>NC_137021.1:36998792-37398792 GCF_032717465.1 Coenobita brevimanus | reverse complement strand
CACTCGCTCGTCACGCCTTCACAAAGCGCACTTTATAGGTTCTACTAAATTCAAATCAACGTGTAAGAGAAACGGATAGAAAAGAGAAAAGCTCTCCCCCACCCACCTCACCGTCATGTTAAACCGGCAGAAAAAAAGAAACAAAACACCACGTTTGTTAGAAAGAATATGCACGGAAATTTAATAGGCGAAGCAGAAGAAAGACTACTATGCACTGTGTAATATCTACTCTACAGACCTATAAAAGAAAAGGAAACATATTCGCGAAATGTTTTCTTTACTAAACAAACTTCTCACAGTCATCATCAATTCAACCTGGAAATAAATAACACTAAGATAGTTGTAGCCTATAGACTCAAATTATTTGTCTAGCCGAATTTTAAACGTATCGAGAATGTTTGAACTAACTTCTGTTGTCGGTAGCCATTTCTTTTGTTCCACTACGCGAATATTAGTCTTTCCCTATGTCAGTGATGGATCTCTTGCTCTTGAAATTCATTATATTTTTTCTAGTCCCAGTCTGCTTTGGTATTTCGAACAAATTATTATATCTAACACCATAAAATTTGTTCAGAATTTTAAATACTTGTATTAGATATGCTTTCAGTCTTCACTTTTTCAGAGAAAACATTTTTAGTTTCTTTAGTCGCTAACAGTATGGAAAATTCTGCAGAGATGGTATCATTTTTATGGCTTTGCACTCTCTTGAGCCTGTCTTCGTCGATAATAAGATTCAGGGGCGACTGTTGTACAGGGTATTCTAGGTGCTGTCTGACTAATGACATATGAAACTTAGAAATTACATCAGGCGTTTTATGATCAAAGAGCCTTGCATTGAGGCTGAGCATTTTCTTTGCATTGTTACAGGCTGCTCTACACTGTTTTGAGTTTTTGAGATCGTTACTGACAATAACTCCATCTTTCTCGTCCTTTACTTCCGTTAGTGAGGTACTGAACATGCGATATTCATATTTATTGTTTTTATCGCCAAAGAGCATTGTCTTACATTTACCTACGTTAAATTTCATATGCCATTTTTCACATAAGTTTATTACCGCATCCAAGTCGTATTGTATAGATTCATAGTCCGCCTTTTTAATTACTTTTCGTGTCATTTGCAATTTTCGCTACCCTAAAGCAAGTCCATTTTCTAGATCATTGATATAATTAGTGAAAAACGAAAAAGGACCCAGAATTGACCCTTGAGGAGCTCCGCTTGTTACTTCTGGCCATTCTGATGATTAGCTATTTTTCACTACACGCTGCTAGGGAATCGTTAACCAATCACCAATCCATGAATATAATTTGTTAGAGAAAGCGTGACCTTTATTTATTATTATTATCATTATTTTTTTCTTAGATGGAGGTCCTCATTAAATGTTTTCAGAAAATCTAGATAGATGATATCCGACAGTTTTTTTTTTCCTCTCTTTTTTTGCGTCCCAGTTATCGTATATACTGTATTTGTAAAAAAATTCTAGGAGACTTTCCAGACATGATCTGTTATTACTAAACACGTGTTGATTATCTGTTAGACCTTTATGCTTTTTAATGAAGACGGTAATTATATCTCTAATAATTTGTTCCAAAAATATTGCTTGGTATTGACGTTAGGTTTACTGGGCGGTATTTTGTTGCGCGTGTTTTATCGCCCTTTTTAAAAATCAGTGATATTTTACGAAGTTTCCAATGATTAGATACTCCACAGTCAGTTAATGATTTTTTGAATATTTTAGTTATAGGAAAGGCTAATTGTCTGTAATATTCACACAATAAGTGAAGAGGTATCTGATCTGGGTTAGTTGTTTTATCTGGGACGATTTTCTGAAGATAATTTAACACTTCGTGTCGGGTCACTTTATTGATTGATAATTTATCATCTTTTGGTCCAAAGAAAACAGATTGAGGAATCTCCTGTGAAAACAATGTGATACAATTTATTCAGTAATGTTGCAATTGTTTGGTTATCATGGATATCACCGTCCCAACTTATTAGAGGGCCTATGCTTTCATATACATTTTCTTACTACTCACATAATGTAAATATAATTTAATGTTCGATTTTGCTTTAAGAGAAATTTTCGCCTCAAAGTCTCCTTTAGTTTTCAAAATAATCTCCGTACATTTTTGCTGAAGTTTAAAGTACTCGGTAGCGTCATCGTGATTTCCAGTACATCTATATTTATCGCCTGCTTTTAGAAGGCGGAGCTTATAATGTTTTTGTCTGCCTCTGTGTGTGTGCGTGTGTGTGTGTGTGTGTGTGTGTGTGTGTGTGTGTGTGTGTGTGTGTTTCCATTATATCCCATGAACAGCTTGAGTTATCAACATGAAGCCTTGAGGGTATCAAGATATTGCCATAATCTTGGACAAGATCGAAAATGGGCAATCGACGTCAAGGTCAAAGTCACCAAAATGGCTGCCAAAGGTCAACTAGTTTTTATCGCTCGCCTTTAGCACCATTGTCTCTCATGAAAGGCTTGGGTTATCAAAATCAAACCTTTAGGGTATACAGATATGGCCTAAATCTTGGACTTAGCCAACAGCATATTCTGGAGGGCGATTAGCAGTCGGCTCCCGAATGCTTTTTTTTTTTTTTTTTTTTAATTGACCAATAATTTCTTCAGTATTCTTCGACATGCAGGCCTGTTCATGAATGTGATTGTTTCTTCGGGTCATTCTCGGTTTATTTTTTCGTTCGACGTCAGTCGACTGGTGAATGTTTTCCACATTTCTTCGACGTTTTCCACCTGTAGCAACTTAATCCAGTTGGCGTTGGAAATTTCCTTTCCCATATTTTCGAAGACTGCTTTTTTAATAGTTAAGAACTAAGAGAGTGTTTACATTGGTCTTACAAATGATGTTAATTTCAAGCCTTATATTATGGTTGCTGTTGCTAAAATTTTCCCCAGCGTCACATAAATTTATAAGATCAGTGTCAGCTGTCAGGACAAGGTCGGGAATATTCTTACCTCGCGTTGGTGTATGCGCTGCCTGACTTACAAATGCTTCGTCTGTTAGTTTTAACAACCTTTTCCCTTCTTTGTTTAGCAGATGAATTTTTCCAATCAGTATTCGGATTATTAAAGTAACACAAAATAATTTTTTTTTTTTTTTACTAATTTTATTTCGTCGTGTAGTGTTATCTCATTTTCCACGTCTAACTTAGAGAGAGAGAGAGAGAGAGAGAGAGAGAGAGGGGGGGGAGGGGGAACTATAAAAAAGAACGACCGAGGAGCGAGGTGGGAGAGAGGAAGGCCATAAGGAGAAGCGAAGGGAGAAAAAGGAAAAAAGGGAGATGAAAGGTGAAGGAGAGAGAAAATAGGAAGGAAAGCGGGAAGAAGAGAAAACAGATTTAGGGAGAGGGGAAGGAGGAGACAGAAAAGAAGGAAGTGGAGGGGGAGAAGGACGAGAATGACAAAGGAAGAGAGATGGGAAGAAGGGGAGAAGAGAAAAGAAGGAAGATGGGAGGGAGGACAGAGTGAAAAAACGAAGAAAGAGATTAGTTGGGAGGAGAAGGCGAGATAAAGGAAGGAAGGGAGGAGTGAGAAGCAGAAGGGGAAGAAGGAGAGAGGCCAGAGGAGGGAAGACGGGAGAGAGGAGGAGGGGGGGAGCAGGTGGCGTTTGCCTTTGTAATTAATACCTTGATAAGATGGAAGGAAAAGAGAGATGTCGGATGGGGAGGGTGGGGGCGAGAGGGGGAGTATGAGAGATGGAGGGGAGGGGGGGGAGGATTTGAGGAGCTGAGAGGACTTTGGCTGGGGGATGCAGGGAGGAAGAAGAAGGGGTAAGGGGATGGAAGGGGGGGAAGGGAAAGGGAGGCAGCAGGAGGAAGAGAGGAAATGGAGAAGGTGAAGTTGGAAGGAGCGAGGGAATTCCAGGAAGAAACTGGAAGTGGGTGGGAGGGAAGGAACGAAATACGAAGTGATGCCTAGGAGATTGGGGACAGAGAGAGAGAGAGAGAGAGAGAGAGAGTCTGTGCTTGTCCTGTGATTGTGTGTGTGTTTGTGTGTGTGTGTGTGTGTGTGTGTGTGTGTGTGTGTGTGTGTGTGTGTGTGTGTGTGTGTGTGTGTGTAAATATGTTTTTTTTGTGGGGGGGGTGTTCGGGTGCTTTATGTGTTGATCGCGTTTGTTTTGTCGTTTTGAGTGTTTGCTTCTATTTTGCATGTTTTATGTTTACGTTTTTTTTTTTTTTTGCTTTTGTGTAATCGTGTACGTTGTGGTGTGTCTGTGCCTGCTTTGTAAGGTTTGTCTTTGATTTTTCTGTGCGGTTTCTCTGCCTCGTTCTCTCTCGCCCGCGCATGTGCGCCTGTGTGTGTGTGTGTGTGTGTGTGTGTGTGTGTGTGTGTGTGTGAGTGTGGGTGTTTGGGTGCTTGGGTGCTTTATTTTTTGCTTGTGCGTGCATTTTTGTTTATTTGCATTTTCGTGTTCTACATATTCTGTATGTGTTTACTTTGTGTTCTTGTATACTTGTGTGCCTGTATGTGAGTAGTGGTGTGTCCGCGTGGGCTTTGTGTGTTTTCCGTGTCCGTCTTTTAAGTGTTTTGGGTTTGTGTTGTGTGTTTGCTGTATGTGTGTGTGTGTGTGTGTGTGTGTGTGTGTGTGTGTGTGTAAGCGAGTATGTGCGTGCGTGTATGCGTGCGCCGCGCTTTTGTGGCAGTCACACAGAACTTGCGGTTTCAGTGGAGTGCTCTTGCCAGAATGCTGAAAGAAACTTGAAAAAATTTACAACAAAAGACTTTTCTCCAAACTTTTTGAACAATGAGAAGCAACATCGAACAGGAATGGACCTTTAAAGCCCCGCGTCACCAAAGAGTAAGTGTAAAAGCATTTTAGATAACTGAAATGTCGGGAAACTTGAAGCAGAGTAAGCTTAGTAGGCATGAGGAGAAGGGGTGGGGGGGTGGGGGAGGACAGAATGGCAGTTAATTTGAGTACTGTAAGCTATTTTACACCCGCACACCTATTTTCCTCTTCTGAGGATTGATTATTTAATTGTAACTCGATCATTACTTACCAAAGCCTAATCTATGCCAGAACCTAGCACTTACTGGGAAAGTTGAAAATAAAGATCCAACCCGACTTCAGTTTGGAATTTTGAGACTTCGAGAGAGGTCGTTCTTCAACACCTATGATTATTTTTTTTTTTTCCTGAAAATATTCCCTACCTCCTTGAAGCTGATTGGTTGATATAGCTGAAGTGAGAAAGTAATGTTAAAGATTTTTTTCTACTACATTTCCCTATTTTTGACCTCTGTATGTAACCAGCAAATTAATATTAATATTCTGAGCAATTCTATACCCGAATGAGATAAAAGATTTATGTGGTGTTGGATAGTAATGTCTTCCTGCGGTAACATCAGTATAACCTCAAACGCCCCCCAAAATCTCTCTCAGTAAAGAGGATAGTCAACTGACGGAGAAGGGCAAATTCAACATGTAGTCCATTAAGTTAAAAACTGGCCTTGAACAACAACAACGGCGACGACAACAACAACAACAAAATTTACTGATAGTTCAAAGATGAACATAGCATACGTGAAAAGTGTGCGTTACAGCCCTTAGCATCTGTGACCTCTCGTGTTTCGCTCATAGTTCAACATTATAGTATAGCTGGAGTGTGGGCCATTTTCGCCAAGCTTACCCTCTCAGGCTTCTGCAGTTTATGTCTGTGTGCTTAGACCTTAAAACTCAGAGTGGAATGCACACTCCCATCTTTTTTTTTTTTTGGGGGGGGGATAAATTCTGACGTATATAACTACTGTAAGATGGACCATGTTTGGCCTTCATATATGGTTGCTGACTGCATTACTGATTATGGAATGCAGGCTGACCGTACGCAATAACTATACAGTTCCATAATTGACCGTAAGTCTTAGGGTTTTGCACACCACTTTGAAATTTAAGGTTTTAGCATACGACCCTTACTCTCAGCCCAATAACACTATCCGGCATCAGCTGCGATGAAATACGAGAGCAGGGTCACCTAAGAGACAGTTAATTTTACTAGTATTACCATATAGAGGCTCCTGTGACTCGTTCTCAGAATACCAACATCATTCAGGGTTAGGTGGACAAAAATGCAAAATCCTATCCTAATATGAGAGTATTAAAGGACTGCTGTATAAGCGTCCTGCTTAGCAGGGATGTGTTCTATTTGGCTTAGAGGATTACTTAGCACATCTTTCGGAGCGATTTATTGTGCACATAACCCTAAAAAATTGAACAAACAAAATCTGAAGGGAATATAATCGTCTAGAGTTTGCAACAATTTAAGGAAAAAAGGTCCACTCGGGCAGAATAGGATTAGCCCAGGAAATTACGTGAAGGGATTATTGAGGGAATAAAATATTGAGGTTTAGCAAAAATATCATGAATGTGGTTGGTGGGGACCCTCACCATCCACTCACTTGATGTAGTGCTGCTCTCGGGTGTCTGCCCTTTCCTCTTCTCCATCATTCTTTCCTTCCATCCTCTTCTGTCTTTCTTTCCTTCATTCTTTCTTCGTCCTTCTGCCTACGGGTGACTTTACACTCCCTCTTCTGTCTTTCTTTCCTTTATTCTTTCCTCTTCCTTCTGCCAGTGGGTGACTTTACACTGAGTGACAAGCTAAATGGTTTCCTGTACACCAGGGAACCATTTACTATGTTTGATGGTAACATATAACCAAATTTTGGCGCCTGGTAGTTAGTGGGTAATTACGGCGCTCCAATCGGATTGAGCCAGTGAAGGTTTATATCCATGGGTTGGTTGGGGTTTATTGCTCAAGTAATGTCAGTCAGGGATGTGTGAGGCTGGTCACTCTCATCCTAAATGTCAGGACCAACCTGCCCAGCCACGGGCTCCTACGCTCCTCTTGAGGCAATGTAGGATTGGATGATGAATGAATGAATGAATTAATTAATGAATAAAAAAATACCTTGGACTAAATAGCAAACAACACTTGAGAACATGGAGGTACTATAACAATCACTAGTTTCTTCACAATCCCTAGCGAGAGGGAAGTTGAGGACAAGGCTACAGAAAGGCCAGGGTAGCAGATACTGGCGTCTCTCTCTCTCTCTCTCTCTCTCTCTCTCTCTCTCTCTCTCTCTCTCTCTCTCACACACACACACACACACACACACACACACACACACACACACACACACACACACACACACACACACACACACACACACACACACACACACACACACACACACACACACACACACACACACACACACACACACGACAATGGACCGCCACTATCCATTAGCCAGCCTGTCCAAACTCCGACCCTGTCTCCCACCTCGCTCTCTCTCCAGGGGGTAAAGAAATTAGTTATCGTTATAGTACTGTCATGGACACAGATTCGCTTGCCATAGTTGATTCATGTTAACTTAGGCCAAATTGTCGTCCTTTTGCATTTTATTTCATGTATATCAGTGAACATGAAGGACAACACTACGGCTGTACATCCTTCCCACTGCACTTCTTCGTGACTAACAACGTATTTTAGTGTTTATGTATTGTTTCAACTCATCATTACCAGGTGGAGAGATATCTATCTTAGGCCAAGTTAAGGTGCACAAGGTATAGTTCACTGCGCCTACTTCACTCTTGGGATCTGTGTGTCTCTTTTCACTCTGACGCAGTTTTATAAGAGAAAATATCTTCTATGAACCTAGAAGCATACCAGTCCCCTCTCAGCTTAGGAATTTTGCCAGGAGTGGAAGATGAGAAATATTACGTAGTGTTTGATGAATTAACCCATTTAGAGCGGTGAGGTTATTTGTTGTCCTATTCTTGTTATATTCAGACAAATTTATGCAGTTTAGGAGAGTCCCAGATTAGTGAAAGGGTTAATGAGAAATTTCTAAGCAAAATATTAAAACATCCTCTTAAGTTAGAAAAGTCCTCTGGGGACCACAGAGGCCATGATAATGTTTTTTTATGATAATAATGATGAAAACAATAGCAACAACAACAGTAACAATAACAATAATAATAATAGCATTAATAATAATAATAATAATAATAATAATAATAATAATGATAACAATAATAATAATAATAATAATAATAATATCATTATTATTATTATTATTATCATTCTTATTATTATTATTATTATTATTATTATTATTATTATTATTATTATTATTATTATTATTATTATTATTATCATCATTAATATTATTAATTTGATCCACATGTGTGGAGGGAACAGGTGAACAGTAACACGCGGATATCATGATAGTATTGTGCATAAGATGAGGGGACGTAAATCTCAGAGAACTGGAGAACACAATTAGGACTGTTTATGATACTGCTTGTGCTTCCCTTGGCAAACAACGCTTTACTTTAACGACCAGAATCACCTTACCAAATCAGTTCTTATTCTTCCTGGTAGTGTTTTATATCTTTCTGGGTATTCTTGGGGCGGTAAATGAACGCTTCCCTTAAAATTTGTTCCCTTATTGTTTTTAGTCATGGTTCTTCCGTTGTATCATCTGTGTCTCGAGTGTAATGGCGGACACTTCCAGCATACGTCCGGGTCGCCTTTCAGTAGCTCTTCCTAGCCTTACATTTTTAACCTAACCTAACCTACCTGTTTAACCTAATATAACCCAACTTAACCAAGAATCGAGTAAGTTTAGCAAGTCCGCCATTACAAATGTCAGTGAGGCATAAAGAACATGGTGAAAGCAACAAGGGGAAAAAAGTCAACAGAAAATAATAGTAGTTGACCACCATTAATATTCAGAAAAATACAGGAAACAATTTGGAGTGACAGCAACTGAACTGGCTAGGTCTTTCTACCGTTTAAAGAAAAACGTACATTTATCCTTTCCTCTAAAGTAATTGCCAGTGTGTGTGTGTGTGTGTGTGTGTGTGTGTGTGTGTGTGTGTGTGTGTGTGTGTGTGTGTTTAATGAAGAGAATATTTGTCTCTACAATGTGATGACTGCTTTTACTATGTTCTGTCCAACTGAGAACGATTTTGTTCAACTTAAACATTTCCAAACAAAGCGGGTGGAATATTCTTCATTAACCCATTCATCTCTTTTATAACTAGCTTTTTAAAAATATGATCTTATTCACCTTAGGGACAATTTGATTTTTTTTATAATAAGTCTATTTATACTTTGCGTAAACCTAAATATTGTTAAACTAGCTGAAGAACACAAAAAACATTGACCTTCATATTCCGCACTCGCACCCGCATCATCCCTGCATCACAGTGAGCCAGCAAACCCATCAGCCAGCGTAATTTTCAATTGGCATAACCGTCAGAAAAATACCAATGGAAATGACCAACGATTTGCCAGTTCAAGCTCTCCACGTTCATTATGTCGTCCACATCCATGAAGGCCAGTTCTGTGTGCCCATTCATGAGTCAATAAGATCCATTTAAGTTAGTTTACATAGATCACGTGAGTCCCAGCTTAATCATTTTGGTTTTGTTCATGTCATTTAAATAGGTTAGTCATATGCCATTAGGGTCAGTGAAGTCACTTCACGTCTATTTAAGGATATGAAAGTCCAGTTAGAGTCTGGTCCAGTAATGCTGGCTGAGGTCCAGCTATTTCATTCAGGTTTATATCCGCTTCAATCCCCTGACGTCTTTTATAGTTGTTCTTGTTATCTCTAGATGATTTCATTCATATTTGTCATGAGGTTAATGACGGAAACATATAACTTCCATTTTTTAAAATCTTTCCTGATCTAAACTAAAACATCTTCGGACAGAAAAAATGAAAGGAAAAATAAATCACCGTAATGAGAGGATTAAGGTCTATTTAGATCTTCCACACCAATTTAGGCTCAGTCAGACCAGCTCAGCGTCATTCACATTCGGTTGGGTCCACTCATGGTTTGTGCTTCCAGTGATGTGCATGAAAGAGACACCTTCACGTGGTGACATTGGTATAACAGGATGGCTCTGCTGTCTTGTTATATGAACTTCCCGCAATTGCCTCCCTGTCCTTCGAATAAAGGATCGATGACTGCACGAGACGGCTAACTTCAGCCTGCAGTTCAACAGGTTCACGCTTCATGCTAAACTGCTACTACTACTATTACTACTACTACCGCTACTACTACTACCACCTTAGGCTGCTGCTGCCGTTGCTGCTGCTGCTGCAACTACTGCTACTCCTACTACTACCACTACTCCTACTGCTAATATTAAAGCTACTACTACAGTTACTAGTACAGCTGTTGTTGCTGCTTCTGCTGCTACTGCAGGTGTTGTTGCTGCTGTTGCTGCCGCCACTACTACTACTTCCAGTGAACCTAATCAAGTCCAGACACATCTGTTAAAATCAGCTTAGATTTATCTTAGTCGTCGTGGGTCATTTCAGTCACTATTCAACTTGGTAAACCAAGGGAGGATAATTTCAGGCATTTAATTTCCTTTAAGGCCTCTTCAGGACCTTTAAATCAATATTTCTTTTCATTATCCTTACTTCTTCCTCACCCAAGAATAAAGTAAGTTGAGAGAGAGAGAGAGAGAGAGAGAGAGAGAGAGAGAGAGAGAGAGAGAGAGAGAACAGTCAAAAGTCTGCACAATCTCTCCTACTATTTCAGCCTATTTACATATATGTGAATTCAGGTCATATCTGTTGCTACGTGTACCATAATGATCATCATAACTAGTGCAGAGTCTTCCAGTGCTGGGTTGTTGGGCGAGGCCGAGTTGGCAGGAAGGGTTGGGATGTTGGAGGCCAGGAGGCTACAACAGGGCTAATATTCCCTCTGAGTTTTGGCGTTGTAGTTCGGGTGGTTATTGACGCATTTATTTTTATGATAGTGGGTGTATCAGCGTTGAAATGGGTGGGGTAGGCGGAAAGGAGAGGATATAATGGTTTGGCATGGTGTTGATGGTGGGGTAAGCCGAGGAAGTGTGTGGAAACTTTACCCCAGTAAGGGGTATGCTGTGCGTGAACCGGAAAAACGTATAAGCAATTGTCTTTGTTATTGCCTACTCGATCTCGTCCGAGGTGAGAAGAGCCTTCAGCTTCTGAAACCTGGCAGCTGATTGGTTGTCCGAGTGCATTCAGTAATAACGATGTATTTTAAATATTTTTCAGTATCTAGGCTACAATAGGAGTTTCTGAGTATACGATTGCCCAAATAAAATATATGGTCGTTATTTGCATAGACTGATTTTAAAATAAGACCTTACAAAGTCTATCAGATGACCTGGATGCATGTGAAATTTTTAATCTCCAGTTAAATCTGCATTTCAAGAAAAAGTTTTAAGAGTTCTTTGATTTTTCCACCCATGTTATTGCATGTTAAGGTATTTTATACAGTGTTACTGCGACATTATATTGATTTGGCATGAATATGGAAATTTCACATGTACCCAGGCCACCTGACGGACTTTCTAAGACATCGTTTCTAAAATAATGTATGCAGATAACGATACACACATTATTTTTGGAGCAATCATATCGTCAGAAACGGTTATTATAACCCTTAAAATAAATGTGATTTAAAATGCATCATTGTTCATGAATGCACTCGGACAACCAGGCCAGCATTCAGAAGCTTAAGACTTCTCTTCTCACATGAGATCGAACAGGCTATTGAAGCACAGTAATTGCCAGTAAGTGATGGTTTAAGGATCCAGGTGTTTTTTTTTAATTCTGGAGCTTATATATATATATATATATATATATATATATATATATATATATATATATATATATATATATATATATATATATATATATATATAAAATGTGATTAATGGCCCCTCAGAAATACTTGACAATGAGGTACAACTGCTTCTAACTTTATGGGTACACTGTGTTGCCCGGGCTAACCCTATGGTTGTGCAGATTGGCATTTTCTGGGGTACTGGATGGCCACTCCCTTTGTAAGAGACGATTTCCTGAGGGCTTATTTTAACTGCTAAACCTATGGTCTTAACTGGACCCATTATCCAGGGAAATATTCCCCAAGCACCTATTCCTGTCGTGGACCTACTTTCGCACTACCGACACACCGACCATTCCTTCCCACTCACCCTGATCACCTACACACCCTGCCCACCCACTCACTCACCCATGCTGCCCCCCCACACCCACCCAATCGTCCCCACCCACCGTGTCCCACCACATCCTTCCTCCCACTCTCTACCCACCCAACCCTTCCACACCCACCTATCTACTCAACCCTGCCAACCCCCACCCCCCTGCCCCCCCACCAATCCGTCCACACATCTGACCCACTGAAGCTAATACTGATATAATGTGCGTAAAAGTAAAAAACTCTGTGATTATTGGCTACCATGTTTCCACAGTGTTGACAATAATTTCTAATTAGTTAAAATTTTGTCATCAGGGGTCCCACATTAGCAATTGTAATGTACACGTTAAAATTTGTCGTACAAAACTACACCTGCTGCAACTGTTTAGAGAGGTATATATGCATCCCAGTCAATTTTCATGGCAGACAGACAGACAAACAAAATTATATATACCGGTATATATATATATATATATATATATATATATATATATATATATATATATATATATATATATATATATATATATATATATATATATATCATCTCATCTCATCTCATCAGCCGTTTGAGTGTATATATATATATATATATATATATATATATATATATATATATATCATCTCATCTCATCTCATCAGCCGTTTGAGTGTCCACTGCAGGACCAGCCTATAAATATATATATATATATATATATATATATATATATACTGTACAATGTTAGATATACAGAGAGGGAGATAGATAGATAGATAGACAGATGTAGCTATACGCATTGGAAGAGTCATCAGTTAAACTGACCTAAGTTCTCTGATTGCAAACGTTAGGAGTGGATGGAGCACGTGTGAGTAGCGAGGAGAGTTTATATCAGTGAGCTGGTGGGGAGGGGGGAGGGACGGGAAGACTGAGGATGAGATGAAGTGATGGAGCAGAGAGATGTATAAGAGGAGGCGTTGTATGTTTGGAGGAGGGTAGTGAAATCAGGGGACATTGGGACATGGAGGCGATTTGTTTGTGGCCACATCTTACGGGATTAAGGGGTCTGGCAACAATTAAATGTATAGATAGATAAATAGAAAGATGTTCCCTAAGCCGAACCCTCAGATTTACAAGTATCAGCTCATCCTACCTGTGCTGCAGGGTTCTCCTGCTCAGCTCCAGCCCCCTGAGAAATGCCGTTAAACGCATAAGAAAATTTGCATTTTCAATTCGAACCAACAGAGACGCCTTTTTAAATTTTAGCAATGTTTTGCAAAACTTTAGCATAGGGGTTCTTAACCTGGGGTCCATGCACGGGCTTCAGGGGGTCCGTGAAGGTCAAAACAATTGAGAACAGTTTAGCGGTATTGCCTGATACCGTTTGGTAGCACTAGCTTTCAGCCAAGCTAAAAATAAATATTTGTATGTGATCTACAGAAAATGTTTCCGGTCAGGGAACAAAATAGTCATTGTCGTCAGGTTTTGACTTCTAGAATGGTTTCCCATTGATAGGAATCAGAACCAGGGCTTTGAATCATCGCGTTTTCAAGATTTTTTTTTTTTTTTTTTTTTCCGAGAAATGGGAGCAGAGTATGAAGTTCCTGTCTACCACACAGAAGTTCGTTGGCTTTTCAGAGGACAAATCTTAAAGTTTGGACTTAATTTCGGGCGGAAGGGTATTTTTTTATATTTTTTTGAGGGGGGGAAGAAAAAGAAAGCCCACTCTCAGAACATTTTGACAGGGAGAGTTAATTCATGACTTAGCATGCTTGGCGGATATTTTTGGCCATATGAATGAGATGAATCTTTTGATTCAAGCCCTGCAGTAACCATTATGAATGTTTCTGAAAGACTGCAAGCTCTTCTGGCCAACCTGCTGTTGTAGAAGAGGAGACTGGAGGCAGAGAGCTATGCAAACTCTCCAATGTTATGGAATCGAGGTTGACAAAGCCCTGTCAGTTTCTCTGCAGGCAGAAATCTGCAGACATCTGGATACACTGCAGAATTCTTTCATCGGTTACTTCTGCTCAGGTGACCTTAAAGTTGAAACATGGATTCGTACCGTAATCCTTTCCTTGCCGATATAGAGTGTATCAGTGATGAAAACCTTGCCAAAGATGACCTCACTGACCTGAAGACAAAGGAACTGATACGAAATGAATTAAACTCGAAGAGCCTTGACGAATTCTGGTGTTCGTTGACACATGCCTACCCTCGTCTGGCAGAGCGAGTTATGGGTGCTATGATTCCGTTTGCTACCACATACCTTTGTGAGCCAGGGTTTTCAGGGCTGTTTCTATCAAAAAGAATAGTCGAAATCGATTGGATGTCAAAGATGACTTCGTGTTGCCTTGTC
Source organism: Coenobita brevimanus (assembly GCF_032717465.1). Classification (NCBI taxonomy): domain Eukaryota; kingdom Metazoa; phylum Arthropoda; class Malacostraca; order Decapoda; family Coenobitidae; genus Coenobita; species Coenobita brevimanus. The sequence goes on along the minus strand of NC_137021.1, from coordinate 37,384,433 downwards.
AAAGACCACTCCACAATTTCATCATAGTCAAGCTAAACAACAACAACCTTCTCATTGAAATGAACTTTTGAGCAGAATTAAAGTTTTGTTTTGTTTAATTTGCACTAGCTGGATGTATTTCATTTTTTCATCGAGTGGTCATAAACTTTTGCATGAAAAAGAGTGAGAAACATAAATATTTGTAATCATTGTTTTTATACGTTGTATGTCATACACTGCGTGAGGTAATTTTCAGTAAAATCAAGTATATTCATTGTATGCAAAATGTTGTGTTTATGTGCTTATGTACATTTTTCTAAGTGAAACAGGGTTTTTGAGAGTATGCAATATTAAGGAATATTATTCAGTAATACTTGAGAACAGGGACAAAGAATTTACTTGTGAAAATCAAGCAATGATTACTTTATGACGGCTTACTTCGCCGATTCTCTAAGGACGAGAATTTATAAACTTTCTTAACAGTACACAGCAGAGACTAATTATTCACACGTGCTGTGTATTATTACTGTTGGCCTCTGGAGAAAGTGACTCCACCTGTGACAATCAATAACTAATGCTATTAATGATAAACAAGTTCTTGCTGGTGCAGTTAACTCCTGATTGCACAACGGATTTTAAGCTTAATACAAAAGGACTGGTCTAATTATCAGTTATGAATAATGCAAAGTGTTTATGCAAACTAGGAGCTAGAAGTGAAATAAGCTTGTGGAGAAATAAAACACGAGTTTACATTACATTAAGCTCAAGAAAAAAAAAAGTTAATTTATTGATTACAATGAGGTAAATTTACATTACATGTTTCAAAATGAATTCAAAATAAGGAGATCGCACTCACTCGCTCACTCAAAAGCTAAACTCAAACCTAGGAAAAATGAAAAGAAATACTGGTCAGAAAGTGGACTAAACGGATGATTGGGCGTCGTTGCTGAGGAAGGATGCTGCACACGCTGAGCCTCTCACCAAATCACGCTAGGTGGGAATTCAGGAACTGGACAACGGCAGCACTGTTACACACTGGGCCCAACCTGCTTCCATGGCGCTCAAATCCTGACTGATTCAAATTGTGGGAGAGAGGCGAGTGTCGGGCTGCACTTGCTAACGGCTAGAATGAGCGACACGCCCATAACAAATCACTCAGCGGAGGTGCTAATGTCGCGCACAAAGACGATCACTTATGAAACAGTGAAAAATGTCCTGAAAACATTCTCGATCGGGTGAACATGTGGCGGTTGACTGAGTGATACATACTGGGATTCCACTAGAATTCGTGGTTTCCCACCAAAGTTTAATGTCACGAGTATATTTAAATACATGATCGCACCAACTCGTGACATTACGCCCCATCAAAAATGAATTTTTTTTTCTCAGGAAAAAAAAATACAATATACATGCATATAAATCCTACTCAGTCACACAAGATTCACACTGTGGTGTGTGTGTGCTATCCTGCTACAGGAGAAAGTCACAATCCCCAGTGAGTGAAAAAACCTCGTATTTATGTTAATAGAAGCAAGCTTGAGGAAAAAACTCCGTGACGATGGTGAAAAATCCTGTACTCAGGTCAAACTGAGCGAAAAGTTCGCTACATTTACATTAACAACTAATTGTTCTGTAGCGTGATGTATATAATACACGGTGTAGGTGTGACAGTTGTGGTGTAACTGTACCTATGTGTAAAATTCCATAATGCAAATTTATAATAATTAATGACGACGAGCCAGAAGAGAAGGGGCGGCAGCATGCGACAGGGACGACCAGCTGATCTGCACGATAATGCTGCACCCACCAGCTGCAACTGCGAAAAGAATCAAGGTGGAGCATCAAAAGTGTCATTTCTCTCTCTCTCTTTGCCTAGCAATCAGTACTTATGTCATAATTAACCCGGAAACGGAGTCTTTGGGTTTACAGATATCTTAGAACCCTTGTAGTTTACTGGTTAAGCTAACTTATTAACCAGGAAACGTGTCAGTTCTTGAATTGCTCAAATCTCTTAGAACAGGCAGTTTACTGGCTAACCTAACACTACACTTACGATTAATGACAGGATGGTGAGAATCCCTACGCAATCTCGGGCAGGTCACGTTTTAACACCCACCGTGCGTGTGAACACTCATGTGAATAATGTGCATTCTCCGGGAATCCTCTGAGAGGCCCACAGCTCAAGACGTTCCACAAGGTTATTCATACACAGCCTCGGACTGTCTCTGCGGGGTTCTCAAACTTCCCCCTTAACTTACGGTACATATGTATGTACAGGCCCTGGACATACTGTGTCCTGTGGGGCCAACGGGTGAGACATCAGGTCTGCACCCACATTACCACTGCCCTCTCTTTCAACTGCTTCAGAGATTATGGGTGTGGGTTCAAACGGCACAGGAAGGACATGTCCCTGATTAGTGGTACATGGACACACATTGCTGGAACGCACAAACCTATCTATGTCTCGTCCCATCCCTGGCCAGAAAAAGTCAGCACGGATACGGCCCTGGGTTTTCCTTTTGCCCATGTGACCTCCTGAGGCTGAACAATGACCCCATTCTAACACTGCTTGGCGGTACTTGGCAGGAATGACAAACTGCAGTCGAACCTCGCCCTGGGGTGTTCTAGACTCACGGTACAGCCATCCATGTTTACGATGGAACTTGGCTTGACCTCCCGTGAATACTTTATCACTCTACCCTTTTGTTTCTTTCGCATGGCATCAAGTGTCAGGTCAGAATGTTGTTCTTGAACAACAATTTGGCTACACATCAGATCTTGCGGCGATTCTATGGTCACCGGGGTGACACAGTTTGGAGCCTTAGCCATGGCCCGTGTTACTGCAGCCGAAGTCTGAGTAGCGTCATCTTCGGTGCAACTATACTTGGCACCTGGAATATTGCCTATGATAAGGTCAAATAAAGGTTCTGGCATGACAACTGCGACTGTCGTACCAGTGTAAAATGGAGATGCCACCTGGATACGTGCCTCAGGGAACAATCCCACTGATCCATCAATACAGTTAGCTTGGATCTCTCGACCTGTGTACTCCTCAGGCCGAACTAGACTCTGCCTGACAGAGCAACCTGAAGAACCATTGTCTCTCAGGACCTTCACAGGAATGCCTCCAACAAACCCTGGCTGAACAAGGAAGGCACTGTCACCTGTGGGAGGGCCTGTGGAGGAAGCAGCTAGCCACTGATTAGGCTGCTGAATAAATGATGTGGCAAACATGGTGCCCTGAGAATTAGATACTTGAGGGGTCGTACTCACTGCCTAGAGAGATGGAGCATTGGTCATCTGTGGAGGGGATTTCACTGTCGCCGTGGGACTAGTGAACTGTGGGGAAGTTCCCGTACTGCTTGGGACGACACCACCATGCTCCTGCTGAGGAATGAAGGCTGCGTTCGCCTCCTGCCTCCGATACACTGGAGCTGGTGCTGAAAAGGACAGTCCCGACAGTCGGTTGCGTGGCTGATACTGCTGCTGGTTAGGGTACCTGTTGTACCTCTTCCATTCAGGTTTCTGAGTGTTTTGCCCCTGGTCCTTCCTCTGCGGTTTTGGACTTTGGCCATTATTCTGAAAGCGGCCTTGTTTCTAGGGTTCAGTCTGAGATGGTTTCCCAGATATATCAGCTTTCCTGTTCCAGGTATGCTGCTTGCAAGTTTGATACCCATATGCATGGAAGAATGCATCAGCCTTCTTCACCATTTGGCTAGCATCTCTTACCTGGCAGATCTTAAGCTGAGCCATAAGTTCAGTAGGCCATGACTTTTCTAGTTGCGTGCGCAGCATACAGTAAGATCAATTATCCCCTCACGCATGGAAGGAGTTTCATCTTTCTCCATCCACTCATCTACGTAAGCAGTAAGCCGGTCAAGAAACTGAACGGCAGTCTCTTTTTCCTGTAAACGCGCCCTCATGAACTGACTCTTGGCATCGTCAACTGTGAGACCGTACGCTTTGATGAGTGCGGCCTTCATCATCTCATACGTGAGATTGTCTCCACGAATTCTGTGGAGAATATCGAGGGCAGGGCCCTCAAACAGGCTAAGAAACTGAAGCCGCTTAGCTGCATCATCCAGCTGGTAAAGCTGAGCCATGTCTTCAAAATGAGCTATGTATGGCTCGATTCGCTCAACTTCCTTGTATGGGGGAAGCTTGATGTGTGGGGTCGCCAGAACATGTGCAGGGATAGCGCTCGTGGAGCTTGGGCCAGCTGCACCAGATGTGTCTGAAGCCAAGGATTCTTGCTTGAGTTTCAACATTTCAAATTCATGTTTTTCGCGTGCCTCTCGCTCGGCACGTTCATGTTCTCGTTGTTCACGCTCGTATTCACGTTCTCTCTCACGTTGTTCTAACTCATGTTGACGTTCTCTCTCGCGTTGTTCTAACTCGAGTTCGCGTTGTTTTTGCTCGTGTTCGCGCTGTTCTCGCTCGTATTCGCGCTGTTCTCACTCGTGTTCGCGTTGGATTCTACGCTCTTCACGAGCATCACTCTCGCGTTGCTGCTCGTGACTAAGCCGAGAGAGGACATAATCCTTTATTTTCTCCGGATCTGTAAGCCCCATATCTTTAGCTTCCTGTACATAGACGTTGGCAGCCATGATGCTAACTCAATCTAAGAAAACTAGCGACTCAGTACTGACTGCAATTTTGCAAAGAAAGATGCCAATAATCGAGAATAAAGAATATAGGAACAGGTTAGTGGTGACCAGTTTTATCTAATTAAACTGGTAAATAAAATAAAATTAAACAAACAACTGACTGTGAAAACTATTACATAAAATTAATAGAACTGAATCAATTATCACCATTAAGATAGAGCCTATAGACTTTAATGATAAATGCCTAAGTATGAGTGAGTGAGTATTATCTCGTGGATAGCTTTAGAGGTAGGAGTTAATATCCTGGAATAAGGTCGCCAAATGTCACGGGGTTTTTAATGGGTATGCAATATTAAAGAATAATATTCAATAGGCGGTGGCTCAATCGGTAGAGAGGTGGCCTGCAGTCCTAACGGACCCAGGTTCGAATCCCGGCTGGGGCAGGGAACAGTTTAAGGATTTGAATTTCATTAAATCAGGCTTTACTGATCTACCAGAAGACCCGCCGACATGTCGTAAAAATACCCCCGCTAATACCAATACACCAGTCCTATATGAGATAGCCCTAGCATGTATTCAATATGGACGGTGGGTGTTAGCGCCGAAGTGGTGACATGTAGAGGTGTATGGTATGTAGGAGGACTGCTGGGCCTTGATAGCAGGCTGTGAAGCCTATGCCCAGAGTCGGACACATAAAAAAAAAAAAAAAAAAAAAACTTGAGAAGAGGGACAAAGAATCTACTTGTGAAAATCAAGCAATTATTACTTTATGCCTGCTTACTTCGCCGATTCTCTAAGGACGAGAATTTATAAACTTTCTCAACAGTACACAGCAGAGACTAATTCACACGTGCTGTTTATTAGTACTGTTGGGCTCTGGAGAAAGTGACTCCACCTGTGACAATCAATAACTAATGCTATTAATGATAAACAAGTTCTTGCTGGTGCAATTATCTCCTGGTTGCACAACGGATTTTAAGCTTAATACAAAAGGACTGGTCTAATTATCAGTTATGAATAATGCAAAGTGTTTATGCAAACTAGGAGCTAGAAGTGAAATAAGCTTGTGGAGAAATAAAACACGAGTTTACATTACATTAAGCTCAAGAAAAAAAAATGTTAATTTATTGATTACAATGAGATAAATTTACGTTATATGTTTCAAAATGAATTCAAAATAAGGAGATCGCACTCACTCGCTCACTCAAAAGCTAAACTCAAACCTAGGAAAAATGAAAAGAAATACTGGTCAGAAAGTGGACTAAACGGATGACTGGGCGTCGTTGCTGAGGAAGGATGCTGCACACGCTGAGCCTCTCACCAAATCACGCTAGGTGGGAATTCAGGAACTGGACAACGGCGGCACTGTTACACACTGGGCCCAACCTGCTTCCATGGCGCTCAAATCCTGACTGATTCAAATTGTGGGAGAGAGGCGAGTGTCGGGCTGCACTTGCTAACGTCTAGAATGAGCGACACGCCCATAACAAATCACTCAGCGGAGGTGCTAATGTCACGCACAAAGACGATCACTTATGAAACAGTGAAAAATGTCTGGAAAAAATTCCCGATCGTGTGAATACGTGGCGGTTGACTGAGTGATACATACTGGGATTCCACTAGAATTCGCAGTTTCCCACCAAAGTTTAATGTCACGAGCATATTTAAATATATGATCGCAACAACTCGTGACACTAAGGAAGGGGTCCATAGCATTCACCATATTCTCAAAGGGGTCCGTGCCTCAAAAAAGGTTAAGAACCACTGCTTTAGTGACTGTAATGTAAACATGTGATGTGGTGTGTGGAAGGAAGAGAAGACGGAGGGGGGGTGCAAGGAACGGCGTGGTGGAATGAAGAGGTGAGACAGGCTGTGGCACAAAAGAAGAAAGCATACAATGAATGGATGAGAAATAGGGGCTTGGAAGAAGATGAGAGGCGGAAGAGAGAGTTATATGTAGAAAGAAAGAGAGAGGTGAAAAGATTAGTAAGAGAGAGTAAGAAGAGAGTGGATGAGGAATTTGGAAGGAATTTGAGTGTAAAGTGGAGGGACTGTAAGAAAATGTTCTGGAAAGAGGTGAAAAGAGTAAGACAGGGTGGAAGTGAAGTTAGCAGGGGAGTGAAAGATAAAAATGGTAGATTACTAGTGGAGAAGGGAGAAAAAGTGAGCAGATGGAGAGAACACTTTAAGGAATTGTTGCACATAGAGGATGGAAGTAATGCGAGTATAAGTGGCTGGGGAATGGCTGGGAGAAGGAGGGAGGTGAGAAGACAGGAAGAAATCAGTAGGATAGAAGTTGTGGAAGCAATGAAGAAAGTTAAATCGGGGAAAGCCCCAGGAATTGATGGAGTGTGTGGTGAAATGCTGAAGCATGGGGGAGAGATAGTAGTAGAATGGATGTGGAAGATGTGCAGATTGGCCTAGGAGGAAGGTAGAGTCTCGGAGGATTGGAAGTCAGGTATAATTATTCCCTTGTACAAAGGAAAAGGGGAAAAAGAAGTGTGTGGTAATCATAGGGGCATTTGTCTTCTTAGTATAATAGGAAAAGTGTATGGTAGGATACTTATTGACAGAGTTAGAGAAAGAACAGAGAAATTAGTTGGAGAAGAACAGGGAGGCTTTAGGAAGGGAAGAGGTTGTGTAGATCAGATATTCATTCTTAGAACTTTAGCGGAAAAGTTTCTAGAGAAGGGAAAGAAGTTGTATGCGGCTTTCATGGATTTGGAGAAAGCATATGACAGGGTGGATAGACAAGGATTGTGGAAAGTGTTAAGAATATAATTATGGAGTAGATGGGAAGTTGTTGAATGCTGTGAAGAGTATGTACGATGGTGCGAAGGCTGCAGTGCGTGTGGATGGTGAACTAAGTGAATTTTTCTCTTTGAAGGTTGGGTTGAAACGGGGATGTGTCATGTCACCATGGTTGTTCAATCTGTACATGGATGGGGTAATAAAAGAGGTACAGGGTAGGGTAGTGGATGTTGGAGTGGCCCTGGTGAGAGAGGATAGTGTTTGGAAACTCCCTGTACTGTTGTTTGCAGATGACACTGTGTTGTTGAGTGAAGACGAAGGGGAGCTGCAAGGCTTGGTGGATGAGTTTGGGAGAGTGTGTAAGAAACGGAATCTAAAGGTGAATTTAGGGAAGAGTAAAGTGATGGTCTTTGAGAGAGGTGACGTCAGTGAATGTACAGCGAGGTTGGATAGTGAGGAATTGGAAAATGTGAGTACGTTTAAGTACTTGGGTAGTGTGATGAGTAAGGATGGAGGTTTGGAGGGTGAAGTGCTTGAAAGGTACAGCAGGGAAGAAAGGTTGCTGGTTCTTTGAAAGCAGTGATAAAAAACAAGGAAGTGAGCATGGAAGTGAAAAAGTTACTACATGACAGTATTGTGATACCAACTCTAACGTATGGATGTGAAGCTTGGACGTTGTTGGAAGGACACAAGTCAAGGGTGAGAGCAGTGGAAATGAGTTATTTATGAGGAGCCTGGAGAGACAGACTGACGAATGAGGATATAAAGGAGCGTTGTGGTGTGGATGTGGATATGATAGGAAGCGTTATGAGGAACACACTGAGGTGGTTTGGCCATGTGGAGAGGATAGAGGATGAAAGACTGACGAAGAGAGTGTATGTGAGTGAGGTGGACGGGGGAAGAGGGAGGGGGAGGCTGAGGATGAGATGGAGGGATGGGGTGGAGAGGTATATGAGAGAGAGGGGTGTGAGTTGGGAGCAGGGCAGTGAAATGGCGGGGGACACGGCGACTTGGAGGCGATTTGTTTATGGCCACCCCAAACGGGATTGAGGCGTCTGGCAATAGATAGATAGATAGAATGTAAACATCTTAATTAGCCCGTAAAAAAGTTATACTTGATGAAACTGTTTAATGAATTCTATATGTATCCCCCTCGATTTTCATACAGGACACACAGACAGACAAAAAAAAATCCTTATAAAATACTATCGGACTTGTCCGGCTTTGGTTGGCACCTCCTCAGTGGGGACCTTCTGCCCCCTGTCACCTTCGGCGTCATAAACCTGTTCGACGGTCAAAGATCTTGTAGCAAAACTCCAGTAGCAAATAACCTTTCACTTTTCTATTTGATCACTTTGATTTCGCGTTTTTTTTTTTCTGCATAAAATAAATTACTGTATGTAGATTTACTGTAACAAAAATTAATATAACGATAATCCACGAAAATGTCAGAGTTAATGGATTGCAATGGTTTGTACATGATGCCAAGTGTGTACAAAAAGTTTCTGCGTGGTATCTCCACTGGTTCCTAAGATATGTGCATTCGTCATTTCAGCTTTATATAAGAGTATATACTAGTGCTTGCCTGCAAAAAATTTGTGGACTAACTAATAGCTTTTTAATCAAAGAATGTTTACAATTACCATTATATGTTTCCATACCACTGAGGAGCACACAGCGACCAATTCTGATCATTAAGTCGAAAAAATTATTTCCGCATAATATCGCGTGTTGTGATTTCCCAAAACTACGTGCCGCCTCGTTGCATGCGATAGCCATTACTTTTTTTGACACTCCCTGGACTCACCCCGACGTACAATGGAAAGAATTACGTAGATCTCTATTAGCGTTCTCGTGGAAGTAAAGAGAAAATTTTCCTCGTATATTTTGGTGTGGCCCAATTTCCAATATTTCGCTCCGTCGTGTAGCACATGATTGCCTAAACATTTGTCTTGTATTTTTGTGACAATTGTTGATGCAGAAAGAATAGGGTCCATATATATTATCGTTCTCGTGAAAGAAACTAACAAACGCACAGATGGACACACACATACTGTACACAGCTTGACTTTATTTTAGAGAGAGAGAGAGAGAGAGAGAGAGAGAGAGAGATTAAGCTGCAAGTAATTACCTCCGGCAACGAAGTTGAAGGAGGCTATGTATTCACCTATATTTATTAGTTTGTTTGTCCACACGATATCTTCAAAAGTTCTCAGTGAATTTCAATAAAATCTTGTGGAAGGTATGGCCATGGGCCAAGAAAGAATTAATTAAATTTTGGGGCGGATCCAGGTGCGGATCCGAAGTATCCTGCACAATTTCTCCAAAAGTTCTCAATGAATTTCCATTAAATTTTTTGGAAGGGTGGATCGTGGACCAAGAAAGAATTAAATTTTGAGGCGGACTTGGATCTGGATCCTATGTATCCTGCACAATATCTACAAAAGGTCTCAATGAATTTCAATAAAATTTTGTGGAAGAGTGGGCCATGGGTCAAGGAACAATTGATTAAATTAGGGATGGATCCGGATCCTATTCATTAAACACAATATCTCCACGGATCCGGATCCGGATTCTTAAAGACAATGGAATTGACGGAGGTATGCGCTCTGTCGTTGCTTTCTAGTTTATAAGAGTTTTCATACAAACTGAGCGAACTTATAACTCAGTGTATATTATTTGACATTCTCACTGAAATTCTCAACTATTTGGCAACAGCCGCTATAAAAAAATCAAGAAAAGGAACTGATCATGATCTAATGTTATTAAAATTAAATTTGGCTTTAGTTTTCCTGCAACACTAGTTATGATATATTAAACTAGTTTTTTGTTTGTTTGTTTCATGGAGTAATACATTATGATTTCCATTACGAATAAAGTTAATGAAATTTGTAGGTGACAACTTCGAGTAAACTGGGGGAATTTTTGCATATACAGTCAGCAAATATAAGTAACCCACACCTTACCGTACGTATCATTCTGAAGCATGGACGAAGCAATATGATATAAGGAGCAGCCTGAGATTATCAGTACAGATATTATCCTTGGCAATTAATAGGACCCGAAATCGCACAAAAGGTCACATCCTGGGTACTGTGTTTTTTAAGGCACTAGGTGAATAGATTCGAGTGTGTCCTACAAAACTCGTTCATTTTCACATCTATCGTACCCCAGGTGTACGATACTATTTTTGCTGACTGTGCAGACGATCAAAATGTTATCGGTGCATATTCTTAGCGAAGCAATCTAACGCAATGACGATGACCACTGATTGATGCCCGATTGTATTACCCCACGGTGTATATCTTTGTTGATGTGGGTGCCTTATATTTCTTGTTTCTGAAGTTTTCTAGTTGGTAGTGTTAGGATATGCATATGCAGATTATAACAAAATTATCTTCTTGTGACTTCACATGCTTCGATGGTTATTTCGGATATCATCGGACTCTTGCTCAATAGTTTTTTGGTACCTCGGACGGACGCGCAGGAATCATCTTTTGAGTAACATACCGATGCAACCTTCTACTACTGCAAATTGTTACCTTGTGAGAAACGCCACGCCGATCCCTTGTCATCTGAGTTTCGAGCTCAGTAATACAGTGTATGGTTTGCTTTGCAGCAGTGTTAGGTGAATTTAGGCGAGTCATTTTGTTTAGACTGTTGTTCAACCTGGCATACTAGGCCACTACAATTTCCACAAAGTATATGTTGTGTATACGTGTGTAGTAAGCAGCATGGCAAAGTGCAAATCAAGGATGAGGGAAAAACTATAAAAAATAAAAAATAAAAATAATAATACAGAAGGTGGGGAGGGTGGAAAGAAGTGGGTGGGGGTGAGACACGATGGCGATGGGTTGTGAAGCAGACGGGCGGCTCAACTATGTGATGGGTGTTGTAAGAGGAGCCATGTCGGCGATGGATATAAATTCTCTTAAAAGTTCGATATTTGAGGGAGAGGGCCAGTTATGCTGTAAATGAGTGAGGTGAATGGAAAGCGTTAGGCACGATGGATACTGATGGTGGTGGTATGTAAGGCTGAGAGAGGATAATATAGCCTGTGAAATGAGAGTTATAGGTTGGTCAGAATGGGCTTTGTGATGGCTTTCATATTCACGCCGCTCGATCTCTGGCAGCCTCCCTATTCAGCCCCGGTATCCCCAAGGTGATGTAAAAAAAAAAATCCAGTCAAAAGGAGAATAACAACAGGAAATTTAGAGATTATTATATAATCTACGTCCTACGATACAGGTAAAGAGAAAGACATCCTCTAATTAAATGCGCTAAACAAGTAGAACAACGTGGTTTGACATAGGAAGCCTGATTTACCCGAAAAAGTGGACCTGAACACAGGGACAGTTTTAAGACAGCGTAACTAGGAAAAGGAATGAAAGAAAGGGGAGGACAATTATACAGTGTAAGAGAAAGTTAGAATGAACGGTGGTCAGGTAAAAAAGAAATTGAAGATAATTGTATAGATACAGTAAATAGGAAAGGGAGGGTAAACGGAACGTTAAAGGTTATGGCGTAAAGTGGAAAAATAGTGAAACAAGAGTGAAAAGTGAATATAACCCTAAATATTCTGCATATACACTGCTTCCTTTCTACAATCTACCATGTGAAAGACAGAAGATCAAATACTAATAAAAGAGGGAGGAGAAAGTGAAAGACGTGCATGACTGATGGATGAAACGATGGATCATGAGAGAGAACGGCAGGTTGGTGAGAAATGGATTATTCAGGTCGCAGCAGGGAAGGCCTGTAAAAATTTGTGAAGAAACGAATACAGGAGAATGAAAGCTAAGAAGAAGGTGTATAGAAGAGAAGCCAAGAGAGAGATCCGAAAATAGAAAGGTAGTCAAGAAAGTCATCAAGTCAAATAATGGAGGGGAATATTTAAAAACAAAATAACTACCTTAAAAACAAATTAAGGAAAGGGATAAAGTATACTACGAAAGGATAATTAAAGGTAATGACTGTCGAAAGTGTGGAATTATTCACGCAGTAGAAGGAGAGGCAGGAAGAAATTTTTGAAGGAAACTATAACTGATATGAGCATAAAAGAACAAGAGGTTAAGTACCACGTAGAAGAGAAAATGAAGAATTTTCTAAAGGGCTTGTGAAGGGGAAGGATGTAATAATAATAATAATAATAATAATAATAATAATAATAATAATAATATAACAACAACAACAACAACAACTGATGATGATGATGATGATGATGATGATGATGATGATGATCATCATCATCATCATCATCATCATCATCATCATCATCATCATCATCATCATTATCATCATCATACTTATCTTTATTCTACTTAAAGTTGGAGTAAGAATATTCATACCGAAGGAGATGGAGTGAAGAAATAAGAGAATCCATCAGAAAATTTAGAATGTCAAAGAAAATGTAAAAAATATGAGGGGAAAACGCGAGGCAAAAATATTAAAATCAAGGAGATATTAACCAGTTTTCTCAAATTATTCACTCTATACGAAAAATGCCGGAGGAAAAGAACAAACTACAGATGCACTCACAGTGCGCATACCACCACCAATGCAGCATCCGGATCCGCCCCAAAATTTAAGCAAATCTTTCTTGGCCCATGGGCCACCCTTGCACAAAATTTCATTGAAATTCATTGAGAGCGTTTCGAGATAAGTGTGAACAAACAAACAACTCCAGATCACAACCAAATTCTAAATGATTGCTGATTGGACCATACCTTAGCCTTTCCTAAAAATTTCAAGAAAATCCCTTCATAACTTTTTGAGTAATCTTGCTAACAGACAGACAAACAGACTGACAAACAGGCCAACGCGGAGCAAAACATATACTTCCTGGTGGAGGTAAAAGATTGAATACGTGAGACAGCTTACGAAAAAAAAAAGAAATACTGACAGAGATGGATGGGAGAAATGCAGGGGGAAGAAAATATACAAAGGCCAAATAAATATATTGAATGACATGAAATAAAAATAGGAGAGAACGTAAAGCAACAAAAATTCTATTGGAAGTGGAATATATAAACAGAGAGAGAGAGAGAGAGAGGGAGAGAGAGGGAGAACAACTACTGGTACTGAATAAGATAAAATATACAGTAGACGAGGCACGAAAAAAGTAAAATGATATACCATGAGGAGGGCATCAAGAAGTTCATGGAAGATGAGAAAAAAACGCTTGGTAAAAAAAGATGCATAGAATGAGATGGCCCAAAGAAGTGATGATCCGATTCCCTCAGAAATTGGCATCTGGCAACTGCCACTTCCTAGATTACTTCCTAGTAGCATTGTACACCGGGAAGAACAGTACTGTATTTAGAAATACAACACCAACTAGAGGGACGCTCAGCGGACCGTACCTCTGCGAGAAGAGCACAGTAAATTGCAAACCACTCTTCATAATGGGTTAGGTTTTCTCATCACTGCCTCCTCCATATAGGTTATGTTTTACCCTACGTTCTTTGTTTGTATGTCTGTCTGTTAGCATGATTACTCAAAACGCTATGATAGGACTTTGATGAAATTTTATAGAAAGGTGCTCCATGGGCCAAGAAGAAACTAAATTTGGGGCCGGGAACAGATCCGAATCAAGAGTAACCCGCACAATACCTCCAAAAGTTCTCAATGAATTTCAATGAAATTTTGTGGAAAGGTGAGCCATGGAGCAAGAAAGAAGTGATTAAAATAATCAAATTCTGGGGCAGATCCGGATCCGGATCCTATATCCATGGATCCCGATCCGAGATTACTCAAAACGTTATGAATGCATTTTCATGAAATGTTTTGGAAGAGCTGGTCATGGGCCAAAGAAGAAATGATAAAACTTGGGGACGGATCCGAATCCGGGTCCGGAGTATCTCGCACAATATCTCCAAAAGTTTGCAATGTATTTTAACGAAATTTTGTGGATAGGTGGGCCATGGACCAAGAAAAAATTGATTGAACTTGCGGTCTGATTCGGATGCGGATCCTATATCTACGGATCCGCATCCAGATCCTATATCCGCGGATCCGGATCCGGATCCTTTTTAATGCTAATGGCATTCGCGGAGGTATGCTCTCTGATGCTTTCTAGTTGATTAGGTTTTGCAAAAAACGTTTTCCGGATCTAGAATCTGTAACACTATCCGGATCGGTCGCAAAAATTAATCGATTGTTCCGTGCGACATTGGTTATGTACTCACCAAATTTGTTTCAAATCTCTCCCTTAGTATTGAGTAATCCTGCTAACTGAGAAACAAACTAACATACATCGGTCCCCAAAGTGTAATCGATTGTTCCCAGGGACATGAGCTATCTACACACCAAATTTAGTTCCAATCTCGCTTTTAGTTTTAAGTATCCCACGGACAAACAAACAGGGTTGATAACAATATACTCGCGTTTTACCGTGAATATGTCGCATTACGTGAGAGGAAACCACAATGTCCTGAAGTTTAGGCTTAGCTGTATGAAAGAATGTAATACGCGCAGCCTGTCGTTCAGCGGTTTCAGGGTGAAATTATCTCGTAAACGTAATACTTATTTACATCCTAAATCAACAATACTGAAGGAAAATGCCCCATAAAAAAAGCCCACAGATGAGGATCATGTCGAATTTACGAGTGCCATCAAATCACGAAAATAAACATCTAAATATATATTATCACCCGCATTTAAATCTCAGGGCGGGTTGAATATTTATGCGGGAAAACAAAGGCGTGATAGCCGTAAGCTAGATGGATCGTCGACACGATAATACAGCCTCCCACCGCGAGCAGATTATTACTCTTTATTTGGGAAATATTCCAGCAAGACAGATATCCCTGCAGTTCAACAGCAATGGCAGTTAACAGATGAATAAAGAGATATGGAGAGGGGCAGAACACGCAAAATTTGCCAAGAAGTGGAGCCCGTCGTCGCACAAGACCAAGACAGACAAATTGTTGCATGTGCCCAAGAACAACCCCTAACCACCTGTGTTGCTATCAAGAAACAAATTAATCTCCCGGCATTCAATGAAGTGTGTGAAACCAGTGCAGTTTTTTTTTTTTTCGGGGGGGGGGGGGAAATAGGTCATTTTTATTCACACGATGAAATTCCAACTTGTTTAAAATATGTAGGACAGTCTCATGAAAGAACTAAAGAGGAAGAGAATGATAGTCAACGGCAAGAGTGACAATGAAGAGAATTAATGACGAAAATGAAAAAAAGAAAAGAAAAGAAAAGTGGGGGAGAGCGTGACAAAGGCCGAAACACGTACACTCCCGTCTGTGGCGCCGTAGTGAAGGAAGGTGAGGGTGCCTAGCGTGAGTCGTTACGACAGGTGGAAACATGGCAGATGCCGCTTTTTATTTAATAACGCTAAATCTAACAAATAGTTTCGTAAGATTAGCTTTTCTTTACACTATAAAATATGTCTTCAGGGCAGGCAGAGACTATTGCCGTCTCGTAACTCCCCATCAAATGAACGTTGCCACTCCAGGGAGTTTTGTCCGAAACTTCAAGAAAGCGAGTCATCACTTCAGTGGGCGACGGTAAATATACAAATGACTTCAACTGAAGTGAAAGGGATATGGGGGAAAAGAACAGCGAGCAAAATTTTCAAGTTGTTATTGCGAGGAGTGTAAAAATTATTCGTACCTAAGGAGGGAAGCAAGAGAAAAAATTTGGGGGGAACGAATAAAGAGGAAGGAAAACCATCATCATCATCCTTCTTATCTTTGTTTTCACTGGGTGATGGGATGGGAAGGAACTATAACAATGAAGACGGCGCGAATAAATATAAATGAATGACACAAGGAAGACGGGATGAATAAGAGAAGGGGAGACTGATGGTGACGAGTGTACAATTATGTCAAGGCATAATCGGATGGTGGGAAAAAATTTTGAAAGAACGCATACGGGGGAAAAATACAAGTCGAAGGTAATGATCACCAGTTTTACGTAGGAATGAAGTGGCAATCAAGTATAGTTCTTTCACCTTAATATGCCCCAGATTTTCGTCCTTTTGAAGCTCATTCCATGCAGGTCAATGGCAAGAGAGAGAGAGAGAGAGAGAGAGAGAGAGAGATTTACTGAATTTCCACGAGACCCAGCGACATGTCCGCAAATCACGCCCGCTAAGACCATAACTGCCGGTCATAAAAGAAATAGCCTTACCATGTATTCAACATGGACGGAGGGTATGAGTGTCAAAGTGGTGACATGGAAAGGTGTGTGGCGTGTAAGAGGACTGTTGGACAGAGATGAACGAATTTTCAGGCTTATGCTCGAAGTCAAATGCGTGCTAAAAAAAAAAAAAAATGTACCAGTATATGGAGTGTCTGCTCAATACCAAAGTGGTGGAGTATGAAGGCCTACAAAACACAGGTAGATTGCTAGATAATGATACCTTGATTCTTAGAGTAAACCCAGTCGTATATTGAGGAAATATCAAAATCGTATGGTGACTAAAATAGGAAACCTCCTCTGGGCTAAAAATATATTACCACGACTAAAGAAAAATACCTCAGTTTGTTCAATCACAAGCTGGACGAGGGAGAGGAAAGGAGAGACAAAGAAGGGAAGCAAGGAGTGAGGGACAAGAGGAAGTAAGAAAGCAACAAAGGGAGGAAAGGGGAAAGGAGGAAGGTAAAGTATGTGAAGATAAGGATTTAGATAAAGAAGAAGGAGGAATACAGACATAGAAATAGGAAAATTAACATGAGAAGAGCAAAGGAGGGGATACGGAAAAGAAAGAAAGAAAAAACGGAAGGAACAGAGAGAGAGAGAGAGAGAGAGAGAGAGAGAGAGAGAATGAAACGCCGAGTAAAGAAGAGAAAGAGGAAAGTAAAGATTAGAGTGAGGAACAGAGAAAGAGAAAAATAAAAAGGGCGAGAGGTACCATCAAAGGAAACAGCGAAGAGGAGGAAGGTAAACAGGAAAAAGAGGACCACAGACCGAGAAAGAAGGAAAGCGACATGAAACAGCAAGTAAAGAATGGAAGATGGAAAGCAGTGAACAGAGGGAGAGACAAGGAAAAATACTGAAGAGGCGGAGGAATTCGAAATTGCAAGCTGAACTAGAAAAGGGAGAAGAAGAGGGACATGACGAAAGAAAAAAGTCATGAACGAAGAGAGAAAAGGTTAGGCGGTATTTTAATATTCTTTGGGTAGATCACGAGAGAAGATTAATATCGTACTCTTACTGACTAGGATATTTTCCAATAGGTCTCCCTCAGCCATTTTTGCTGGTGCTTAGTGTTAATAATTCTCCTGTACCATTCACACAACCCTATGTCCATACCAACGAGACATAACCTACTAGGGAATAGTACAGTACAGTATGCCAAGCATGCAGCCAAATAATGCCAACAAGAATACGGTTATTCTTGGTATAAATCAAGGGTAGAACTCGATAAATATCTATATTTTTATCAATTCGCCAAATTTTGTGTAATGATATATGTCTTCAGAGTGTCAAGAGTTGTGTGACAGTATGGTACTTGTGAGGCATTTCTTTTTTTTACCTCCTGTATTGTAAAACTCTCAGTCCTATGCTTTCAAAAATTCCCATTTACAACGAGGGTGTTATTTGTTTAACGCATTATTCTATCTTCGTCAAAATTTTCTTTTCATTTTGCCTTTTTTCGTGAAAGTACGTAACCATAGTTGTCTTGTACGTGTGGCGTGGTAAACAGGTGCATCCATACAAGCCAGGCATTACCAGAGCAGAGGTATACATGTATTCCATGTGCTCGTTCTTTCCGTGACATATTTTGCCATTCAGAGTTTCCATCAAGGTTTTTTCACTTTGGTTCGATCATAAACTAAGCTTGCAGACTGCAGAGCAGTAGACGAAGGGAGAGTAAATGACACACAAGAAGGAAGAAAAGAGAGAGAGAGAGAGAGAGAGAGAGAGAGAGAGAGAAAGCGGACGCGTTAATAGTAGAGATAAACGTCTCTTTTATACTTTTCACTCTTTAGACAGCAACAATAATTTATGAAGGGAATCAGCGAAAATCTGATATTATCCTAAATATAATACCACTATGGAAAGGGTACATCATGGTTATAACTGCACAGTTACCTTACGTTCATAGAAAAATTGTCATATATCAAAGCTTACGTTACGGACAGTTTGAGCGATATAAACCTGTTACTTACCACTTAGTTTGTATAATGGTAGCTTAAAAAAAAGAACCAGGGGAGAAAAGGGTGGTAAAAAAGATATGTATTTCTGTATTGTAAGTGCTTTACATACTGTATTTTTTCTCAATTGTGTTGCTACATTTCACGGTATTCAGGTAGTAAAAAAATATCGGTAGAAAAATTCATAGCTGCTAGTTTCGTCAGTATATTACCCATTTTAAAAGATTTCGGCTGAAACATGAAGCAATTTTTTGCACCCGTGCGAGTGGAAGTGCGAGAAGGGCATTGTATTGCTGGAGGCACGTGTGTGTGTGTGTGTGTGTGTGTGTGTGTGTGTGTGTGTGTGTGTGTGTGTGTGTGTGTGTGTGTGTGTGTGTTTTAGTAACATAAAACAGAGTGTAGTCAGCAACGATACATTCTGTCACCGTCACATGGTACTGGATTTACCGTAAAAATTTCGAGGACCCTTCCATCTCAGTTTTAGTGATGTGGCTTTAGGAGGAAGTTTTGTTTTCCTTTCTAGGTCATCGTTAATTCCTAGTTTATATCACTCAATTGTTGTTTTCAATAGTACCTTGCTTTCCATAACGTTATTTTCGGTTTTAATCTAGCTCTCATCATATCCTGTATTGCCCTACCAGGAAAATAATGGACCACGACTGAGATATACAAACGTATGATCATTCCCTATCGTAACTATGATATGTCTTTTGCAGGAAGGACAAGGGCAAGGAGAATGAAGAATCTTTCCGGGTATCAAGTTACCCCCACAAAAAGCAAGACCTGGTTACGAGAGGAAATTCAACGTAGTTTAATCTGTTCTCTGGAGGAAAGACAAAGAGAGTAGAAAATCATCTCGTGTGCCTAGTTCTTCCTGCAAGATTAGGTCTAGAGTTGTTAACGGGATTCGATCGTAAACATGTTCGAGAATCCAACCACTTAATCCAGAAGTGTAAGGTCAGGTTGACCAGTCATTAACCCATGATTCACATTATGTGGTGAAAAAGTCCTATCCATTCCTAAGATGTAAGTCGTTATGGAGCATATCAGGTACAAGAGCCTTGACCCATTAGACAAACAAGCTTCCATCTGGTTAACCCCCTCAATCCGATGACGTAACTTCTACCTCAACATTGACACATCCGGACGATTGTACAGAATTGGGATAGATCTCTTGTAGTGAAGGGATTAATTAAGAAAGAATTTATCCCCCTCAGTTCGAAAGGTCTCCCCTAAGCTGAAAACAATCTTCTGGTGACACTTAGAATACTACTGTCATCGGGGTGCAATGGTTAAATGATCCCCACCAAACGCAGTAAATGGTTTCCTGGAGCTGCAAGAAACTGACGTGTCATTCAGTGCAGAGACGCCTGAAGGTAGCCCCACGTCGAGAGTGGACAGTGGACGCCGCCCATCACAGGGTTTTAAAGTACACTAAAACGTAATAGGAGGAGAGAGAGAGAGAGAGAGAAAGAGAGAGAGAAATGTCCACTTTTACCGTAAGATATTCCAACGAATATTATTTTTCTCTGTGAACAATGGCGTCGGGGGGCAACCTTGACGAGTGACCTGGACCTCTCAGTGGGCGTTTTATACCACAGCTCTCAAGTGGCTAGACAGGAACGGCGGCATTCATTAGTTCAGAGTGGGTCGTTCTCTTTGTGCCCTCCTTCCTCACCTTTCACTGAGCTTCTCCCTCCCCGCCACACAAGTCTGCCTTTTTCCACTTCACTGCTGTTTTCTTTCTTTCTTTCTTTTTTTACGCAGCCTCTCTTCACTTGTATTTCTTTTTCTTAACACATTTATACAGATGACTCCATTTTCTTACTTAATGAGGGCCAGAGTATGTAACAGCTACGTTGATGATGATGTTGACCTTGTTGGGAAAAGTTTTAATTAAACCTTCGTCACGTCAACACAGACAAGCCGACAGCATCCATTTCACAGGATATATTTATATCCCCGCGCACTCCACCGCCAAACACCATCCCTGCCCTGAATGCCTACTCGTCTTCATCCACTTCAACTCACTTTATAGCTTCCTTACACCCCGACCAGCATTAATCTTTTAAGAGAAATTTGCTCACACAGCCAATGTCGACCATAAAACACCACCAGTATTCCCAGGATGTGCTCATTTCGCAATGACCCGCCACATTTTACACTACTGACCACATCGCTGTACCCACCGCTTTTTTTATATCTCCCCTATCCCCCCCCCATATATATATATATATATATATATATATATATATATATATATATATATATATATATATATATATATATATATATATATATGAGAAAGAGAACAAAGGAAAGTATGGTTACATTGCCATACAGCACCAGTCTTCATAGTGTGTACTTGTCCTGCCATACTCATTATACACCACCCAACACCTTATACAGAGTTGCGACAACTGGGGACAAGGCGCCATGTTGCCTCCCCGCTCTGATCCCAACGCTCGCTAAACCGCTCTGCCATCCCCTGCATTTATTCATTTTTTTTTATTTTCATTACTTAGTAATTTGATGCTTAAACTTTTTCGGCATTATATATATCATTTTAGGATTGTTTACATAGTTTATGACAGACAGTGCTTGGTAATACAAGAATATATAGAAAATGGTTAGGTTGAATATCTATCTATCTATCTATTGCCAGACGCCTCAATCCCGTTTGGGGTGGCCACAAACAAATCGCCTCCACGTTGCCCTGTCCCCCGCCATTTCACTGCCCTGCTCCAGCCATTACCAAGTCCTTTGTCTGGTCCTGGGTCGTCATCGTTAGGTCAGTCCTTGTCCGAGGCTTCTTGTTTGTTTTCTTTAGTTGTTTCCGGGGAGGAGCACTAACCCTCCGCCAACCCTTTTAGTCGCCTTTTACGACAAGCAGGGATACTGGGGGAGTATTCTTTAAAAAAAAAAAAAAAAAAAAAAAAAAAACTACCTCCAGGGGGGAGGTTGAATGTCACTATCAAAAAAAGTTGCCCTGCACACTTATATTTCTAAACTTATTCTCCGATGTGATGTCCTCATAACACAGGGTTAACATAACCAACACCGTTTACTGCAGTACTTTGTACATAACATGAAAATGCAAAGGATGACTTCATGGGTGCGGCATTTTTTTTTTTTTTTTTTTATCCTAAATTTTTTTGTCCAGTTCATGTTCTGTGAAGTAAGGATACTTATTTTTTGTTTCCTACAATGACCTATTGACTAATTAACAATATGTTAATCCTCCCAAAGCAGTGGAATATGATAGTCTTTAATTGAATTTTTACAAATCTTCAATAAGATTCATATAACAAACAACTCATTTGGGGAATACCACATTTGTGCGATTTTTGAATATCTTTACTGGGAAAACATACTAACTGCAAGCACGTTCTTGACACTTTCGAAAACACAGTGCAAATATAGTTGAATTATAAATCAGGAGTTATTGAATCATTAAGCGTACCTGCCAAATCCCGTGCCACGATGGCGGAATCTTCAGGGGTGGCATGGAAGTTTTTGTTTAGGCCTATGACCGTACATTACAAGACTGACAGGGATGTCCTAAAGAGTATTTAATTTGTGTGATAAAGAAGTGTTTCAGAGATCAAATGTTAGTATTACAAGTAACATCTTTCATAAAATACATATTTTAACTTACCGCACACAAAGGACATCATTTGCTCTAAAATTTTCCCACTGGATTATTATTTACCATTTCTTTATTCTTTGAGGATTTCTGGGAAATTTTTGCATCATCTTCCCTTGTCCAAGTCCGGCAGAGCATCCTCAGGCAAAACTGCTAGGCATAGTAAATGAGGAAATTTATTTACAGTTAAAAGCAAAAAGCATTCTCGACATTCAATTTGCTCACCCCTACTGCCCACGCCACTGAGAGGCAACATGGCGCCTTTGCGTCACGTGAACTGGGCACATTTTTTTTTTTTTCCTTTTATTCTTGGTCACATAGTCAATTCGGAAACGTCGAATCGAATGCCTCGAAAAAAGATTCGGCAACGTTACACCTTCCTTATCCTCCCAAACAAATTGAGGTATTATTTTAAGTTAATGTTTGGCTAGGCCTACAGTAAGCTTATTACGTATAGGTTGGTTTCATGTCAAAACACGGCCTTTCTGATGATTTTATGGTTTCATTAGCCAAACTGTCTCATCTATTCTCTAGCGAAGGCTTGACGTTCCCGAGTCATTTCTTGTTGAACTCACGCCGACGCTGCCTAATGACTGAATGCATCAAAGAAAAAAATACGCGACCCTGGAGGGCTGAAACACAGTCGTCGCAACTCTCCCAATTGAAGGTACTGGCAAAACCATTTTAGCCTATCCCTTGTACACATTGTTTTCTGACCTGTTCACCTATATTCGTTTCCACCACCTTCACAGCCAGTCTACAACATCTATCTTCAAATGATATTCACCCCTAACCAATCGCCAGCCACACTCGCAGCCCATCCCACGCACTCGTCTCATCTCACAACTGTTTTTTTTTTTTTTTTTTTTTTTTTTTTTTTTTATAGCTTTTGTGGTGAATATAACTGACTGCCTCGACTACTTGTCCTACCGCACCTATATCCTCAGGGTATATTTCCCATATTTTACCCAACCACCCACTTTCATCATAACCCATCCTACTTACTTGTCTCAGCCAAATCCGCTCAATTCTGAGAGACCTGAACTTACACAGCTCAAAAACTACTGTGCCAAAAGGGCTATTTTAATTAGCATACACCTTTGCACATAGTACCTGTTCGATCCCTGTTGATTTATTTGATTCAATCGTTCTTATAGGACTTACAGTAAAAGATCTGAAAGGCCTGAGTCGTCATTTCTCAAAATGACTGCAGTGATAAGGCATTTTTTATACAACTTCAGACGTGACTTAGATCAATCTATATTAACCTAACGTAACCTGAGGGACCTGGAGTAACCTATAATTACCAAATTTAACTGGAATAACCTGAAAGTGATATACTTCGATCTTAACATCGCTGGAATAGGTTTAACTTGACTTGGGAAATATATGAGATCATAAATTTCCTCCCACTGTGTACATGTGAATGCCATAGATGGACCTAATCTGATCACCTAAATAAAACTGGTTGTATGGAAATTTCCTGAATGGACCTCAGTAACGTAAATGTTCTTTACTGTACTTTCATAGTATTTATCTCGAAATAAATTGCTTTAAACTGACCAGAAATTAACTGCTTGGGCCATAAACCCAAACTGATATGATTGAGCCAAACTGTGTACGTAGGACCCAGCGTAAGTACACCAATATGGTCCTGAATGTTGTTCATATTACTGAAGCTGATCTGACTGGACCAATAGGATGTGATATCCCTAGCTGAACTTCGAGTGACATTTATGAGCCTGAGTGAAGTATCTGGTCCTAATGACCTGAATACACATGAATTTGTGTTACTAAGCAGAATTTACTGTGAAGGCTCTAAGTGTACGTTAAATGGCCTGAATGTTGCTGGACTGGGCTGAATACCCACAAATAGTATGGATGGATCGAACTGAATCTGGACGATCCTGAGCTGACCACAACGAATCAAAAATAACCTAATGACCTAAAATGAAGAAATAGGATCCTGGCTGAACTGATTAGTGGTTCCACTCACTCAGTGTTTTTCCTCTTCAGTGTACCATAATACTTAAGTAATATGATCAGCTTCATTCTAAGTCAGGGAATCAGCAGACATCTTACTGTAGTTTCAAGATTATATAAAAATAATAAAGCATTACAAGAGTCTTAAGTGAATTAATCAGTTCTTCAAACGGTTCTATTTTCCCGCGATGCATTCACCAGTTCCCTAGGATATAATTAAGTTGATGCCACATGAAATGCTTAAATCTCCCACCATTGAAACACTCTTGATTTGGTACAAGAATAAAATGTTAAGAAAAATATACTGAGTCACTGAAAACAAACCCGTAGGTTATCTGTGTAGGTTTGTATGTTGACTTTGACATAATCTACATGTAGTTCACACTGTGAATCCATCAATATCTCCAACAAGTTTATGGCAGAATATAAGGGCAAGAAATTTAATACATAAACAGTCATCAGTGCATTTGTGACTTGACCCCTAGACAGGCAATTTCACATTACGTGTGTCAATCAGTATGGGATGTGGCGACAATTTGCAGCCATGAAAGATGTAATCCTACGCCTCATACTGGACACTAGGTCTTCTTGCACTGCATGGATCAATTGTCTGTTTTGTGGTTTGGGGTCACGCGACGATAGGCACCTCTTAAGATAATCTCATACATGTTCAGTTGGGTTTAAATCAGGTGAGAAGGCAGGCCATGGAAATATGTTGACATTTTCAGCCTGAAGAAACTCAGTTTTAACACGAGCTGCAGGTTGACGAGCGTTATCTTGTTGCAACGTTGTTACTCCTGCATGGTCACGTAGAAACGGGATCACATGGGGCC
Source organism: Coenobita brevimanus (assembly GCF_032717465.1). NCBI lineage: Eukaryota > Metazoa > Arthropoda > Malacostraca > Decapoda > Coenobitidae > Coenobita > Coenobita brevimanus. The sequence continues at coordinate 37,359,520 of NC_137021.1, read as the reverse complement.
TGAGAACATTGTCGATGTGTATTCGAACCGTCAGATTGCTTTCGATGATAACTAGAAGTGTTTTGCAGTCGGCTGGAATGCCTGCCCATGTCATGATGCCGTGTCCACCCCAGCGATTACCCTGTCACACAGCAGTAAGCATAACGTTCATTACGTCGGCTCTAAACACGCAGACGTACGTCAGTGATCCACACAGAAACGACATTCATCAGCCCCTTACCGGTCTGCCTGCGTTTAGGCCAAACGACCGCAGTGGGCGCCTTACGGTGGACCTACTTAACCGATGAGTATGTCGCCAAGGAGTCTCACGTGCTGTTTATGCTGCCGACCGGAATGTGTCCCGGAGATGCAGCATCCGGATGCGGTGATCTTGACTTTTTTTTTTTTTTTTTTTTTTTTTCTTTCATGTGTTCGACTCTGGGCATAGGCTTCACAGCCTGCTGTCAAGGCCCAGCAGTCTCCCTACACACCATATGCCTCTACATGTCACCACTCGGCGCTAACACCCACTGTCCATATTGAATACATGCTAGGGCTGTCTCATACAAGACTGGTGTATTGGTATTAGCGAGGGAATATTCGCGACATGTCGGCGGGTACTCTGGTAGATCATTATAGCCTGATTTAATGAAATTCAGATCTTTAAACTGTTCCCTGCCCCAGCGGGGATTTGAACCTGGGTCCGTTAGGACTGCAGGCCACCTCTCTACCGAATGAGCCACCGCCTCAGGACGCTGTCGATCGTCAACTGAGCCTGTTTCATGATGCCACTGGATAAGCCTGACAATCGCTGAATGATGAGACCCCATGCTATGAGCACGTCACGTTGCGCCATGCCACCCTCCAGCGTCCCTAAGGCATGGTGACGTTCAAGGCATGACAAACGTGGCGTGGTGGCAGTCTTTTAAGAACTAAGAGACTGTATTCCACTTACAGTACACACGACCTAACCTTCGTCCTAGACGTAAAACAGCCACGTGTTCCATTTCACTAATAGGCAGATATTGGAATAGGTTGAAAAGATTAATTTTATCTCTCAGACATTGCTTCGTGAACAAAGCAACTCATTTTGTGCAGATGGGTGTTGTGTGAGTATATGATCATATCAAATCAGATCAGTGTTGGAAACAAGCAACAGTACATTAATTATTGCAGCTGTATTTGGTGGTGCGTTTTCATTGACTCTATGCTTTGAGAAGATTTGGCCATGTGGAGAGGATGGAGAATGACAGACTGACTAGAAGAGTGTATGTGGGGTGAGGTGGAGGGGGAGTGGAAGGGGAGACCAAGAATGAGACTGAAGGACGAAGTAAAGTGATTTATGAGGGATAGGGGTGAGAGTTCGAGGGAGAGTAGCCAAATGACAGAGGATAGAGCGACGAGAAGGATTTACTTGTGGCCACCCTTAACGAGATTGGAAGTCTGGCAATATATATATATATATATATATATATATATATATATATATATATATATATATATATATATATATATATATGGTGAGGAGTAATGAGTTGTGGTAAGCAGTAGAATGAAGAGACTCCAACTGTTCTGCTTTAAAATAACAAATGATGAGCACTGAAACTGTCAACTATCATAAACATAGGGGATTTTTCTTCAGATTTAGCTAGAATCTAATCATAAAGATATGTGTCAGCAATGCTATCAGTCATTCTCATTTAATGCCTCAAATTTTAGAGAAACCTGTATACTGTACATATAGATCTTGAAAAAAAAAATCAGCATTTTGTAACAGAATAAGGAACATACCGTGGATTTAAAGTTTTGCCACTGAGAATAATACATTGACTTTCTCGTCACAAATAATAATAATAAAAATAATAATAATAATAATAATAATAATAATAATAATAATAATAATAAAAGTAAAATAAAACGCAACCGTTGTTGTTCGCACCCCACAACGTGTATTGAGTTAAAAACTAGTTTTGTGCCTACGAAAAACACTCATATTTCTAGTCACAGGGAATACGTAAAATGTTTGGTTGTACCCACAGTTTCTTCCTCGAAAACGTTCACGTAAGCAAAACATTGGCTTCCGGGCTAAGGTGTCTTGCATTTTGGTAACGTATGTTGCCTTTTGTAATTACAGGTTACTGTTTTCCTCGTGTTAGCTGCCACGGTAATGAACAGTTTTACGCAGTGAACAATTAACTTTGCGGTTAATTGTCCTTCTCTCTGGTGAAGTCCATTCCATTAGGATTCTCAGCTCGAGGCAATGATATAAAGATGGAAAGTTATGAACGCAGTATTTAGCACGGTATTTATGCTGTTCGTGGAGGAACTATTGACCTACTTATCTCATAGATACCTTATCGAAGTCCAGTGCATGAAACCATTCCCTGATGCAGGTGAAAAAAACTTCTGACCTTGAAAACAGCAGTCCACGCCTTTCACCACCTCCCGGCTAGTTCAATGGTGTCTTGCGTCTCAGTCACGTTGACACAGGAGAGGAGGATGGTTGGGTGTGAGGCAGGGTAAGGCCCGATACCCGTATTTACACTTTTTTTTTTTTTTTCAATCAGTTTCTGCATAAGACTGGCATTTTATAATTCTTTCTTCACTCGTACAGTTGTCAAGGACTTCCTTAAACTGAACTGATTATTAAAGAAAATACCTCAAAAAAAGAAGACGGCGTCTAATAACATTATCACAGCGTCTAAAACTATTGGTCTTTTACACTAATTTGGCCCAGATTTTCATCCATTTGCACCTTTTCACTTGGGTCAATGAAAGAAAAAGACACTACTAAGGTTCTACATGCTTTCCATAGTACGTCTTCGTGTCTAGCATCACTCATTGGTGTAATGCTATTTTCACAACTCGGTATGCAAGACGAAGAGATGGCAGTTTCAGACCACGTTAAACTTAATGCAGTATATTAAACGGGTATGAAGGCTTGTCTACCTTCAGACTATAAGATTTTTGATTAATAAGGACCCATGGTTCTTATTCATGTCGGTTAAGGATGTTCCTTAACACCTTTTGCTAATTGATGTATTTTATTGTTTACACTTTCCTCTCCTCTTGTGCTACATATATCATTTCAGCACTGCCTTACACTACATGAATAAAAAATATATATACATTGGCACTTTTAGGGTGACAAATTTTGACATTTCGGACGAGAGATCTGAAAATAAACTTCTGAGTTAACGTGCCTGGTTGGTATCCCTGATATGATGGACCTTAGGTCCGTATGCATAGTGCCATTGGAGGCTTCGTTGCACATCATGCTAAGCAACTTGTTCTGCCTAGAACTTTTGAGTATTACCATAGTTTTCATATAAGTTGTAAAAGAGGAATTTTTTTTTTTTTTTTTTTGCAAAAACTGAACAGAGGAAGGAAAAACAAAGGATAAAAAATAACCCATACACCAGATTACAGATGTCCTCCATTCATTTAAAAATCTGTAACAGTTGGACTTGAACAGCCGTAGGTTGAAGTTTGGGGGGGGGGGGTACCACTCTAGGGAAGCGAGTTCCAAAGTGGTGCAGTTCGGGGAATGAAAGATTTCTGACAGGAAGAAGCTCTACAATATGGCAGTGTGATTTTCTAGTCATGAGCACTACCAGATGCTCATGTAGTTCGATGTTAGCATGGAGAGGTGGTACAATGAAATCAACTTCATCTGAGCATTTGCCATAAAAGTATATCTAAAATAATGCAAAGGAGGCATCATTCCTTCTGACTTCTAGGGGAGGTAGTTCATTTGTAATAGTAGGGTTATTAACACCTCTAACAGCTTTGTTTTGAATTTTGTCCAGATGTTTTAGTGCAACCTCTCCACATCCATTCCACAAGAGCAAACAATATTCCGGCAGAGACGTACGTGACTCTTTTAAATTATGGCTAACCGCTCGTCAGTGAAGAAGTTACGGACCCAGTACAATCATCGAAGTCTCTTTGAAGCGGTCCAGCTGAAGGCATTATTAAGTGAAACTCCGAGAATTTCAAAACTTTTGGAGATAGGAATATTAGTAGCACTGAAGGTAATATAGGAATCAGACTATATCTTTCTATCTGTAAATTGTATATATTTGGTTTTCCTAACACTAAATGATACAATGTTATTTTGTCCCCATTAAGTGATCTTAGGTAAGCCTTGACTTATGGAGAGTGCTGTACTGAGTTATGAGTTAGGAATATTAAACTTTGTGAAAGGGTGAAAGTGAAGTTAGTAGGGAAGTGAAAGATAAAAATGGTAGATTACTAGTGGAGAAGGGAAAAAAAAGTGAGCAGATGGAGAGAACATTTTAAGGATTTGTTGAACGTAGAGGATGGAAGTAATGCGAGTATAAGTGGCTGGGGAATGGCTGGGAGAAGGAGGGAGGTGAGAAGACAGGAAGAAATCAGTAGGATAGAAGTTGTGGAAGCAATGAAGAAAGTTAAATCGGGGAAAGACCCAGGAATTGATGGAGTGTGTGGTGAAATGCTGAAGCATGGGGGAGAGATAGTAGTAGAATGGATGTGGAAGATGTGCAGATTGGCCTGGGAGGAAGGTAGAGTCCCGGAGGATTGGAAGTCAGGTATAATTATTCCCTTGTACAAAGGAAAACGGGAAAAAGAAGTGTGTGGTAATCAGGCCCTCAGGCAGTACTTCTTTGATTTTCCCTGGAATGATTATTGCTTCCATGGCCGTGAGGCATCTGAGTGTGCCTTGCGCATTACGCAGGTTATTCTCTCAGGCATGGAAGCATACATTCCTTTCTCATATCCTTTGACTAATGCAAGAAAGTCTTGGTTTAATCACGCTTGTTCTAATGCTGTCCGCAACAAGGAGAAGGCCTACAAAAGGTACCGGAGCCAACCCACCCCTGAATCACATCATCTTTACGTTTCTGCCTGGAATCGTGCTAAGTCTGTTCTTCGCTCTACTAAAAATAATTTCATCCATACTAAATGCTCTCAACTCTCCAACTCGAATTCTTCCCGCTCATTCTGGCACCTTGCCAAAAATCTTTCTAACAACTTTACCTCATCATCCTTCCCTCCTCTTTTCTACTCTGATGGTTCTGTAGCTCTTTCTTCTACTGATAAAGCAGATCTCTTCGCACAGACTTTCTCCTCCAATTCCACCTTAGACGATTCCGGTGCTGTTCCTCCATCACCTCCCCCCTCTGACATCCTCATGGCTGACATTAAAATTTCTTCAGTTGATGTATTTTCTGCCATCACTGGCCTCAGTACTAACAAGGCATATGGGCCTGATGGGGTCCCTCCTGTTGTTCTCAAGAACTGTGCTTCTGTGCTTACACCCTGCCTAGGCAAACTCTTTCGCCTTTGTCTGTCAACTTGTACCTTTCCTTCTTGCTGGAAGTTTGCTCTCATTCAGCCAGTCCCAAAGAAGGGTGACCACTCCCAACCCTCCAACTATCGTCCAATTGCTTTAACGTCCTGTATTTCAAAAGTTTTCGAGTCAATTCTTAATAGAAAAATTTTAAGGCATCTTTCCTATCACAACCTTCTTTCCGATCGTCAGTATGGGTTCCGTCAGGGACGCTCCACTGGCGATCTTCTCACCTACCTTTCAGACTCCTGGTCATCCTCCTTTCGGGACTTTGGCGAAAGCTTTGCCATTGCATTTGACATCTCAAAGGCTTTCGATCGAGTCTGGCATAAATCTTTAATTTCCAAACTGCCCTCCTACGGTTTCTATCCTTCTATCTGCGCCTTCATCGCTAGCTTCCTTTCTGGTCGTTCTATAGCCGCTGTTGTAGACGGCCATCGTTCTTCTCCTAGATCTATCAACAGTGGTGTTCCTCAGGGCTCTGTCCTATCACCAACTCTCTTCCTTTTATTCATCAATGATCTTCTAAGCTGTACATCTAACCCTATCCACTCATACGCTGATGACTCCACCCTTCACCTTTCCATTCGGTTCCCGCAACGCCCATCTCAACAGTTACTTCAAGAAACAAGGGATGAGGCTATGGCACACCTAATGTCTGACTTGGCTCGTATCGCTGACTGGGGTAAAAATAATATGGTTGTCTTTAATGCATCTAAGACTCAGTTCTTACACCTATCAACCCGACAAAATCTTCCACAGGTATACCCATTAATGTTTAATAATATTCAGCTTAATCCTGCATCATCCTTGAACATGCTTGGGGTTTCATTTACTCAAGACTTATCTTGGAAAGATCATATTACATCTCTTGTAAAATCTGCTTCTAAGAGATTGGGTGTGCTAAGCCGACTCCGCTCTTTCTTTACCCCTGCACAATTGTTGACTCTATACAGGGGTTTTATCCGCCCCTGTGTGGAGTACAACTCTCATGTGTGGGGAGGCTCCCCACATACAGCTCTTCTCAATAGGGTGGAGTCAAAGGCTTTTCGTCTCATTAACTCTCCTCCTCTTACTGACTCCCTTCAACCTCTGTCTCTTCGCCGCACTGTTGCATCTTTATCTCTTTTCTATCGCTACTTTAATGGTCACTGCTCCTCTGAACTGTCTGCTTGCATTCCTCCACCTCTACGACGGGCGCGTAGCACCCGTCTGGCAGCAAACTCTCATCCCTTTTCTGTCCAACTCTCTAATGCAAGAGTTAACCGTTACTCCCAGTCTTTCATTTATGCAACAGGTCAGCTCTGGAACTGTCTCCCTCTGTCTGTATTTCCTGCTGCCTATGATCTCCAGTCTTTCAAACGCAGTGTGTCCAGGCATCTCAAAATGATCGGATCTTGAATTTGGCTCTCTATTGTATTTTGTTTTTCTCTTGGAGGGAACTGTTACTGCGGGCCATGGCCTTTGGTTCCTTCTTCCTCGCATAAAAAAAAAAAAAAAAAAAAAAAATGGGGTCCCTGCGGACCCCAGCATGTTTTCAAAATGTTGCCATTAAGCCATTTTTTACTTTCACAGCCTGGCCTCCCATGACTTTTATTGTAGATGGTTATTTTATATCCTCATAAAATTTGAGCAAAAAATCTCGCACGATTAAGGAGTGACATTGCAATAAATGTCAGTGGGGTCCGCCTGGACCCCACCTGGCCTTTCGTGTGACTAATTTTTTATATATAAATTTTTTCAGATATTTCAGATAATAAACATTAGGACAATGTCATTACCAGTAGCAAAGTTTTATGCCTCAATGGCGGCGGTAGAAGGTGACCAAGAAGAAGAAAATTATTCAGACTGTGATTTATCTGTATCCGATGCTGATGATTATGAAGTACTTGAACGATCGGACAGTGAAATTAGTTTGAGTTGTATTGAGTCTCCTGTGAGTGCTGATGATAATTCTGAAAATGCAAGTGGTGGTAGTAATACATAATATGCTCATCAAGAGGATAAAACAAGAAATCGTTGTACCAGATTTGAAAATTATAGGGATAGTATTATTTTATGATAATGCTAATTTACTTTACCCATGAACTTGTTATTATTTTGAGAACCTCTTCCAAGAATACCGACAATCAGACATTCAAATCAGTGTAGAATCAGTACTTCTACCCTCAAACTTTAAAATTGTGATTAAAAAAAAAAAAAAAAAAGGAACACTTGGTGGGTTGGTTCCACGTGCCGTGTCCTGGGCAACTTATGTACAAAGTTTAGTAGATATAATTTTATGAATAAGGGAGAAATATACCATTAAGGTTTGGGGTCTGCCGGGACCCCATCAGCCTTCCATGTAACTTGGTAACACCTTGCCCACAAAGGGTTAAATTAGTGCTTTTCAGTGGGCTGAATGCATAATGAAACAAGACTTCTATACTGCACACCTTTTTCTTCCTGCCTGATTAGTTACTGTGAAACTGAAGATGTTTTGGAATACAATTTCAAGTTACAAACGGACATAATAAACTATGAAACTTTTCTGAAGGGAAAAATTACGTAAAAAACTATGAAACTTTTCCTAAGGGAAAAATGCAATGAGTTTGTATCTACAGCTGATGTTCGTTCATCTGGCGGAATTTTAAAAATTTTATTGATTATTCCCTTTATCTTAATGGCATTATTAGGGCAATACTACAGCTCACCATGTTTTCCAGTACATTTCTTTGTGGTTAGCACTATAATGTAGTGGTGATTTATTGTCATAGCTTTACATCAGGGGTCAGCACTCTACGGCCCACCAGCATACTTCACAAATTCACAAAATATTTCCGCTTTTCACTTACTCAGTGAAAAAAAAAAGAACAGTATATCTTACTGGCTGTTAATCACTACGACAAACACTAGTTAGAGTTAGTTTGTTCGAAGAAATATACCTTTGAACAGACTTGAGCACAGATTACAAGGCTATAATATGCCACACCCAGCACTCAGTGATCCAGCACTGTAAGATGTATAAAAAATATTGCCTAATGTGATAATTTGGCCTGTGCAATAAACAACAACATGCACGTTATATTTTAACCCCTATCCGCCAGGTAACGTCTACAGCATACACGTCACAGAGTGCTACATGGCTGCCGGGTAGCAGCTATACACTCAAGTGTCTTCGCACCACCATTTGAATCAGCCGCTATTTCATCTCGCCACCAAAGGGTAGGGAGGGAGTCCTTCCATAGCACACAGGCGAGAGTCAGTCTGTCCCATGCTTTTGCCAGATGTACACCGATATCTTTAGGTTCCTATTTGTCTAATTCCGTCCATGCCGCCTGTAGCCAATTGTATCATCCACCTCTGGCAAGCTTCCTTCCAAGGATACTAGAAAAGGACTCAGTGATAGTGCCATAAGGCATGCCTTGGATGCAACAGTGTCTAGTTTATCTAGTAGTGGAGAAGTTATCACGTTGACGCCACGGTAGACGAACACATCCTGCTCTCGCCAGAAAATTTGTTCTCTTCCTTGCATCATTACTCATCAGCACAGCAACCTAGAGCTAGGGATACACTCATTCGCAAGAGAAAGAGTTGGTGAGTAAAATGGTCTTTAATTCCCTAAGTGCTATAATATCCAAGATATTAAGGTTTGAAAACAAGCAATTTTCAGCAGTTTCCAGGAAACTGCCCGTAGTGAGGTGATGACTGCATTAAAAATAGCCCCGCGTTTGCGGGCTAATAACTAATGATTATTTCAAAGAAAATCCTTTATTTATGTTGGTATGATAAATTGGCAAAAAAAAAAAAAAAAAAAAAAGGATAATCTAAAAATGCTGCCACCCTCCCCCAACAAAACAATATTGGCACCTACCAATCAGTCTACCAGTCGCTAGTGAGGATAGGTGAGTTTTGTCCGTCTGCAGGCTTGAGAAAACAACTTGCTTAAATATTTGTTATGTTGTTTTGTTTTCTATCTTGTTTTTTTTTCCCCTATGTTGCTGTTTCTATGTGTATTGTTTGCTATGCTGTTCCTTGCTATGTTGTACCGTTTTCCTTTTGTGCTCCATGAATATGAGATTTGACAATATATGTGCCTAATTTCTGCTTCTTATAATTTCAGTCACAACATGGCAACAAAACGTAAAAAGATGGATTCTGAATGTCGGGTATTCCAAGAAATATTGACAGAGAAGTATTTCATTATCGAGCACAGTCGCCAACTAGAATGCTTGATTTATCACAAATCTGTAGCTGTCAACAAGGAGCTTAATTTGAAGCGTCACTATCAGACAAAGCACAAGAAACACGGTGAGTTAACTTGACAGAGAAGAAAAGACAATATTTCCAAGATGAAAGCAAGTTGGGAAGCACGGTCCTCAGTATTAACCAAACAAGCTGCAGAATCAGAGAGATGTACACGTGCCAGTTATGCAGTAAGTTCACTGATAGCTGAAAATATGAAACCACTGACTGAGGGAAAGTTTGTCTCATGGCCGTGGTAGACATTATTTGCCCAGGAAAACAGAACTTATTTTCTAACAATACTCTGTCTGTGAGAACTGTAACACGACGAGTTGAAGAAATGACTGCTGATTGAAAGCAGACACTAAGTGACTGCTGTGACGTATTCTAGAATTTTCAGCTGCGCTCTATGAAAGTGTTGATGCAGAGGACACTACACATCTCGCAATATTTGTTCGAAGTATCAACTCAAAGTCTGAAATTTAGGAAAAATAAACTTTAGATTGATACAACTGAAGCAGACATTCTCGAAGCCCCGCTAACCAGTTTAAAGGACCTGAATTTAGATATCTCAAAACTAGTTGCAGTAACTATTGATGCTGCGCCATCCATGATAGGTGAAAAGAAAGGTTTTGTTGCACTTCTTGAGAAGTACATGAAAAATGCTGCATATCAAAACAGAATTGACAAGCTTTACTGTATTATTGATTGGGAGGCACTGTGTGCTAAGGTTTCAAGACTGCAAAAAGTAATGCAGGTAATGGTGAAAGCTGTTAATTCATTATTATCTCGAGGTTTAAATCATCGACAAGTTCAACAGCTGCTATTAGATGTAAAGGCTTAGTACTCTGACTTACTGTACGTCTGTGATGTTCGCTGTCTCATCTGAGGTGCAATGCTAGGGAGATTTTATGATCTGGAACAGATCACTGAGTTCTTGAAAGGGAAAAATGTGAATATGCCACAGCTTCATGTTCCCGAATGGATCTCAGGTTTTGCGTTTTTAATGGATCTTGCTTCCTACTTAACTAAACTGATTTTGAAACTAGGAGAACGGAATCAACGAACGGATGTATTCCATGAATATACCGTGGCATTTGAGATGAACCTTCAACATTTGAAGAGCCAGCTTGAAAAATAAAATTTTGCTCGTGTCCCAACGTTGGGGAAAAATCAGCCCACTTACATTTCCAAGTATGTGGTCGTTATCTGTGAACTCAAAACTCAGTTTTCTTCACGAATTGCAGACACTCGGTCACATAAAGATGATTTCAGGCTTTTTGCTACTCCTTGATGTGGAGGTAGACCAAGCTCCTGAAAGGTTTGAAAATGAACTCATGGAACCTCAAAGCAGCGAACTAATGAAATCAAATTCCTTGCAGAACGGGTCTCCATACTGGAATTTTTCCAAAAGTCTGTTCTGAAAGCCGGAATTTACCCAAACATAATACAGCACACCAAACAAAATGTCAAGTATCTGTGGTAGTACTTAAATAAGTGAGAAGCTCTCACTGAAAATGAATTTCACAAAGAACAAGCTGAGCACACAACTCAGTACCTCACACTTAAATGGAATACTCCATCTCGCCTACTGGAGCCTGAAGTCCAGTACTGAGAAACGTTCGCGTGAGAAACAGCATCAATTATCACACTGACTCTCATTGCGTGTAAGATGGCAGTATGACTACACTGAAATACCAAACTAATTAGTAAGTACTGTGAATAATTATTTGTTACTCATGGTAATAATTGTGTTAATGAAAGTTATTTCTTTTGTTTCTAATCATTAATTTCAACAAAATTCTATTCAGTATAAATTTAGGAAATATGCTTTGAATACGTATTATTATTATTATTAACCTGCCGCGTACCAGCTATTTTTAGCCCTATGGGTCACCCCAGTGCCGGCCATTTTTCGACCTTTTTTTTGGGGGGGGCAAAAATGACAGATTTTGATGTGGAAACAATGAATTTCGCCATTAAAATGCTCACTGAGGCTCGGAAATGAGTTTTATTGAGTCTTGCATACTCGTTTACAGGTATAGCCACTCTCTCACGCTCACCACATACGTAAGAGAAAGCTGTTTTCTGTGTAAAGTATACACAGGTATTTATGCTGGGAAGGTATAGCAATGTTCAGTACACTTTTTTTGATTACTCATTACTTCAGCATCTGTCACAATTTGCGTGTCTTTCTCACTGTGAATGCATTATCTTACACTTACTTGAAGATAGGTACAACCTGACTTCATTACGTACAGTCCTGGCACTTACAAAAGGTATTTACAACTTGACTTCAGTATATAGTCCTTACACTTACAAGAAAATATTTACAACTTACACTTACATGAAAATATTTACAAAATGCCTTCACTATGTACAGTACCGGGTGAGGCACACAGGCAGAGTGAGGCAGAGCGAGCATGAGGGGGGAAGCGAGTGAGTGCATGGCCTTGACAGCCTGAGGGATGGTAGAGGAACAGTTACCTTACGTGCCTGCCAATTTGTACCCGAGAATCTTGAAAAATGTGGTCACAGTGAAGTTTTTTATTTTAAACCAATTCAAAATGGCACTGGCACTGGCCACGGCATTATGTCACATCATTTTAAAACGGCAATGGCACGCGGCGGGTTAACGTGTATTCATATATATTCATATTCATATATTATTACTGTTATTATTATTATTATTATTATTATTATTATTATTACCTCCACCAAGGAGGTTATGTTTTACCCCGTGTTGGTTTGTTTGTCTTTTAGCATGATTACTCAAAAAAATTTAAACGGATTTGAATTAAACTTTGTGGAGGGGTAGCCCATAGGCCATGGAGGATATGATTAAATTTTGGGCCAGGCTTGGATCCTGATTCAGAGATTCTCTCACAATTTTTCCAAAACTTCTCAATGAATTTCAATTGAAGTTTGTGAAAAAGTGGGCCATGAACCAAGAAAGAACATATTAAATTTTGAGGCGGATCCGGATCCGGACCCGGACCCTTTTTAATGGCAAAGGCACTGGCGGAGGTATGCGCTCTCTGAGCGCTTTCTAGTTATTATTATTATTATTATTATTATTTATTATTATTATTATTATTATTATTATTATTATTGGAGAATGGGAGTGTAGTCCTAAACAAGTTCAAGACATCTGGCCCGCCGGCTGAATAACAGAGCAAGTGCAGCCTCCAGTTCATCAAAGCTTGCCTACCCCTGCTTTACATTAACCCCTTAAACGCGGCCGTGAACAGTCGCCTCCCCCCCAAGTGGCGGGGTTGTATCGCGGTCTGAGTACCTGTAGGAAAATATTAGCCAAAAATCAGAAATTAACCCTAGAACATTATACTTGGTATGGCAGATAGTACTTACATTCAGCTTTCTCCAGAGACAGGTGTTGAGCCTTCGTGGACTACCCAAGGAATTGTGGAGACTTGCAAAGTTGGGTAACCAAATCTTCGCTTTCACACCTCCAGCAACCCGGTTTCCCCTCTACCACAGCCTCATTCTGTCACAGTAAACTTTATACTACAACGTAAAGGTAGTTTGGAATCCGTATTTGTACAATAAGCACTGAAAATAAGGCTAAAATCAATGGAGCGTATGGCCGACATGCAGCGTGGCGGCGGTCTTCCCGTCACTCAACAAACATTTCCATTTTCACAGCTAAAAACATGTATACTACATTATTTTCAATCACATTACTTCCCAAAAGATCACCGCGGCACGCTTTTTATTCTGCCTTATGCCCGTCACTTTATTCTCGTTCCTATCGGCTGCTTGCACTGACTCGGAAGAGCTAGAACTCGCCATAATGTCACTTTGAAAGCCTGCAGTAAACTGACGCTAAACAGGGGCAAACCGTGCGAAAAAAAGCTAGTGTTACAACTGGGGAAACAAGCGTTTCCTATTAGCATAAACTGCTTGTGAGAGGAGAGCGCAGATTTACAGTTCTGAGCACTCAGAGCGCTGCCATGTATCACAGCCAGGCTGGCCGGGCCATGGTGGGGGGGGGAGGGCGGAAAAACGCGATACTTGGCAACAATGGAGGTCAGTATTACAAAGGTAAAGTATGCTAATTGTAGCTAAAGGGTGGTGGTACTGATAGACAATACCAGCTGGAGCCTGCTTGCCCACGGTTATTCAAAATTTACTAGAATCGCAAATGCGACGATCCGCCATTATGTCCTTATCGCCGAGCATCGCAAACGTGACAATCTGCATTTAAAGGGTTAATGGCTGAAAGACTGTCGATCTGTCCTTGTTAAAGGAATGCTGTAATATGATTGAATAATATATACCTAGTGCTACATCAGGCTTTGAAGTAAGATCATCAGTGTGATGAGGGAAAAAGTCATGCCCAATAAAAAGCTTAGCTCCTTTTACAGGAGATTTCCAATAAAATTATGATACTGTATATGGAAAAAAACGAAAGAACATTAAAAGAAAACAGCTGATAAGAGAGAGAGTATATTAACCCGAGGCATCCCGTCAACATTCTTTAACGTCCACACGTTTTGTCAGTGCCAATCCCGTCAACGTACATAAACGAGAATCAATTGCAAGGTCCCTAATTTGCACAATTTTCAATTTTCGTGAGTGATTTTTGGTACGTATAAACATGACACCTTCCTTTACAAGATGCCAGGCAGGGACAATGCCTTACCCAGCATGACCTCCTCCCCCCCCCTGCACGCCATTGTCTCAGCAATTCACCTGTTATCAGTGACCTGGCCAGTAAAGCCATGTCATGCCACGGTACGAAATTCAGGGCCAGAGTGATTCCCCAATCAATGACAATGTGGAGGACAAACTTTACATAGCATTACAGGAAGAAACAGTCAGAAATGATGATCAGGTAATGTGGGAAAAAAAGGTCAGGGATGGTGATGAGTTAGTGAGTGAAACAATGCTTATAATGCCTATATTACTGCTTGAAAACCAATATACTCTCATACTACATATAAATTCGTACCAAGTAATTAAATAAATACCGTTTATGAGTGGTGTGAAATAGTTGTCCTCCCATAGAACTCGTTTTCTTTGGTGCCAGCCTGTTAGAAAACTCAGTAAGGTTAGGAGGTACTCCTACCTGTATCGAGTATTTTAAACCTCAGGTGAGCGATTTCTCTATGAATTTTCGATGTTTCTCACCAAAAGCAGAGGTTTGAGCCAAAAAAAATTTTTTCCAAAAATGATCGGGATTGGGAGGAGTCAGTGGCGGAAAAGTGGTCGGGATGGGGCGGGTTAAAGACTGGTACTAAGGAATCAACAGTAAAACTCAAAATTCCTGAAAGCGAAGGATGTAGAGGAAAGAAGGAACATGAGGCAGCTCAGAGATATACTGTAATATAGTTCTTTGGAAGTGGGCGTGTTTAGTTTATTTTTTCATCAACCCATTCCTTAAAATGCTAATGGTGGTTGTCACTATCACAACGTGTAAGAAAATCCTAAGGAGGTGACCTCAGATACGATGCATGCCAAGCAGACAAACAGCATTTTGATTTCTATATTATTTAGATTCTGGTGGATAATGCTTTGCTGTTTTGAGACCTTCCTTCGAGCGTTATGGCCATTGATATGATTTACTCACTATACACGACATGAAGCAACGGAAGATTTACTATATCTGCAGAGAGAGAGAGAGAGAGAGAGAGAGGTTGAGGGAAAATCAGAAGTATATAACAACTCTTCCCTCATATATATGGCTTTGTGCCAGTAATAGTTGTGGAAGGTATTGAAGCTGATAATTTATTGGGTGTACAAAAGGATATTAACCAGCCATATCCAAAAATAAATAAGTAACACAGAGGTATTAGGGAGCTTCCTTTACTGACAAAAATTGGAACCCAGGACACCCAGGACAATGGTCTAGTGAGAAACAGGTCTGATCACTTTGCTTCCCCACGCATCTTTGTGACCTCTGGTGATACGCTATTGGAGGATGGGGGTTACCATACAGAGCAAACAAGTGAAGTGGATGGGTAACTGTGGGAAATTATCTTTATGACCACGATGATAAAGCCATCTTTTTTCAATTCTTCATCCTCCAGAAACTGTATAAATGAATGTACACATTTTCTTTATTTTTACACTGCGGAGATGTGCACCTGTTAAATGCACAGCTGATCATTATTCCAGTTTGGAGCAAAAAGTCAGGAGGAGCTGAGGAACTTCATCCAAGCGAAGTCTACATCCAACTGACATCAGACACCTCATTGACTCTACCAGTGTGATGCGCTCGGGTACCGCATGGCGTCATGCGCGGAGTGGTCTCATTTTTAACCAGAAATTATCAGACTTAATAGAGTCTCACTAAACCATGCCCAGGACTATTGTCCACTTCTTCCTCCTGGTTGTTATGGTTTGCTGACCGTGAATGCCTTCCTGCTGAATCCGAAATTGCTTTTCTTGTCACATACTCAGTTTGAGCATTGCTCTTATCTTCAGGAGATAGCAAGGAAATTAATGAGAATCATAAAAACTGACGAAACACTTATAGCCTACTTGGCATTCGGGTGATAATGCACCGTACTGTTTACTTTATCCTGACCTAATATAATCTCTCCTATAATAAAGAGTTATAGCAACACTAGAATATGATGCTAGTCACAATGAGGTGTTATGGGATAGATGTAGAGCCATAGCATCGTCTTATTTTGCCACTGAACTACATGGAATAAAGAGCAAAAGGACTATAATCCGGGCCAAGTTAAGATTATAAGAGTAGGCTTTATTTTACGTTCATGTGACTTAGGCCCGTATTCTCGTCGGTTAAAGAAGCTCTCTAACACCTATTGGTATGGGATTTATTTTGCACCTTATTGTCCTCCTCCATGTTATGTAAATCGCTCTAATATCGCATTCTCTGCATAAATAACTCACAAAAGGATTTTAACCAGCCATATCCAAATACAGAGCGCTAAGGAATTGGTGTTTGGAAACTTTCTTACCCGACGGTACTACGGACTCAGGGGATGTGATCGAATCAAAAGAATCTGCTTTTTTTTTTTTTTTTTTTTAATGATGCTGTGTTTATGAACGAATATAGTAACTACTGTAGTTAAAGTACAAGAAAATTTTATACGTGTCTTCCTTTAATGCATCATTTTCGAAGCATCAACGTCAGATTCACTATTTCAGCATTTTGAGTACCCTTTTGAGTAACGTCACATGCTCCCCCTCCCCTCTCTCTCTCTGAAATTCTCCCTTGTCAATGGGATAATCTCTGGGATGTCTAGATATTTGTTACTGTTTAATGCCAAGCGATCTCATTTGGTTACTGAAAAATTGCCGGTCAGAAATTTAACCCATGACTCACAAGGTACCTTTTTCACTTTCCCCGTTTCATCCAGCTCTGCCATTAGCAAAAATGTAAATAGAAAGAATCCATTGTGGTGATGGGGATTAATGACGACTGTTTCTAACTCGCTCACAATTAGAGGTCTCCGTTAAGCTGAACAACCTCGACAGATGATTGTAAATAAACAAAGAAGATAAAAATCATATCAAATGAAAATAAGATAATACTATAAATATACAGAATGAGGTAATATTAATTATTGTAATAATAATAATAATAATAATAATAATAATAATAAAAAGAATAATAATAACCATAATAATACAAATAATAATGACGATGACGATGATTTACTATTGCTGCTGCTACTACTACTACTACTACTACTACTACTACTGCTGCTGCTGCTGCTGCTACAACTACTACTACTACTACTACTACTGCTGCTACAACTACTACTACTACTGCTGCTACAACTACTACTACTACTACTACTACTACTACTACTACTACTGCTGCTACAACAACAACAACTACTACTACTACTACTACTAATACTACTACTACTGCTGCTGTTGCTGCTGCTGGTACTACTACTGCTACTGCTATTACTACAAACAATAATAAGAATAAGAATCAGAATGAGAATAAGAATAAAAATAAGAATGAGGATAAGAACAAGAATAATAAGAATAACAGCAACAATAACAACTAGAACTCCGGATGGAGGTCCCTGACTAACGGTCACTAAGACATGAAGAGGCACCTCAGTTATGTATATAGGCCATGATAGGGTACATTTGGTTGTAATTTAGTGGAAACTGGTCCAAGTTCGCCCATCAGATTCCTTGTGCAGATCGCATTGAAATCTCCATCAGACACTGCCAACTAACCTCATTCATGTATAATACTGATATGACTCTTTCTGACATGCCCTTCCAGTGCGTATAAAGGATATAGATTTTTTTTTTTAAATCAGCAATGACCCATGGCAGGACACAGCCTGGGCCCATCAGATTCCTTTCGCAGTCTCTGATTCTCCTGGAATCGTCGTGAGACTATGATGGCGTAATAATAATAATACCAGCAAAAACAACAGTCTCTACCTTTATTATAGGTGGAGACTAATAATAATAAAAAGGAAACGTTATTATGTGTCAAGGACTCTCCTGTCCTTAATTCTCCTCAGCTGTACTTCCTGGTACACGCCTTGGACTTACAAAGCCACTCACACCATCCTCCTCATTCTGGCTCTCATTTACCTCCCCCCGGCTTCTTTCTTTGCCTTCTCCCTCGGGGGCTGGGATGGTGGGGGGGAGTTTCTTTGTCCACTTTCGGAGACGAGGGTTGAGGTATTTGACATTTTCACCTTGCCACCTCGCGTTCTCTAACATTTCGTAAAAAAGAATTCTGTTTTAATATTAGTCTTTTTTCATTCCTAGAGCATTTATAATCCAAAAGACATAAATAAGTGATTAAATAAATGGAATACATCCCCTCGTTTTCAAGGATAATAAAATGATGATAATAAGTTTAATAATGAGAAAAAAAGAAGACAGATAATAGATAGAAAATGGAATATGTTCATTTCTCCAAGTCTTAGCTAATGACAGCTTATATTGAGGGATGGTTGCTGATCACTTCTAATAATCATGCATGCTCCATAAATATTCATCAAAAACTTGGTGCTTGTCGTCCACTTCGCGATTTAAGTTCTTTACAATACGGCCGGTAATTTCAGTAAATCCATTCTAGTTTATTAAGCATTATGATTTAGCAAAGCATTCACGTCTCGCTAATATCGTTTGCAAGCGATATTAAGTGTTAATTTCTCTCTCATTTTGCCCTCAATCATTAATTTCTCGTTTCTCATTACTAAGTTAAATAATTAACATCGAGCTAATATGGTTAAGATGTGTGTGTGTGTGTGTGTGTGTGTGTGTGTGTGTGTGTGTGTGTGTGTGTGTGTGTGTGTGTGTGTGTGTGTACCCCCACAGGAACCACGTTGTCCCGGTCGGGTCTTGCATATCCTGGAAATCTGGTGGGCTATGTCAGTGGAGGGAGATGTCCCATTCTCAGCAGGAGAACATGGTTACCCATGCTGGAGAAGCCATCAGTGAGGTTCAGACTAAGTGTTCCCAGGTCCACTCCCTTGTGGGATGAGTTAAGGGTATAGGAGGAAACCCCCCCAAAAAGAAAAAAAAAATCCGTGAATGGAGTCCCATGGAGGGCGGGGGTCAACAGACAGAGCTTTCGGCACGCTGCTGCAACCCTGATCAGCAGACGGTGTCACGAATTCGCGCGAGCGTATTCATAAATTCGTGACATTGTACTTCAGTGAGAAAACCACGAATTCTAGTGGAATTCCCACTGCGCATCACTCAGTTCAACTGTCCTTGTATTCATCTTGATCGGGATAGTTTTCAAAACACTTCTCACTGTTTCACAAGTGACAGTTCTTACCCACGACATTAGTGCTTTCACTGAATGATTTATTGTGAGCCTATATCGCTCACTTTCTTTCCGTTGACCGTTGAAGTTCGAACACGGCCATCTCTCGCCCCCTTTCATAGTTTGGAGTTAGTCAGCTTTGAGCTGCCGTGAGTGTAGGACCATTTGTGCCCAGTGTAGAGCGGCGCCTCCGTTGTACAGCGAGTTCCTGAATCTCCACCTAGACAGTGAATTGGCAAAGCGGGCTTAGTGAATAGCAGCGTTTTGATGTTCATCACAGGCGCCCAGACTACTCGTTCGGCTCCCCTCCACTGACCAGTGTTTCTTTTCGTTTTTCTAGGTTTAAGTGTGTTTAGCTTTTGAATGAGTGAGTGAGTGTATTCTTGTTATTTTGAATTCATTTTTGAGACTCATATAACGTAAATTTATTTTTTGAGTGAAATCAATAAATTTACATTTTTTTTTTTTTTTGAGCTTAATGTAATTAAACTCGTGTTTTATTTCTCTACATTAAACTTATTTTAGTTGCCACTCCTAGTTTGCACAAACTCTTTACATTATCCTTAACCGGTACTTAGGCCAATTCTTTTGTATCAGACTTAAATCTGTTGTGCCAGCCAGGAGTTTGCATCAGCAAGAACCTGTTTATTATTATTAGCATTAGTTATTGATTGTCAGGGGTGGAGTCACTTTCTCGAGAGGCTAAAAGTACTACAAATAGCACGCATGAGTAACTAGTCTCTGCCGTGTACTGTTGAGAAAGTTTATAAATTCTCATCCTTAGAGAATCGGCTAGGTAAGCCGGCATAAAGTAAAACTTACTACTTGATTTCACAAGTCAGTCCCTTGTTTCTATTTTTAATTAACATCTAGCATTCTTAATTCATAAGTTCACATCCCCCCGTGACAGACGGGCATCGTGAATCTTCATGCCACCATCACAAGCTGAGAAGGACCAAGTCATATGATGGAAAGGACTGCGCACCTTCACCATCACACCAGATCTAGTCATTCCACAAGACCAATACTATATTTACCTCCCATTCCATCCTTTCTCCAAAATCGAAAGACTTGTGACGACAGGAGAGGGTGACGGTGACAAGTCATGAATGTGGCTGGAAGTTGCTAGCTTGAGTCTAGCGCATAGGCAACACCAACAACGTGATCGCTTGTATGATGGCAGAGGAGTAGGTCATGCATTTAGCAGCATCCAGTGCGGCTAAGCAGCTGGAAATGGACGTCAAACTGCTTACCCCTGACGGGGAGGAGTTTAGAAAATGTAATCTAACATATGCTGCTCCACACCACCTGGGCAGATAACCACGTCTTTTCAAGGCATCTCACATTGTGGCTAAAAAACCAAAAGAATCCTACTGACTCTTGCTTCCTGGAATATATGCATATTACATTATACTGACTAAGTCATATGACCAAGCCATCAGACTGACCTTATTGCCCATGAACTGAAAAGATATAAAACTGATATTGCTGCCCTGTCTTAGACTTGCCTCTCGGGAGAGGTCAACCTAAAAGAAGCAGAAGAAAGTTATAACTATTTCTGGAGGGGACACCCAGACAATGTGAGAAGAAACCAGGGTACTGGCTATGCAGTCTGAAACAACCTACTACAGAAGATCCAAGAATCACCTGCGAGTATATCAGAGAGGCTGACGTCCAGGTATGTACATATCTCACTAAAGGTCAATATGCTACACTCATCAGTGCCTTTGCCCCAGTGCTTGACTCTGAGGACACTGTCAAAAATCACTTTTATGACTCTGCATGCTACCATGGTTGTCTTTAATGCATCTAAGACTCAGTTCTTACACCTATCAACCCGACAAAATCTTCCACAGGTATACCCACTAATGTTTAATAATATTCAGCTTAATCCTGCATCATCCTTGAACATGCTTGGGGTTTCATTTACTAGGGACTTATCTTGGAAAAATCATATTACATCTCTTGTAAAATCTGCTTCCAAGAGATTGGGTGTGCTAAGCCGACTCCGGTCTTTCTTTACCCCTGCACAATTGTTGACTCTATACAGGGGTTTTATCCGCCCCTGTGTGGAGTACAACTCTCATGTGTGGGGAGGCTCCCCACATACAGCTATTCTCAATAGGGTGGAGTCAAAGGCTTTTCGTCTCATTAACTCTCCTCCTCTTACTGACTCCCTTCAACCTCTGTCTCTTCGCCGCTCTGTTGCATCTTTATCTCTTTTCTATCGCTACTTTAATGGTCACTGCTCCTCTGAACTGTCTGCTTGCATTCCTCCACCTCTACGACGGGCGCGTAGCACCCGTCTGGCAGCAAACTCTCATCCCTTTTCTGTCCAACTCTCTAATGCAAGAGTTAACCGTTACTCCCAGTCTTTCATTTATGCAACAGGTCAGCTCTGGAACTGTCTCCCTCTGTCTGTATTTCCTGCTGCCTATGATCTCCAGTCTTTCAAACGCAGTGTGTCCAGGCATCTCAAAATGATCGGATCTTGAATTTGGCTCTCTATTGTATTTTGTTTTTCTCTTGGAGGGAACTGTTACTGCGGGCTCATGGCCTTTGGTTCCTTCTTCCTCGCATAAAAAAAAAAAAAATATGGACCAACTCATCCAGCTTGGAGATTTTAATGCCAGAGTAGACAAAAATAATCACCTCCAGCAAGGCATGGTGTTGCTAACATGAGCAACAATGGCCTCAGACTGATTTTATGCTGGGAATACAGCCTTCTCATCACGAACGCCATTTTTCTACCTAAGAATAATTACTAGACCATAACTCATGATCTAAACATGTGCACCTAATTGACCACGCTATCGTATGGCAGCAAGATCGAAGAGAAGTTCCTATAACCCACGCCATAGGAGGTGCAGAAACCTCAACAGACCATAACATTATTCTCACCAAACTGCAACTAGTCATATGCCCACGAATAAGTTGTAGGTCGTCATACAAGAAATTAAACTGTAGCATTTGTAGAACTTGCAGAACTATTACAGACGCTTTCTCAGTGTCCACCACCTGACCCAAACAACAATCCAACAAAAATATATGCAGAATGGCTGAACATTAAGACTGCTTCAGAGCACTGCAGAGGGAACCCTAGGCTTTACCATTCACAACAATAAAGACTGTTTTAATGAAAATGTTGAGGGCATTTCTGACCTTCTTGCAATGAAGAAAAGAGCACATACTGTAACAGCTGGCTGGCTCATCCTAGCTCGTCAGCCCTAAACGCAGAATTCCAGAATCTCAGAAGTAAAACCCAGAGGAAACTGAGCGACATGGAGAACAACTGGTGGACTTAGAAGCAAAAGCACTGCAAACAATGGCTGATATTAATGATCACCATGATTTCCATGGTTTCTACAAGTCCATATAATCATCGATGGGCCAAACAAACGCAACATAACACCCATTCGATCAGCCAAAGAAGAACTCCTGAAAGACAAACAAGGAATCCTGGAGAGATGGGCACAACACTCCAAAACCTTACTGCATTGAAGAAACCCAGTAGAGCATAGTATCCTTGATAATATCCCAGATGCTTATCAAGTGGAAGATCTCGATGTAAGCTTGCAGTAACTGTTCACACCATCCAATTTCAATTAAAAAAAAAAAAAAAAATAGAGCCCTCGCCCTGATAGCATACCATCTGAACTAACCAAAGAAGGTGGCCAGTTATTCCACCATTGTCTTCATGATCTCAAACTATCTGGAACCAAGAACGAATTCCATCCGAGTGACTCACTTCTGATACTCTAACACGCTATAAGAAGATAGGGGACGGTTCAGCTTGTGATAGCAGCAAATTTATCACCTTCCTTGTGAATGCTAGTAAAATATTAGCAAAATAGTGTTATACAGCTGACAAAACATCTACACTTCCTAAAACATAATGTGGACTTCGGAAGGAATGATCTTTTTTGCCCGACAGATAGAAGAGAAATGACATGAGAAACTGTGACTTACATATTGCATTCATCGATCTTGCAATAGCATTTGACACTGCCAACAGAGGATTTTTATGTAATGCTCTTTAAAAAATTGGAGTTCCAAAGAAATTTTTTCCCATCCTCAAGAGCCCGCATGACAACATGAATGCTCGTGTATTCATAGGTGAGAGCAAATTAGAACTCTTCAACGATGACGTGAGAGTTAAGCAATGATGTGTCCTGGTTCCTGTCATTTTCAACAACTATCTTACTATAGTCACCCTTTTAAATCTCCAATAAATGCACACTGATGATGGAATAAAAAAACATTTCCGTCTAAACAGTAACTTATTCAATCTCAGAAGTGTTCAAGCACAATCACATGGCTCACTTCCTAGATCTACGATGTGCTGATGACTGTATTGTCCTTGCACATACCACAAAAGCCCTGCAACAGAGTTTCACCATCGTTTCCAACATATACCATGCAATGAGGCTCCATATCAACGTCTGTGAAACAGAAATAATATATTACTGTAGAGAAACAACCCAGGAGAATTTCTTGCATTGTAGTTAAGTGGCGAAAACGTTAAACAGGTAGAGAATTTTACCTATCTTGGAATTGTGCTCACAGATGAACATAACACATTTGCAATAGTTTTAGTACGAATTAACCACGTTTCATCCTCTCCTCATATCCAATCGTCTCATATCCAAAGTTTTTTAAAACACCAACATAAGAATCCAGACGAAGATATCAGTATTTACGTCCACATGCCCCTCCACCCGTTTATAAGTTGCTGAGTCCTGGACTTCCTACTAAGATCATATCAAACAGCTTGAGTCGGTTCACATCCGATGCTTACAGTGCATCCTAGGACTCGCAGTGAGGGGATAAGTCCCACACTCACAAGTTCTACACTGGGCAGAGTCAACCGTCACTGAACCTATGCTGGTTAAGAAGCAGCTGCGACAGGTTTGGATACGTGTTCCGCATGTCTGAGCACACCGCCTTCCTCACCAGCTTCTGTATGGCCAACTCCCTGCACCATGTCACAACCCAGCGGGACAGAAAAAGTGATATAAGGATCATTTAAGGACGACTCTGGAGAAATACAACATCGTACCAAAAGCTCTTGAACCCATTGCCTCAGAAAAAAGAAAAAAAAAAAAAATAGCTAGCCTTCTGCAGCAAAGAAACCGTTCATCTCGATGAAACTCGGAACTTGGCCACAGAAGAGCACAGACAATGGAAACACAACCAAAATAGAGTTTTCCCAATAAATCCAGACTTGACATGCCAACTGTGTGGCAAAGTTTGCATATCCAGGATTGGTTCGTGTAGTCAAACACGTTGACATTACAGACAACGAGAAGCACATCATCCATGTGCGTAGAGTAGGCGTCGTATTTTGTGGTAGGACACCTTGAAATAAGTGTGTGTGTGTGTGTGTGTGTGTGTGTGTGTGTGTGTGTGTGTGTGTGTAGAAAATCGTCTGTGTGATGGAAGCGAGAAAGAGTTCTGATACTGACTTAGGCCATTACAGACGCAAATCTAGAGATTATCCTGTATGCAGAAAAACATCATGTGCAGAGATGGGACCCTTTTTATTTAACGGTTTACCAGTGACTGAAGACACATGCTTGGCGAAACATTGAATAAAACAAGTTCCTTCTCTGCAGCTGGTGTTTCTCGTCATACTGTCACACCCAGTGCTGAGTATAATATCGTTTTCCTCTAGCCAGAAGGGGTGAAGTCGACGGTTTAGTTTATATCTCAGCACTGTTATTTTATTTCCTCCTCCAAGGAGGTTATGTTTTACCCCGCTTTGATTTGTCTGCTTGTTTGTCTGTCTGTTAGCGCGATTACTCAAAACTTTATGAACGGATTTTAATGTAATTTTTTTGAGGAAGGGTAGGCCATGGGTAAATTTTTGGGTTGGATCCGCCTCCGGGTCCGGAGTATCCCGCACAATATCTCCAAAGTTCTCAATGAGTTTCAGTGAAATTTTGTGGAAAGATGGGCCATGGACCATGAAAGAAGTTTTGAAACTTTAGGGCGAATCTGGATCTGGATCCGGATCCTGGATTACTCAAAAAGTTATGAGCGGCTTTTGATTAAATTTTTTGGAAGGGTGGGACATGGGCCAAAGAAGAAATGATTCAGTTCAATTAGGGGGAGGATTCGGATCATGATCCAGGATATCCCGCACAATATCTCCAAAATTTCTCAATGAATTTCAATGAAATATGGTGGAACAGTGGGCCATGGACCAAGAAAGAGTTGATTAAATTCTAGGTAGATCCGATCCGGATGCCTTTTAATGAAAATGGCATTGGCGGAGGTATGGGCTCTCAGAGCGCTTCCTAGTTTTTTATTTTATTTCAACCAGACGGCTTTATTCAGTAATGTGATGGGTACTTTTAATTTTAGTACATATTTAAGCAATGACTTGATTCTAAAATTAAGTGATCGGATTTTTTTTTTTCTTTTTAAATGTATATATGTCACTTTCTAATATCGCTGAACAGATATCTCTCGTACACTCTGTGATGTACAGAACGGTTTAGAAGCTCCCTTGTTTTCCCGGAAGAAGCAACAGCTAGAAAAAGTACCCACCACTGGGAAATAATGTGCATATATTATCTCGCAGCAGCTGCATCAGGGTTCCAAAAATTCCTGTAACTCCGTGGTGGAATACTGGAAATGAACAAGTGTACCAAAAAAATTATTGTGGTTCGATATGACGACGGTAATACATGAATATCCTATTCGCTATATTTCCGTTGATTAATAATTTTTTCTTTCTGAAGAACGTATAAAGGCAGAATAAAGCAGCTAGACATTACTATCGAAATGTAATATTCTTAATTATGCATAAAGGAACCAACTCATTTCCTGAGTCAAGTAATACCACCACCCCCACCCCCCACCACCCCAAAAAAACTGGAATGTGTCATCTAATACTTTTTAAAAGTATGGTGGTTATCTATGGACGTCTCGAACCAATTCATTTCGTGAGCCAAATAACACCACCCCCCCAAAAAAAAAAAAGTGCTGGAATGTGTCATGTAATACTCGTACTTCTAGGAAATAAGATTGTTATCTATGCTCGTCTCTCCTTATTCATCATTTCTTTGGTGTTTTATATATCAGTCTATTCATCATGCTACATAGTCAGACAGTACGTGAAAGGATAAACAAATGCCCCTCTGCGCCCTCCTTATTTACCATGTGGAGGATGGAGGACTGACGAAAAAGGGCAGTTGCAACCTACAATCCTGTGTTCAGATAAATCTATGGCCATAACTACCGGAACTTTTAGACACAGAGACAAGCTTTAGTTCCAGATTGTTTCTTTCCTTGGAACTGGTCTCGTTACTCTCTACTTATCCCTTTGTTTTCCTGTTAATATGGATTTTGTGCCAAGTATCCCAGCTTTTTAGCTCTTTCCGTGTCAACCCTATTCCTTGAACAAAATTATTTCCTTTGTTTCCCTTTAGGAGTAAGTAAATTGCCACTTCAGTCCGAAAACTTATTTTGTATATTATTCTTGCTTCCAACAGACAACATTATTAAGCTTAGGGGAAGTTTTTCGAAGTGGAAGGGTCATATGTAGCCTTCCTTAAACCTTTACTAACCAGCATCTTTCCATAGGTAAATAAAACCGTCTGTAGCTGGCAAAGCGTCACCATATTCAAGGGATTGTATGCAAAACCATTTCATCTCCTATGGTTAGGTTCTAAGTGGCTCTACCTAAGTGATTTAATTAAACAGCACATGCTAGCATATTGTTTATTCATTTTTAGGAAACCTATATCGATATTAAATTTGTGTTAAAGCTGTAATGCAGACTTAATCTCCAAGGAGATATTAAGACGCTACAGGAATCAGTCACTGGAATTGAATTTCAATGGTTTCCTTGTGAGTGTTTGAAACTTACTTCTCTGGAATTATTTCTTTGTATGTTAAGTCCTTGTATCAGCTGGCGTTTTATTGATCTTTGTTATATCCAAATTCTCTTATCTGGCGAGGCTTTTATAACCGCTGAGCAGAGACAAGGCCCTCATTCACCCCTTCACTGCACTCGGTTTCTACTGTAGAGGCGATTAATATTATGTGGAGCTACAGTAATAAGAACATATCTGGATGACAGTGATCCAGTTGAACTGCTTCATCCCTTGGATCTGGTGACCTCTAGTGATTCATTAATTTCTACTACTCGATTCCATCCACCGTAGCTGGGATGGAGTGGCAGTTGGTGAGATCGGAAGGATAATTGGCCTCAAAATGAGAGGTCCCATTTCTGTCTGGACCAACCATACGAACTTGAGCAAAATCTATATCCCAGATTTACTATGAAGAGTTGAAATGGGGACCTGATCTGTAAATTCGACGATTGTCTGTTGTAGTCAGCTAAAAATAATTTCATCCATACAAAATGCTCTCAACTCTCTAACTCGAACTCTTCTCGCTCCTTCTGGCACCTTGCCAAAAACCTTTTTAACAACTTTACCTCATCATCCTTCCCTCCTCTTTTCTACTCTGATGGCTCTGTAGCTATTTCTTCTACTGATAAAGCAGATCTCTTCGCTCAGACTTTCTCCTCCAATTCCACCTTAGACGATTCCGGTGCTGTTCCTCCATCACTTCCCCCCTCTGACTTCCTCATGGCTTACATTAAAATTTCTTCAGCTGATGTATTTTCTGCGATTGCTGGCCTCAGTACTAATAATGCATATGGGCCTGATGGAGTCCCTCCTGTTGTTCTCAAGAACTGTGCTTCTGTGCTTACACCCTGCCTAGGCAAACTCTTTCGCCTTTGTCTGTCAACTTGTACCTTTCCTTCTTGCTGGAAGTTTGCTCTCATTCAGCCGGTCCCAAAGAAGGTGACCATTCCCAACCCTCTGACTATCGTCCAATTGCTTTAACATCCTGTATCTCAAAAGTTTTTGAGTCTATTCTTAATAAAAAAATTCTAAAGCATCTTTCCTATCACAACCTTCTTTCTGATCGTCAGTATGTGTTCCGTCAGGGACGCTCCACAGGCGATCTTCTCACCTACCTTTCTGACTCCTGGTCATCCTCCTTTCGGGACTTTGGCGAAAGCTTTGCTATTGCACTTGACATCTCAAAGGCTTTCGATCGAGTCTGGCATAAATCTTTAATTTCCAAACTCCCCTCTTACGGTTTCTATCCTTCTATCTGTGCCTTCATCTCTAGCTTCCTTTCTGGTCGTTCTATAGCAGCTGTTGTAGACGTCTATCGTTCTTCTCCTAGATCTATTAACAGTGGTGTTCCTCAGGGCTCTGTCCTATCACCAACTCTCTTCCTTTTATTCATCAATGACCTTCTAAGCTGTACATCTAACTCTATCCACTCATACGCTGATGATTCCACCCTTCACCTTTCCATTCGATTTCCGCAACGTCCATCTCAGCAGTTACTTCAACAGGCAAGGGATGAGGCTATGGCACACCTAATGTCTGACTTGGCTCGTATCTCTGACTGGGGAAAAAATAATCTGGTTGTTTTTAATGCATCAAAGACTCAGTTTTTGCACCTATCAACCCGACAAAATCTTCCACAGGTATACCCACTTATGTTTAATAATACTCAACTTAATCCTGCATCATCGTTGAACATGCTTGGGGTTTCATTTGCTCGGGACTTGTCTTGGAAAGATCATATTACATCTCTTGTATAATCTGCTTCCAAAAGATTGGGTGTGCTAAGCCGATTCCGTTCCTTCTTTGCCCCTGCACAATTGTTGACTCTATACAGGGGTTTTATCCCCCCCTGTGTGGAGTACAACTCTCATGTGTGGGGAGGCTCCCCACATACAGCTCTTCTCAATAGGGTGGAGTCAATGGCTTTTCGTCTCATCAACTCTCCCCCTCTTACTGACTCCCTTCAACCTCTGTCTCTTCGCCGCAATGTTGCATCTTTATCTCTTTTCTATCGCTACTTCAATGGTCACTGTTCCTCTGAACTGTCTGCATGCATTCCTCCACTTCTACGATGGGCGCGTAGCACCCGTCTAGCAGCAAACTCTCACCCCTTTTCTGTCCAACTCTCTAATGCAAGAGTTAACCGTTACTCCCAGTCCTTCATTTATGCAACAGGTCAACTCTGGAACTGTCTCCCTCTGTCTGTATTTCCTGCTGCCTATGATCTCCAGTCTTTCAAACGCAGTGTGTCAAGGCATCTCGAAATGAATGGATCTTGAATTTGGCTCTCTCTTGTATTTTGTTTTTCTCTTGGAAGGAACAGTTTTGCGGGCTCATTGCCTTTGGTTCCTTCTTCCCCACATAAAAAAAAAGAAAAAAAAGTCTGGGAAAGATTATAACTTAATTACCGTCGGGTAGTTAAAAGATATTAACTGAAGCCTTCTAATTAGTCTTTGGGGAAAAATGTCACCTGTGGAATTAATATTGGATGGAAGTAGACTGGCAGACCAAAAGAGCATAATACGGTGAATCCTTGATAGGACGACGAAAATAATCTTCACACACATATATATTATATATCACATTATGTGTCACACTTCCGCTACAGGGGCAGCAGTCCTATGTCTTATACAATTGCACATTTCACCATTCGGGCACTAATTCCCACCGTCTATATTTCTGGCAGGGCTATCTGATTCAGGAAAGGTGGACTGGTATCGAAAAGGGGGGGGGGGATGTTTTTATGGCATGTGGGTCGGTCTTGAGGAAATTCAACTGTTCAAAGCCCCAGCCTGGGATCGAACTCGCGTTATCTGAAAACAGACCACCTATCTAACCACTTGACCACCACATCCCTCGAGGTCTTTGGCTTACATTAGACGTACAATTAATAAGATTTTGTTAAGCAAGCACCGCCTTTTTCTCGTACAAAGACCAATTATGAACCTAAGATAGAATCAATGTAATGTAACTGAACGAGGCTCTGATCCGTTTAGTTGGTTCTTATTTTCGAATTTCCTTAGTTTCAACAAATGTTTTCGCAGCCGTGGGGTACACTTGAGTAAATTATTACTTTATCGAGACTAATACTACAGGATTTCGCTGAAACAATAAAAATTCTAGCAGTTGTAGTCTAAATACTTTGTCCTGGTTATTGTTGGTTTGGTTTCGTCTGATAAATATTCCTGGCGCCTTTCCGCTCTGGTCATGCCCAAGATTCGTCAGACTGGAAGATAAACTTGAATATTAACCAGGCAAACTCATTCCTACCTCACAACTAAGGCTCAAAGAATTTCATACAATCAGGGCATAGTATTCAAGCAATCAGGGTGGTCCAATTCTGTCAGATGAAAAAAAAAAAGAAAGAAAAAAAAAAAAGGCTGCTTGAATTTATAGTGAGGCTGACAACAAGACTCTATGCAGACGAGCGAGAATTCAAACAGTGAAAAGGTTAAAGCTATTTGAAGCAAGGAATTCCGGAACATAAACTGGGCCATAATATGCAGAAGTCGGCAGGAGTGGGCTGATGAAGTTGTGATTGGGGTAGAGGATAATCTATTTAGTGATGCTGTTACAGAGGGAGGTTGTGGATATGTCCCTGGCCCGCTTTGAAGCGAAGGATGTGGGGTGAGATTAGTCCTTGACGCTTTCACCCTCTCTCTCTCTCTCTCTCTCTCTCTCTCTCTCTCTCTCGTGTGTGTGGGTGTTACTGTTTCTATGCAATTACTCACACGAGCTTAATCGACTCTGAAGAGACATTTCAAACTTAAGTGATTAGTCATATCCACCATTAACCCCTTCAGTAAAAAAGACCACTTATAAATTAATAATATCGTCTGGTAGCTTTATCAATAACTCACAAAAATACCTGTATGATTCAAGACGTTAAATTATCAGTATATCTTGTTACGTTGTCAGATTATGCTTGGTTATATTATATTAGGGCATATTAGGTTAGGTTAGGTTACGTTAAGTTAGGTTAGGTCATATGACTTAGGAGACTAAGCTGTTCTATGTTTGAACCTCCTTTCTGGATCAGCTTAGGAAGAATTTGCGTAAAATGATTTATTGTTCGGGTGAAAATAAAATGAATACTAACAGATAATATCAAACAGATAGCATTATTAAGCCTTTCAATACGATAACTTCTTTCAAAGTATTAATGTTACCGCCTCCAACTGTTGTTTGATGAAATTTAAGGTCCATTAAAGTCCACCTTTATGAAACGTGGCGGTGACGAGGAGTCAACGTGTGATGATGTGAGGCGCGGTGTATGCTGGATGGAGCAACTGTGGCGTCCACCCACAAACCAAACATCCTCATATTCTTCTGCACCTGCCCCTGTGAAGGACCCGTGCCCTAACCTGGTGAGGCACTGTCTCTGAAAAGGGGACGCCGGAGCACCCCAAGTGGTGAAAGTACTGTACTATGAGAAGTAGACTGCAACACCAGTCGAACAGGGCAGTACTCCCGAGGTGGATGGCAAGCTGGTGATAGGGAGAGCTGGAGCTCCCGTTTCACCAGCCCTCAGGACTTGATCCTTACCATCTCCCTTTGCTGAACATTTTCAGTGCATTCATTTACACAGAGAGTAGGCCAGCATGCTCTCATAATACCTCTACCTTCAACTGTCTACACCACACTACATGCGCATATTATATCACGCCTTCTATTCACTGTCTTTAGTAATGGCCGCTGCAATGTTACTATCAAATGAGATGGTACCTTGGATTGCCACCACCGGCACAGAGGCCCCTCCCGGTCGCCATCAAGCGACTGTTCCGGCAGCGACTGTTGCTATTTCCGGGAATGCTCGTCAGCGGAGGTGTGAAAGTGCGGCCTTGTTCTTCACCAACATCCCCGGCCTTACGACAAATTTAAACTCAGTTCATTTTTTCCTTCAGTTCATATCCCCTTTGGCCCTCTTCCTCACAGAACCACAAATCTCACCCTTTGCCGATATATCCCCATTTTGTTTTCCCGGTTACCTTCTCCTTACAAACTTTCAAAACAAGGGAGGCACCTGTTGTTATATCAAACCCCAGTGTGCAGATGACACTATTTTAAACTTCACTTCATCCAGTTTTGATTACTCATTATATAAACTAAATTGTCAAAATATTACCAAATATATTGGTGTAGTTTATCGTTCCCACAATGTTTCTTCGGAACCCAGTGTATTTGATTCAATATCCACACAGTTGAGTAACCTTAACCTTGCCCTTAGCACCGAAATTACCATTTTGGGTGGTTTTAACATACATAATGTTGAATGGTTATTGCATTCTGCCAGGACTGACGACGCTGGTCTAGAGTGCGAGCTGTTTGCAGAATCGTTTAATCTCTCCCAGCTGGTAAAGCAACCAACCAGAATACCTGATAATCCTGACCATAATGCCCATCTCTTGGATCTGTTCTTGAACAAATAATCCAGATCAATACAGGATAGAGGTACTGTCATCACTTGAATCATCTGACCACAATCTCATTAAAGCCTCATTAAGTAACCCCCCCCCCTACACCTCTCCGTTCTGTACCTGTCAGGGTGACCCGATGGCACTTTGATAGGCCAAACTGGGATGGATTTAGAAATTATCTTGCTGACATTCCAAGGCAG
This sequence comes from Coenobita brevimanus, assembly GCF_032717465.1. Classification (NCBI taxonomy): domain Eukaryota; kingdom Metazoa; phylum Arthropoda; class Malacostraca; order Decapoda; family Coenobitidae; genus Coenobita; species Coenobita brevimanus. The sequence continues at coordinate 37,326,734 of NC_137021.1, read as the reverse complement.
TCATTCTTCTCTAGTGATCCCAATTCTGCCCAGTCCCACATTTACGACTTAATATTAGCTGGTATGGATTTATTCATACCAAGTCAGTAGTTCACTAAAAGATCGAACTCTCCAAAATTGTTTGATGGCAACTGTGCCAGAGCAACAGCCCAAAAGTCGTTAGCATATAACTCTTACTTAAAATAAAAAACATCTGAATCACTCTCTCAATTTAAAATTGCTAGAAATCATGCAAAAACTCTATTACATCTAGCTAAATCAAACTTTCTTCAAAAGCAAGCATCAAAACTACTTAACAATCCTAATGACACTAAAATATTCTGGTCAACTCTTAATTCTTTCAATGAAAACTTTAACAAGTCATCTTCCATTCTCCCACTAAAATCTTCAGATGGCATTATTACAAATAACCCGCGTGGGAAAGCGGATATTTTTGCAAGTACATTTGCCAGAAACTCTACCATAGACGATACCAGCCAGAATGTCCCAGTACTAGAACTTGACTCTCCCGAAATTGCCCCACTTAAAATACAGACAAGATACGTAAAATCCATCCTAGACAATTTACTTACCAACAAAGCTCCAGGCCCAGATGGAATTCCACCAATTGTTTTGAAAAAGTGTTCCCCAGAACTTGCCTCTGTTCTAGCTAAATTATTCAGACTATGCATACGTACTTCTTTATTCTCAAATTCATGGAAAGAAGCCAATATCCACCCAATTCCGAAGAAAGGAAATTCGTCTGACCCCTCTGATTACAGACCAATAGCTGTCACATCTTGTCTTGGTAAGGTATTTTAAACTTTAATTACAGTAATAAGCACATTGTTAAATACCTTGAATCGAACAACTTAATTGGTGATAGACAATATGGTTTTTGCCACGAAAGGTCCACCAGTGACATACTCAATCTCCTAACTCATACCATCCATCAATCAATTGATCTACATGGAGAAACTCATGCAGTAACTCTTGATATTTCTAAAGCTTTCGAGAGTATGGCACCGGTTCCCTGCTGTCCAAACTCCCTTGCTATGGACTAACGTCTTTTTTTCCTTTGATTTCTTCATATCTTAGTGACAGGAAAATAAGAGTAAAAGTAGATGATGTATATTCCAATTTCCACTCAATTAACGCCGGCGTGCCGCAGGGATCAAATCTGGCACCAACCCTATTCCTGGTTCATATTAATGATCTCTTATCTGTCACCCACAATCCCATCCACTCAATACGCAGATGACTCAACACTACATAGTTCATTAACACTCAGACACCCATTTGCAAAGTTTACTATCTCTACCTCTCAACTCAGTACAGCCATCTCCGTAAATCAAGACCTATCTACGATCAGTGAATGGGGACAAAACAACCTTGTCTCTTTTAATACTAGTGGAACTAAATATATACAATTTACTAATAGACAGATATTGCCAGATTCGTACATTACCTTCAGTGCTACTAATATTCCAGTCTCCAAAAGTATTGAAATTCTTGGCATCTCACTTAACAGTGCCCTCAGCTGGACCTCTCATGTCAGATCACTTGCTAAAACCGCCTCAGAGAAACTTGGATTATTGTACAGAGTCCGTAACTTCTTCGCTGATGAGCAGTTAGCTATAATTTATGAGTCATGTGCGCTCTCATCTTGAATCTTGCTCACCCTTGTGGAATGGATGTGGAGTGGTTGCATTAAAACAACTAGACAAAATTCAGAACAAAGCTGTTAGAATTATTAACAACCCTGCCATTACAAATAAACTACCTCCCCTGCAAGTAAAAAGGAATGTTGCCTCCCTTGCTTTATTTTACAGATATTTTTTTGGCAAATGCTCAGACGAAGTTGCGTCCATGGTGCCACCTCTCCATGCCTTCCCTCGTGCTACACGGGCATCCGGTAGCGCTCATGACTGGAATGTCACTCAGCCATAATATAGAACTTCTGCCTGTCAGAATTCTTTCATTCCCCGTACTGCATCTCTCTGAAACTCGCTTCCCCAGAGTTGTTTCCCTCCAAATTTCAACCCACAGCTGTTCAAGTCTAACTGTTACAGATATTGAACAGAGGACACCAGTAATCTGGTCTATGGATTATTTTTTTTTATTCATTTGTTTTCCCTTCCTCCTTTCTGTTATTTAAAAAAAATAAAAATAAAAAATAAACAACTATACCTGTAGGTCAGCCTCATAAAGGCAGTTGCATTCTTCTTCTTGACGGGTGTATTAGGACAGACAGACCTGGGTTAAACATCACAACCACACAAGAGCAACAACACAACACAACAACAACAACATAAAAACACAACACAATACAGCACAAAACAACAACACCACAACAACGCAACACAACAGCACAGCAACAACACAACACAACACAACAACAACACAACACAACACAAAACACACAACACAACAGTAACACAACAAGACAACAGCACATCAACACAATAACTCAACATAAACACAACACAAGGACAACAAAACAAAACAGAAATCAACAATACAACACAACAAAAACAACAACACAACACAACACAGCAACAACACAACAACACACAAAAAACACAACTCAACAACACAACACCATACTTCAACACATCAACACAACACAACAACACACAAAAAACACAACTCAACAACACAACACAATACTTCAACACATCAACACAACACAACAACACAACAAAAACAACACAACACAACACAACACAACACAACACAAAACAACACATCAACACAACACAACAACATAACACAACAGCACAGCACAGCACAATACATCAACACATCAACACAACACAACACAACAACACAACACAACACAACAACAACACAACACCACAACACAACACAACAATAACGCAGCAACAACACAACAAAAAATAACACAATGACAACTACACAACAACACACCAACACAAACACTCAGTAACACAACGTAGCAACACAATTTAACAACACAACAACAACACAAAAACACAACACATCACAAAAACACAACACGAGAACACATCACAACAACACAACAACAGCAATAACATTACACAACGCTACAACACAACAAAAACAACAACACAACAAACACAACAACAAAAAACAAAAGAACAATAACACAATACATCAACAACACAACAACACATCACAACAACAAAACAACAAAACACCAACACAACAATAACACAACAACACATCAACACAACAATACAACACAACACATAAACACAACAACACAACACAACAACAACACAACAACACAACAACACAACACAACAACAACACAACAACACAACACGACAATACAAAAAAACACAACACAACAACAGTAACAAAACACAGTGAAACAACAACACAGCACAACAAAACAACAACAAAACACATCAAGACAACACTACATCAACACGGGAACACAATAACACAACACTACAAAACAACACAACAATACAAAACACATCAACACAATAACAACAGAACAACGCATCAACACAACACAACAAGAGCACAAAAACAAATAACAATACATCAACAACACACCAACAGAATGGCAAGAACAGCACAACGGAACAACAACACAACCAAACAACAAGACAACAACAACAACAACACAAGACAAAAACAACACAACAACAACAGCAACACATGAACAAAACAAAAAATCACAAGAAAAATAATAACTCATCAAGAAAACAACACAAAAAATGATAACAGAGCATCAACACAACACAACAACACAACATCAACATAAAAACAGAACACCAGCAACTACACAACAACACAAAAACAACAATACATCAACACAACACAACAAAAACACATCAACACAACAGCATAACAAAAACACATCAACACAACAGCATAACAAAAACACATCAACACAACACAACAACAATAAAATACAATATCAACACATCAACACAACATCAACACAACAACAACACAAAAAACGTACCAACACAACAACAACACACCAACAATACAACACAACAACAATTACACAACAACACACCAACAATACAACACAACAACAATTACACAACAACACACCAACAATACAACACAACAACACAACAACAAATACACAACAACAACAACACAACAACAGAACAAACAACAACACAACACTACAACAACACAACACATCACAATAACACTTAACAACACAACAAAACAACACAACACATCACAATAACACTTAACAACACAACAATATAACAACATAACACAACAACAACACAACAAACAACACAACAACACAACATAATAACAACAAAACACAACAACAACACAACACAACAACAACACAACACAACAACAACACAACACAACAACAACACAACACAACAACAACACAACACAACAACAACACAACACAACAACACAACACAACACAACAACAACACAACAACACAACACAACACAACAACAACACAACACAACAACACAACACAACACAAAACTGCAACACAACAACAATACAACACAACAACAGCACAACAATAACAACTCAACAACACAACAACAACAACACAAGTACAACATTGCACAACACAACAAAAAACAACACAACAACACAGCACAACACCATAACACAAGAATAAAAAAATCAACTATACAAAAACACAACACAACACAACACAATGCAACAACAACACAACAACAGCAAAACAAGAACAACACACCCACTGCAACACAACAACACAACGAAATAACAACACAACAATGCTACATCAACAGAACAACACAACAATAACACATCAACACAACACAACAATAACACAACAACACATCAAAACAAAAGAAAACAAACATCAACACATCAAAACAGCAAAACAACGAAACATCAACACAAGAGAACAACAACACAAGAAGACAACAACACAATAATTCAACACACCAACAACAAAAGAATACAACACAAAAACAAACGACACAGCTCCAACAACACAACAACTTCAACAACAACAACAAGAACATGACAGAACAACAGCAACACAACCAAACAACACAACAACAACACAACAGCAACAAATAACAACAAAACAACACAACAAGAGCAACACAATAACAACAAAACAACACAACTCAACACAACGGAACAACACAAGACACAACAACAAATCAACACAATAACAACAAAACAACACAACTCAACACAACAGAACAACACAAGACACAACAACAAATCAACACAACAACAAAACACAACAACAACACAAACATATTCAACAAAACAACACAACACAAACATATTCAACAAAACAACACAACACATAAACACAACAAAACAACACAACAGCAACACAATATCAATACAACAATAACACAACAACAGAAAAACAACACAACAAACCAACAACAACACAAATAAAATAGCACAGCAACACGCTACAACTACAAATGAACAAGAACACAAAAATACAACACAAAAACACAACAACAACAACACAACAACAACACAACAACAACACAATACAACAACACAACAACACAACAGCAATACAACAACAAAACAACACAACAAAAACAACACAACACAACAACACAACACAACAACAATACAACACAACAACAACACAACACAATAACAACACAACACAACACAACAGTAAAACACAACAACAACACAACACAACACAACACAACAACAGAAAACACAACACAATAACAACACAACACAACAACAACACAACACAAGACAACAACACAAAACACAACACAATAACAACACAATACAACAACAACACAACACAACACAACAAAACAACACAAAACACAACACAATAACAACACAACACAATAACAACACAACACAACAACAACACAACACAACAACAACACAACACAACACAACAAAACAACACAAAACACAACACAATAACAACACAACACAACAACAACACAACACAACACAACAAAACAACACAAAACACAACACAATAACAACACAACACAATAACAACACAACACAACAACAACACAACACAACACAACAACACAACAAAACAACACAAAACACAACACAATAACAACACAACACAACAACAACACAACACAACACAACAAAACAACACAAAACACAACACAATAACAACACAACACAACAACAACACAACACAACACAACACAACACAACAACACAACACAACAACAACACAACACAACAACAACACAACACAACAACAACACAACACAACAACAACACAACACAACAACAACACAACACAACAACAACACAACACAACAACAACACAACACAACACAACATCACGACAACAACACGACAACAACACAACAACAACAAATCATCTACACAGCACAACAACACAACACAACACAACAACATCACAACGCAACAACACAACACAACTACAACACAACACAACACAACTACAACAACAACACAACACAACAACACAACACAACAACAATAACAACAACAACACAATAACAACACAACATAACACAACAACAACACAACAACAACACAACACGACAACAACACAACAACAACAAATCATCTACACAGCACAACAACACAACACAACACAACAACATCACAACGCAACAACACAACACAACTACAACACAACACAACTACAACAAAACATCAACAACACAACACAACAACACAACACAACAACAATAACAACAACAACACAATAACAACACAACATAACACAACAACAACACAACAACAACACAACACAACTCAATGCAACAACAACACAACACAACAACAACAACACGACTGACAACAAACCAACAACACAACAGAACAACAACACGACTGACAACAAACCAACAACACAACAGAACAACAACACAACAACAACATAACAGGACAACAACACAAGACAACACAACAATGACAACACAACACATCAACAAAACAACAACCCAGTAACAACAGAACACAGCATAACAACACAACAACAACCAGACAACATCAAAAACAACATAACAACAGCAGCACAACATTACAACAAAAATAACAACAACACAGCAAGAACACAATAACAGCACAATACAACATGACAACGCAACATAACAACAGAACACAACAACACAACACAACAACAACACAACAAAAGAACACAACAAAACAACAACACAAAACAAGAACAAACACAACAAAACAACAATACAACAACACAACAATAACACATCACAACAACAACACAACAGCAACACAATAACAACAACAGAACAGCAACACAACAACACAACAACAACAACACAACAATAACTCAACAGAACAACAATAACACAACAACACCAACACAACAACATAACAACACAACAGCAACACAACACAAGAACAACAACAACAACAACAACAACAACAAGACAACTGCACAACACAACAACAACGACACAACACATTGAGAACAACAGAACAAAGCAACACAACAACAACAACACTGCAACAACACAAAAACAACACAACACAATGACAACAACAGAACAAAACAACACAACACAAAAACAACATCACAAGAACAGCACAGCACCAACAGCACTACAACAATGCAACACAACAACAGCAGAACAACAGCACAACAATATCACAACAACACAACAATAACAACACAACAAGAACAAGAACAACTCAACAACAACAACAACAACAACACAATATCACAACAATACAACACAACAACAACAACACACCAGCAACACAACACAACAAAACAACCCCACAACACAACAGAACAAAACAACAACACAACAATAAGAACAACCCAAAACAACAACACAATACAACACAACAATACAACACAAGAACACATCACAACAACAAAAACACAACACAACAACAACACAACAAAACAACACAACAATGCAACGACAAAAACAACACAACAAAACAACAACACATCACAACAACAACACAGCAACAACACAACAACAACACAACAACAACACAACAACACAACGCAATACAACAACACAACGCATCACAACAACAACAAACACAACAACACAACAGCAGCAACACAGCACAACACAACAACACAATACAGGAAAACAACAACACAACACAACACAACACAATAACAAAACAACAACCAACACAACACAACAACAACACAACAAAACAACACAACACAACAACACAACACAGCAACAACAAAACTACTTCAACGACACAACATCACAAATATAACGACATTAACAACAGCAGTATGAACAACAATAACAAAACAACAACAACTCAACTGGAACAATAACAGCACAACAACAACAACAACAACAACAACAACAACAACAACACATCAGCAACTATAAAACAGTCTTCCCGAATCGACATAAAACAGGTAGTTGGTAGAAAGACTAAGCTAAAAATGTTCCCTCAGGCCAAAAATGATAAGAATGAATAACACTGTTGGTGGTTCTGCAGGTTCACCCAGTGTACATACTGCTGTAGCAATCCTTCCAAGGATGGTGGGCTACGTGACCCCTCCTGTCTGTTATACTGCCATTAAACAAAAACCACTTTTCATTGGCATTAATGATTTCGACGCATGCCTTCTTAAGCGATTACGTATTCTAATATTTTCTTTACTGGTATTTAAGCATGTCTCATATCTAAAAGGCAGCATCATTAAAATCTATCTATCTATCTATTGGCAATCACCTTAATCCTGTAAATATAGCGGCAGACATATCGCCTCTACGTCGTCGTGTTGTTCTGCCATTTGGCTGCTCTCCCTCCTTCCCACACAACCGTCTCTCATATATCTCTTTACTCCATCCTTCCATCCCATCCTTCGTCTCCAACCCCCCCTCTTCCCCCACGTGTCACTCACATTATTCTAGTCAGTCTCTCATTCGCCATCCTCTCCACACGGCCGAACCATCTCAAAATATTACTCTTAACGTTTTCAATCACAACCACATCATTCACATTACAAGAAAAAATTAATCCCTTCAATCCAGCGACATATTAAGATTCCTGGTAATTTCAAACCATTATATTAGGCTTAGATATTTTTCCATCTGCCGGGATTAGGTGAAGCCTTCATTAATACAGCCACTAGTGAAGGTAGATACGTGTAAAACTGATTAAAGTCTCCTGATGGTAGCAAGTACAGTATAAAATATGAGGTTAAGGCAGAGAGAGAGAGAGAGAGAGAGAGAGAGAGAGAATAAATCACTGAGGACTAGCTTTACGATATTTCCAAAGTAAACGAGAATGCGGCTTAATCTGCACGCACACACCCGTATTGATTTCGTGGTACAGGAAGGAGCAAAAGTTCTTGGCCACTTCCCTGTTGATTGTGGGAGTGGAAAATGCTACATGAAATATTTTAACAGTATAGAGCATACAGCAAAAAGGAATGAGGAGGAAGGAAACTGCTTGTCGTCTGGAGAGGAATGAATAATATGGAAGGCAGGAAACCTCGCTGGCAGAATATAGTGGGTGATCTTCTGATTCCGCCTGTACATGGGCCCTCATGTCCGGCAAACTCTTAACATAATGACTGCACCACACCGGCCCCTCCACAGTATTGACCGTAGCTGTGAAGAAGAAGAAGAAAAAGAAGAAAAGGAAGAAGGAAAAGGGAACAACCACGACAGCAACAATAACAAGGACGACGGCAAAAACAATAACAATAATTAGAAATGAAAAAGAAGAAAACAATGACAACCATAACAGCAACAACAAGAGTGACAAATTGAGAGCAACAGTAACAGCAACAGAGACGATAACAAATGACAACAACAACAGCGACAAAAACAGCACCAACAGCGATAACAACAACAACGACAAAAACAGCATCAGCAACGACAACGACATCAACAGCTACGAGGAGATGAGGAAGAAGAGAATAGCAACAAGACACAAAAACGACAACAATAGCAACAATTATAATAGTGAAAACATAAGCAACAAGCAAGAACGACTACGGCAGTAACAACAACAAAAACTTGAAGAAGAAGAAGAAAAGAAAAAAAAAAAGGAAAAAGAGAAGAAAGAGGAGGAGGAGGAGAAGGTGGAGGAGCAGGAAGAGGAGGAGGAGCAGGAGGAGGAGAAGTAATAATAATAATAATAATAATAATAAAAACAATAATAATAATAGTAGTAGTAGTAGTAGTAGTAGTAGAAGTAGTAGTAGTAGTAGTAGTAGTAGTAGTAGTAGTAGTAGTAGAAGTAGTAGTAGTAGTAGTAGTAGTAGTAGTAGTAGTAACAATAAGGCTTGGATTTACAACTATCAACTGCACCAGGCGCAATAAGGAAAAGATTTAACTTTCGCTAAATCCCAATCTTCCTCAGGACGTGACCGGCGTTAGTTGTCTGTCAAGGTCTGGGGTCGTATCGCTGGAGAGACAAAAACAAGGGCAAACAATTTCAATCCACCAGTCTGACCGGCCAGATCGATGGAAATACCGTTCGTCCAGCTGTGAAACTAATATGCAGATCAGTGCACCATCGTCTTATCTGTAAGGTAAATCAGTAAGTGAAAGAAGTTATGTGCTGAGTTCTGAATCCCCCAACACCCCCCCACTATTTTGGATTTCGCTTGCTATTTTGTTTACTTTTCCTGCAGTTGACATAACGGGCTATGACTAGAACTTCCGTAATAAAAGCAGTTTATTGTCACGACATAAATAAAATTCCTACCATCAGCACATGTCAACGATATGCCAGCGACCAAGGCAGCTGCATGTTTAGCCTCTTCGATGGGGTGACACATTGTTCATTTAAATAAAGTTACAACCCAGGCGCTTGTATTTAACGATTTTATTAATCTTTAATGTGGAAGGAATTGATTCAGGTTCCACCTAACCCCTCCAGTTCACAAAGCCTCTCCTATGCTGAGTTAAAGTAAAGGTAATAAGTGTAGTTGAACGATATGTCATTGGAGTCAAGAGGTTAAGCTGGGTTTCTTGATTCAGCTACCGATTAATCATTCTCTACATAGTGTTAAGCGAAAACTGTCTGTCGTATCGTCTGGATGATTTGATTTATTCACTTGCTCCGGTATTTCTTGCGTTTCTTTCACCATGCAGTTTTTTTTTTTTTTTTTTTCTGATTTTGCTGTCCATCTTCTCTTACCTTGGTTTCATGATTCACCTTACTGTTTCTAGAGTCTTATTTAAAAAGAGGAGAGGGGGGGGAATGCCTTACTGAGTTCAGGGAATGCAAAATCCACAAGTTTTCCTCCCGAGTCAGGTTGATCACTACCTGATTACCCTCTAAAAGTAACCAGGAAGGAGCCTAGCAAGAGTTCATCAGGTGTCATTTTAATTTACAGCTGATGATATTCTGTTACGATATCCAGCTTTGGAAGCGCAGTGGAGCGAAAGACTATTCATTAACCCTTTGAATATAAGATTTATTTCACATGATAGATATTTTCAAGGTAAAGGATTTCTATTTATCCTACACATCATCGTATAATTGCACCGAGACTGGTAAGGAGCACTTGAGCTGAGGGGTTTAGAAACATTCTTCATTAACATATCAAGTCCAGCATTAGTGAAGGGATTAATACTCGTACATCCAGGCAGTCGAAACAAAATACTGAAGTGTGCTCATAAAAGCTGAAAAAAAAGTATGCAATGCTACGCCTATGACAAATTATGCACAATAGAGACTACACGTGTAGAGCCAGTGGACCCAGGAGAAAAGAACTTTATATAAATCAACCGCACAAGGGGATGGGCCTACCCTTCCCTACCTAGACATGGAGTGTTCTTCATTCCCCCATGATCTCCGCACAGAAAGGCCGCTCCACATCTGGGAATACGACTCTTCATACATATTAATATAATATATATATATATATATATATATATATATATATATATATATATATATATATATATAGATAGATAGATAGATACATAGATAGATACATAGATAGATTGATATATATATAGATAGATAGATAGATAGATAGATAGATACATAGATAGATTGATATATATATATATATATATACATATATATATATATATATATATATATATATATATATATATATATATATATATATATATATATCGGTCAGAAAGTTGGACTTCGGACGTTCCCGTGTGAACCTGACCCTTTTATCCCTAAAACTGAAATTACTTGTTTCGATTGTTCCGTATTTGGTTATAACTCCACCTGGCACGTAATCCATAATTTTGCTAAAGACTGCCTGAGACAAGCCAAACCAAACATATAACATGCCCATGCTATGCGCATGGGAATTTATGATATCCAGCTTGAAGGACGACAACAAAAAATACGCCTCGCCACATAACCAAGGTAGCATATCTATCTCTCCCATGCCTTCTTGCACAGGGAGTTTGGAACAATTGAACCACTTTACACCCAGCCTATTGATCATGTTGCACCCATATCACTGAATCATGTCACATCAACCTAACTGACCATCTAATCCTCACCTTCCTGGCCAACCTGCATCCATCTCATTATTTGACACCCACCTTACTGGCCATCTAGCACCCACCTTACTGGCCAACCTGCACTCATCTCACTGACCATCTAACACCCACCTTACTGACCATCTGACACCCACCTTACTGACCATCTGACACCCACCTTACTGACCATCTGACACCCACCTTACTGACCATCTAGCACCTACCTTACTGGCCATCTAGCACCTACCTTACTGGCTAACCTGTACCTATCTCACTGACCACCTAACACCCACCTTACTGACCCTCTGACACCCACCTTAGTATCTGACACCCACCTTATTGGCTGTCTGACACCCACCCTACTGACCATCTAACCCCACCTTACTGATCATCTGACACTCACCTTATTGACCATCTGGCACCCACTCTACTGACCATTTAACACCCACCTTACTGACTATCTAACACCCACCTTACTGACCATATAACACCCACCTTACTGACCATATAACACCCACCTTACTGACCATCTAACACCCACCTTACTGGCTATCTGACACCCACCTTACTGGCTATCTGACACCCACCTTACTGACCATTTAACACCCACCTTACTGACCATCTGACACCCACTTTACTGACCATGTGACACCCACCTTACTAACCATCTTACACACAACCTACTGGCTATTTATACACACTTATATGACCATCCTACAGTCACCTTCATGAACAATTATCCACCCAAATTACTGAACAGTTTTACACTCGGACTGTCACCTTACCAGTCGCTTCACAGTTCAATCGCACTTAAATGCCCATTCTCAAAGTTCAACATCTCTACCTCGCAACTCATAATAGCAAATCTATAAATCAAGACTTATCTAAGATCACTGAATGGAGACAAAATAACATTGTCTCATTCAACGCTAGGGGAATAAGATATAAAATTTCCTGCTAGATATTGCTTGATTCGCATATTACCTTCAATGAAACCAATATTTCTACTTCTAAAACTATTGAAATTCTTAGTGTGTCACTTAACAGTTCCCTCAGCTGGACCTGACATGTTAGATTACTTGCTAAAATCGCTTCAAAGAAACTTGGATTATTGAACAGAGTCCGTAACTATTATCTGACGACAAGTTAGATGTAATTTACTAGAGTCATGTGTGCTCTCAACTGGAATATTGCTCACCCCTGTGGAGTGGACGTGGAGAGATTGCACCAAAACAAATGGACAAATTTCAGAACAAAGCTGTAAGAATTATTAATAACCCTGCAATTACAAATGCACAACCTTCTCTATATGTAAGAAGGAATGTTGCCTCCCTTGCATTATTATACAGATTCCTTTATTGCATATGCTAAGACGAAGTTGCATCCATTGTGCCACCTCTCCACGACCTCCTTCGTGCTACATGGGCATCTGGTAGCTCTCATGACTGGACTGTCACACTGCTGTATTGCAGTGCTTCTGCCTATTACAATTCTTTTATTTCCCTAACTACATCTCGATAGACCTCGCTTCTCCAGAATAGTTTTCCGCGACAGCATTCCGGGCCCGACTGTGACAAATTTCATTTGAAATGGAGGACACCTGTAACCTGGTTTATGGATTATTATTAAATATGAATTGTTTTTCCTTCTTCAGTCCATCTTCTGTAAAAAAAAAAAAAAAAAGAAAAGAAAGCATCACTTAAGCCTTCAATGCCCACACACTGGAACACACACACGCAACAAGCGATCACACACACACACACACACACACACACACACACACACACACACACACACACACACACACAAAACCATATCACACCCATTAAGACAATCTCCGCTGCACAGTCGCCAAAAACATAAAAAAGCCGCAACAATGTACTTTATCAGGGGTTCACGGTGATGTAATGGAAAGCACACTCTGTCGGCAACCAATAGATCCGAGGTTCATTTCGCGGGCAGACCAGATGACATCTGGGCGTGATTAAGTTGGCCTAGCTTTTTCACACCAAGAATAAGAATACAAGTGGCTTTGGAGATGTTGCAGCACCTCCTCCATAGCAACATATTCTGCTCATTACTCGACAGTTTTATCTTGCATGTTACTGACGCAAACAAAATGCTATAAAGAACATGCAATACAATGCTCAAGTCTAATACTCACAATAAATCGCTAAGGAAACAGTGCTATGTAGCCTCCTACGTTACATCTAATGTCGGCCCCTAGCTTGCATTAAAAAGGGAACCTGGATATATGACTCGACATTTGCATTTCTTAATCTACGGTTTTAAAGGCTAGAGATTTCCTTGTCAATCGCATCCCTCTGCTTTGCCACTGGGAGATGGTAATAGGGACGAAGGCAAGTTAAAACCCTCGCCAGCAATTGCAAGACCGGACACTGTTTTTCAGGATGCTATTTTCGAGGATATTTAAGATGAATTTCCTGCCGTAACGTGTGTGTGTGTGTGTGTGTGTGTGTGTGTGTGTGTGTGTGTGTGTGTGTGTGTGTGTGTGTGTGTGTGTGTGTGTGTGTGTTTCAAGAGGGGCAATGGGAATAGACTCTTTTCCTCCTTTTAGTTCTTTCGTCATATAACAGCTTCTGGTTACGAGAGGAAAACTACCAAAAAGGAGTTGTTTGTTTTGGACAGAAGGACACATGAAGGCGATAGTAGAAATTTTCCATGTCTCCAAGTTTTTCTGCCCAAACACGTGTGAGTTACAACAGAAAAACAACACAACAAACCAACAACAACACAAATAAAATAGCACAGCAACACGCTACAACTACAAATGAACAAGAACACAAAAATACAACACAAAAACACAACAACAACAACACAACAACAACACAATACAACAACACAACAACACAACAGCAATACAACAACAAAACAACACAACAAAAACAACACAACACAACAACACAACACAACAACAATACAACACAACAACAACACAACACAATAACAACACAACACAACACAACAGTAAAACACAACAACAACACAACACAACACAACACAACAACAGAAAACACAACACAATAACAACACAACACAACAACAACACAACACAAGACAACAACACAAAACACAACACAATAACAACACAATACAACAACAACACAACACAACACAACAAAACAACACAAAACACAACACAATAACAACACAACACAATAACAACACAACACAACAACAACACAACACAACAACAACACAACACAACACAACAAAACAACACAAAACACAACACAATAACAACACAACACAACAACAACACAACACAACACAACAAAACAACACAAAACACAACACAATAACAACACAACACAATAACAACACAACACAACAACAACACAACACAACACAACAACACAACAAAACAACACAAAACACAACACAATAACAACACAACACAACAACAACACAACACAACACAACAAAACAACACAAAACACAACACAATAACAACACAACACAACAACAACACAACACAACACAACACAACACAACAACACAACACAACAACAACACAACACAACAACAACACAACACAACAACAACACAACACAACAACAACACAACACAACAACAACACAACACAACAACAACACAACACAACAACAACACAACACAACACAACATCACGACAACAACACGACAACAACACAACAACAACAAATCATCTACACAGCACAACAACACAACACAACACAACAACATCACAACGCAACAACACAACACAACTACAACACAACACAACACAACTACAACAACAACACAACACAACAACACAACACAACAACAATAACAACAACAACACAATAACAACACAACATAACACAACAACAACACAACAACAACACAACACGACAACAACACAACAACAACAAATCATCTACACAGCACAACAACACAACACAACACAACAACATCACAACGCAACAACACAACACAACTACAACACAACACAACTACAACACAACACAACTACAACAAAACATCAACAACACAACACAACAACACAACACAACAACAATAACAACAACAACACAATAACAACACAACATAACACAACAACAACACAACAACAACACAACACAACTCAATGCAACAACAACACAACACAACAACAACAACACGACTGACAACAAACCAACAACACAACAGAACAACAACACGACTGACAACAAACCAACAACACAACAGAACAACAACACAACAACAACATAACAGGACAACAACACAAGACAACACAACAATGACAACACAACACATCAACAAAACAACAACCCAGTAACAACAGAACACAGCATAACAACACAACAACAACCAGACAACATCAAAAACAACATAACAACAGCAGCACAACATTACAACAAAAATAACAACAACACAGCAAGAACACAATAACAGCACAATACAACATGACAACGCAACATAACAACAGAACACAACAACACAACACAACAACAACACAACAAAAGAACACAACAAAACAACAACACAAAACAAGAACAAACACAACAAAACAACAATACAACAACACAACAATAACACATCACAACAACAACACAACAGCAACACAATAACAACAACAGAACAGCAACACAACAACACAACAACAACAACACAACAATAACTCAACAGAACAACAATAACACAACAACACCAACACAACAACATAACAACACAACAGCAACACAACACAAGAACAACAACAACAACAACAACAACAACAAGACAACTGCACAACACAACAACAACGACACAACACATTGAGAACAACAGAACAAAGCAACACAACAACAACAACACTGCAACAACACAAAAACAACACAACACAATGACAACAACAGAACAAAACAACACAACACAAAAACAACATCACAAGAACAGCACAGCACCAACAGCACTACAACAATGCAACACAACAACAGCAGAACAACAGCACAACAATATCACAACAACACAACAATAACAACACAACAAGAACAAGAACAACTCAACAACAACAACAACAACAACACAATATCACAACAATACAACACAACAACAACAACACACCAGCAACACAACACAACAAAACAACCCCACAACACAACAGAACAAAACAACAACACAACAATAAGAACAACCCAAAACAACAACACAATACAACACAACAATACAACACAAGAACACATCACAACAACAAAAACACAACACAACAACAACACAACAAAACAACACAACAATGCAACGACAAAAACAACACAACAAAACAACAACACATCACAACAACAACACAGCAACAACACAACAACAACACAACAACAACACAACAACACAACGCAATACAACAACACAACGCATCACAACAACAACAAACACAACAACACAACAGCAGCAACACAGCACAACACAACAACACAATACAGGAAAACAACAACACAACACAACACAACACAATAACAAAACAACAACCAACACAACACAACAACAACACAACAAAACAACACAACACAACAACACAACACAGCAACAACAAAACTACTTCAACGACACAACATCACAAATATAACGACATTAACAACAGCAGTATGAACAACAATAACAAAACAACAACAACTCAACTGGAACAATAACAGCACAACAACAACAACAACAACAACAACAACAACACATCAGCAACTATAAAACAGTCTTCCCGAATCGACATAAAACAGGTAGTTGGTAGAAAGACTAAGCTAAAAATGTTCCCTCAGGCCAAAAATGATAAGAATGAATAACACTGTTGGTGGTTCTGCAGGTTCACCCAGTGTACATACTGCTGTAGCAATCCTTCCAAGGATGGTGGGCTACGTGACCCCTCCTGTCTGTTATACTGCCATTAAACAAAAACCACTTTTCATTGGCATTAATGATTTCGACGCATGCCTTCTTAAGCGATTACGTATTCTAATATTTTCTTTACTGGTATTTAAGCATGTCTCATATCTAAAAGGCAGCATCATTAAAATCTATCTATCTATCTATTGGCAATCACCTTAATCCTGTAAATATAGCGGCAGACATATCGCCTCTACGTCGTCGTGTTGTTCTGCCATTTGGCTGCTCTCCCTCCTTCCCACACAACCGTCTCTCATATATCTCTTTACTCCATCCTTCCATCCCATCCTTCGTCTCCAACCCCCCCTCTTCCCCACGTGTCACTCACATTATTCTAGTCAGTCTCTCATTCGCCATCCTCTCCACACGGCCGAACCATCTCAAAATATTACTCTTAACGTTTTCAATCACAACCACATCATTCACATTACAAGAAAAAATTAATCCCTTCAATCCAGCGACATATTAAGATTCCTGGTAATTTCAAACCATTATATTAGGCTTAGATATTTTTCCATCTGCCGGGATTAGGTGAAGCCTTCATTAATACAGCCACTAGTGAAGGTAGATACGTGTAAAACTGATTAAAGTCTCCTGATGGTAGCAAGTACAGTATAAAATATGAGGTTAAGGCAGAGAGAGAGAGAGAGAGAGAGAGAGAGAGAGGGAGGGAGAGAATAAATCACTGAGGACTAGCTTTACGATATTTCCAAAGTAAACGAGAATGCGGCTTAATCTGCACGCACACACCCGTATTGATTTCGTGGTACAGGAAGGAGCAAAAGTTCTTGGCCACTTCCCTGTTGATTGTGGGAGTGGAAAATGCTACATGAAATATTTTAACAGTATAGAGCATACAGCAAAAAGGAATGAGGAGGAAGGAAACTGCTTGTCGTCTGGAGGGGAATGAATAATATGGAAGGCAGGAAACCTCGCTGGCAGAATATAGTGGGTGATCTGATTCCGCCTGTACATGGGCCCTCATGTCCGGCAAACTCTTAACATAATGACTGCACCACACCGGCCCCTCCACAGTATTGACCGTAGCTGTGAAGAAGAAGAAGAAAGAGAAGAAAGGGAAGAAGGAAAAGGGAACAACCACGACAGCAACAATAACAAGGACGACGGCAAAAACAATAACAATAATTAGAAATGAAAAAGAAGAAAACAATGACTACCATAACAGCAACAACAAGAGTGACAAATTGAGAGCAACAGTAAAAGCAACAGAGACGATAACAAATGACAACAACAACAGCGACAAAAACAGCACCAACAGCGATAACAACAACAACGACAAAAACAGCATCAGCAACGACAACGACATCAACAGCTACGAGGAGATGAGGAAGAAGAGAATAGCAACAAGACACAAAAACGACAACAATAGCAACAATTATAATAGTGAAAACATAAGCAACAAGCAAGAACGACTACGGCAGTAACAACAACAAAAACTTGAAGAAGAAGAAGAAGAAAAAAAAAAAGAAGGAAAAAGAGAAGAAAGAGGAGGAGGAGGAGAAGGTGGAGGAGCAGGAGGAGGAGGAGGAGCAGGAGGAGGAGAAGTAATAATAATAATAATAATAATAATAATAATAAAAACAATAATAATAATAGTAGTAGTAGTAGTAGTAGTAGTAGTAGAAGTAGTAGTAGTAGTAGTAGTAATAGTGGTAGTAGTAGTAGTAGAAGTAGTAGTAGTAGTAGTAGTAGTAGTAGTAACAATAAGGCTTGGATTTACAACTATCAACTGCACCAGGCGCAATAAGGAAAAGATTTAACTTTCGCTAAATCCCAATCTTCCTCAGGACGTGACCGGCGTTAGTTGTCTGTCAAGGTCTGGGGTCGTATCGCTGGAGAGACAAAAACAAGGGCAAACAATTTCAATCCACCAGTCTGACCGGCCAGATCGATGGAAATACCGTTCGTCCAGCTGTGAAACTAATATGTAGATCAGTGCACCATCGTCTTATCTGTAAGGTAAATCAGTAAGTGAAAGAAGTTATGTGCTGAGTTCTGAATCCCCCAACACCCCCCCACTATTTTGGATTTCGCTTGCTATTTTGTTTACTTTTCCTGCAATTGACATAACGGGCTATGACTAAAACTTCCGTAATAAAAGCAGTTTATTGTCACGACATAAATAAAATTCCTACCATCAGCACATGTCAACGATATGCCAGCGACCGAGGCAGCTGCATGTTTAGCCTCTTCGATGGGGTGACACATTGTTCACTTAAATAAAGTTACAACCCAGGCGCTTGTATTTAACGATTTTATTAATCTTTAATGTGGAAGGAATTGATTCAGGTTCCACCTAACCCCTCCAGTTCACAAAGCCTCTCCTAAGCTGAGTTAAAGTAAAGGTAATAAGTGTAGTTGAACGATATGTCATCGGAGTCAAGAGGTTAAGCTGGGTTTCTTGATTCAGCTACCGATTACACATTCTCTACATAGTGTTAAGCGAAAACTGTCTGTCGTATCGTCTGGATGATTTGATTTATTCACTTGCTCCGGTATTTCTTGCGTTTCTTTCATCGTGCAGTTTTTTTTTTTTTTTTTTTTCTGATTTTGCTGTCCATCTTCTCTTACCTTGGTTTCATGATTCACCTTACTGTTTCTAGAGTCTTATTTAAAAAGGGGAGGGGGGGGGGCAAATGCCTTACTGAGTTTAGGGAATGCGAAATCCACAAGTTTTCCTCCCGAGTCAGGTTGATCACTACCTGATTACCCTCTAAAAGTAACCAGGAAGGAGCCTAGCAAGAGTTCATCAGATGTCATTTTAATTTACAGTTGATGATATTCTGTTACGATATCCAGCTTTGGAAGTGCAGTGGAGCGAAAGACTATTCATTAACCCTTTGAATTTAAGATTTTTTTCACATGATAGAAATTTTCAAAGTAGAGGATTTTTATTTATCCTACACATCATCGTATAATTGCACCGAGACTGGTAAGGAGCACTTGGCCTGAGGGGTTTAGAAACATTCTTCATTAACATATCAAGTCCAGCATTAGTGAAGGGATTAATACATCCAGGCAGTCGAAACAAAATACTGAAATGTGCTCATAAAAGTTGAAAAAAAAAAGTATGCAATGCTACGCCTATGACAAATTATGCACAATAGAGACTACACGTGTAGAGCCAGTGGACCCAGGAGAAAAGAACATTATATAAATCAACCGCACAAGGGGATGGGCCTACCCTTCCCTACCTAGACATGGAGTGTTCTTTCCCCCATGATCTCCTCACAGAAAGGCCGCTCCACATCTGGGAATACGACTCTTCATACATATTAATATATATATATATATATATATATATATATATATATATATATATACATATATATATATATATAGATAGATAGATAGATAGATATATAGATAGATATATATATAGATGGATAGATAGATAGATAGATAGATAGATTGATATATATAGATATATATAGATAGATATATATAGATATAGATAGATATATATAGATATATATATATATATATATATATATATATATCGGTCAGAAAGTTGGACTTCGGACGTTCCCGTGTGAACCTGACCCTTTTATCCCTAAAACTGAAATTACTTGTTTCGATTGTTCCGTATTTGGTTATAACTCCACCTGGCACGTAATCCATAATTTTGCTAAAGACTGCCTGAGACAAGCCAAACCAAACATATAACATGCCCATGCTATGCGCATGGGAATTTATGATATCCAGCTTGAAGGACGACAACAAAAAATACGCCTCGCCACATAACCAAGGTAGCATATCTATCTCTCCCATGCCTTCTTGCACAGGGAGTTTGGAACAATTGAACCACTTTACACCCAGCCTATTGATCATGTTGCACCCATATCACTGAATCATGTCACATCAACCTAACTGACCATCTAATCCTCACCTTCCTGGCCAACCTGCATCCATCTCATTATTTGACACCCACCTTACTGGCCATCTAGCACCCACCTTACTGGCCAACCTGCACTCATCTCACTGACCATCTAACACCCACCTTACTGACCATCTGACACCCACCTTACTGACCATCTGACACCCACCTTACTGACCATCTGACACCCACCTTACTGACCATCTAGCACCTACCTTACTGGCCATCTAGCACCTACCTTACTGGCTAACCTGTACCTATCTCACTGACCACCTAACACCCACCTTACTGACCCTCTGACACCCACCTTAGTATCTGACACCCACCTTATTGGCTGTCTGACACCCACCCTACTGACCATCTAACCCCCACCTTACTGATCATCTGACACTCACCTTATTGACCATCTGGCACCCACTCTACTGACCATTTAACACCCACCTTACTGACTATCTAACACCCACCTTACTGACCATATAACACCCACCTTACTGACCATATAACACCCACCTTACTGACCATCTAACACCCACCTTACTGGCTATCTGACACCCACCTTACTGGCTATCTGACACCCACCTTACTGACCATTTAACACCCACCTTACTGACCATCTGACACCCACTTTACTGACCATGTGACACCCACCTTACTAACCATCTTACACACAACCTACTGGCTATTTATACACACTTATATGACCATCCTACAGTCACCTTCATGAACAATTATCCACCCAAATTACTGAACAGTTTTACACTCGGACTGTCACCTTACCAGTCGCTTCACAGTTCAATCACACTTAAATGCCCATTCTCAAAGTTCAACATCTCTACCTCGCAACTCATAATAGCAAATCTATAAATCAAGACTTATCTAAGATCACTGAATGGAGACAAAATAACATTGTCTCATTCAACGCTAGGGGAATAAGATATAAAATTTCCTGCTAGATATTGCTTGATTCGCATATTACCTTCAATGAAACCAATATTTCTACTTCTAAAACTATTGAAATTCTTAGTGTGTCACTTAACAGTTCCCTCAGCTGGACCTGACATGTTAGATTACTTGCTAAAATCGCTTCAAAGAAACTTGGATTATTGAACAGAGTCCGTAACTATTATCTGACGACAAGTTAGATGTAATTTACTAGAGTCATGTGTGCTCTCAACTGGAATATTGCTCACCCCTGTGGAGTGGACGTGGAGAGATTGCACCAAAACAAATGGACAAATTTCAGAACAAAGCTGTAAGAATTATTAATAACCCTGCAATTACAAATGCACAACCTTCTCTATATGTAAGAAGGAATGTTGCCTCCCTTGCATTATTATACAGATTCCTTTATTGCATATGCTAAGACGAAGTTGCATCCATTGTGCCACCTCTCCACGACCTCCTTCGTGCTACATGGGCATCTGGTAGCTCTCATGACTGGACTGTCACACTGCTGTATTGCAGTGCTTCTGCCTATTACAATTCTTTTATTTCCCTAACTACATCTCGATAGACCTCGCTTCTCCAGAATAGTTTTCCGCGACAGCATTCCGGGCCCGACTGTGACAAATTTCATTTGAAATGGAGGACACCTGTAACCTGGTTTATGGATTATTATTAAATATGAATTGTTTTTCCTTCTTCAGTCCATCTTCTGTAAAAAAAAAAAAAAAAAGAAAAGAAAGCATCACTTAAGCCTTCAATGCCCACACACTGGAACACACACACGCAACAAGCGATCACACACACACACACACACACACACACACACACACACACACACAAAACCATATCACACCCATTAAGACAATCTCCGCTGCACAGTCGCCAAAAACATGAAAAAGCCGCAACAATGTACTTTATCAGGGGTTCACGGTGATGTAATGGAAAGCACACTCTGTCGGCAACCAATAGATCCGAGGTTCATTTCGCGGGCAGACCAGATGACATCTGGGCGTGATTAAGTTGGCCTAGCTTTTTCACACCAAGAATAAGAATACAAGTGGCTTTGGAGATGTTGCAGCACCTCCTCCATAGCAACATATTCTGCTCATTACTCGACAGTTTTATCTTGCATGTTACTGACGCAAACAAAATGCTATAAAGAACATGCAATACAATGCTCAAGTCTAATACTCACAATAAATCGCTAAGGAAACAGTGCTATGTAGCCTCCTACGTTACATCTAATGTCGGCCCCTAGCTTGCATTAAAAAGGGAACCTGGATATATGACTCGACATTTGCATTTCTTAATCTACGGTTTTAAAGGCTAGAGATTTCCTTGTCAATCGCATCCCTCTGCTTTGCCACTGGGAGATGGTAATAGGGACGAAGGCAAGTTAAAACCCTCGCCAGCAATTGCAAGACCGGACACTGTTTTTCAGGATGCTATTTTCGAGGATATTTAAGATGAATTTCCTGCCGTAACGTGTGTGTGTGTGTGTGTGTGTGTGTGTGTGTGTGTGTGTGTGTGTGTGTGTGTGTGTGTGTGTGTGTGTGTGTGTGTGTGTGTGTGTGTGTGTGTGTGTGTGTGTGTGTGTGTGTGTGTGTGTGTGTGTGTGTGTGTGTGTGTGTGTGTGTGTGTGTGTGTGTGTGTGTGTGTGTGTGTGTGTGTGTGTGTGTGTGTGTGTGTGTGTGTGTGTGTGTGTGTGTGTGTGTGTGTGTGTGTGTGTGTGTGTGTGTGTGTGTGTGTGTGTGTGTGTGTGTGTGTGTGTGTGTGTGTGTTTCAAGAGGGGCAATGGGAATAGACTCTTTTCCTCCTTTTAGTTCTTTCGTCATATAACAGCTTCTGGTTACGAGAGGAAAACTACCAAAAAGGAGTTGTTTGTTTTGGACAGAAGGACACATGAAGGCGATAGTAGAAATTTTCCATGTCTCCAAGTTTTTCTGCCCAAACACGTGTGAGTTATGGGAGGAAATCCATCGTAAATATCTTCGAGAATTTCACCTCAGGACAGTCAGTTTCTTTTTTCCCCTGGTCATCCTGCAGAGTAATGGAGACATTGGCTATAAATCGACTCTTGCGGGTCGTGCTCAGGGTGAATATTTTCAGTTGGTAAGGAGGCTCCCTAATAGCTCTTTCCTAGCGATTTATTTTTGGATATGGGTGGTGATTAATATCCTTTTGTACGTTATTTATGCAGAGTATGTGATGTTCGAAGGATTGTTAGAGTGCAGAAGAGAACAGTGAGGTGTAATAAGCAAAGTAAATCGCTAAGGAAAAAGTATTAGGGAGCTTCCTTGGCCTACGGGAATATCGGCCTGGGTGTTAGGAAAAGTTAAATGTCTGCCTTAATTACACCCGTGCATTCAACACATATTATTCCTGCTGTAAACCTTCTTTTGCCTTTGTTCTGCCGTAGGGAACATGCTGTCTCGCGCCCTTAGTTACACCTTTAATATTAAACTCCCACTGTATTTCACATCCGTAGCCTTTCTTCATGTAAGTACTGTTATAAAGAATTGTTCCATGCCCTTCAGTTTCAGATGAGATTCTAATAAGGCGTCTTTGTTATACCTGTGTCTCTTATCAGTATAGGTTATATCATGTCCACAGACGAACCAGACCTTCTGCTCGGATGGAGAGTGATATTCAATATTGACTTTCCCCCATACTGGTGAAGTACGTATGGGGAAGAGGTGTCTAGGGAAAGAGTGGTAGGCCTACGTATGATAGCCCGAATAATGTAATGACTATCTTATGTGTGTGTCAGAGCCTGTATATGTCAATGACACCACACACAGGGTGCCAACGTACACAGGCATTTTATAAGACGTACAACGAGCTTCCACTTGAAATGCGCACCACGGCTTGGGTTCATACCTTCGACCCTGAATACAAGCATTGCAAGACGAGTACGTTAACCACTTGGCCAAAACAGCTCATTTTGGTATAATGCTACATCATCACCATTATCATCATATACCTTTGCCTTCCACTTACGGAATGAGCATGATAGGATCAACATACAAGGACAGAGTTAAGAAAGTATGAGGTCTATCAACAACACGGGCTGTGAGATGGACCGGACAGTCATTCATATATTATTTATGTCCTCGTAATCCTTACTCAGCATCTTTATCATCAGCATTTTTCACCCCGCCCGCAGTTCATTGCTGATGGGGTGTATGTGATTGTCTGGGTTTAATTATCTATTTCTCTGTGAGTCTGTGTATCGATTATCTCTTGAACCAATGAACGGATCATCTTCAAACTTTGCACAGGTGTTGGAAGTGATTTAATTTTAGTGAAAATCCACCGGGGGTAAGGGTGGGAGTGCAGGTCCTCAAATTTGGAGCCCAATGATAAAGATGGGCAGCAAATTTTTCAACATACCATAGGAGGCAAACGGTGAGAGATTGATACATGGTTACTCCTTATCACTAACAGGAAGTCATACAATATATGGGGATTCAATTGGCAAAAATACGTTTGACTTTGGGTAACCTTGAAAGGTCAAAGTCAGGGTCACACATATTTTGATCACTTAAATCAGCCAAAGGATGAGAGATAGGCCAATGGTTACTATTAATCAGTAATAGGAAGTCATATATGGAGATTCTCTTGGCAATATAAGATGTGACCTTGAAAGGACGAACTCAAGGTTGTTCAAATTTTAAAGTTTTAAATATCAGAAATTGCTATTTCTTTTGGTAATAGTGCTATTATCAAGTCATATAACTTCATTAAACTCAATTTTCTTTCACCCTAAGTGATTTTGACCCTAATTCAACCAGTGAGGGCTGGGTGTTGTAACCTCGGGCCACGGTGCTCTAGCAGTTATATATGTATATATGTGTTTATTTATGTTTTGCATGTCATTTTCATTGAAGAAGAGCATGATAATGACCTCCAATCCCCCTTCTGTAAACAAAAAAAAACAAAACAAAAAAAAGTGCCGAAGTCCTTGTCATGCGCTCCTTCTTGTATAACTTTTAAGATAATAAACAAGAGTACTCAGAAAATGAACGCCACTGTTAAGAAAGGACAGTTCCTCCTATTGCTTTTTCATGACCTTGACGCAGAATTTTTCTTCTGCCAAAATTCAGTATAGACACTTGCTCCTCTGGTGGTTCACAGTCATAACCCAAATTTTGGTTGTTTCATACAATACGTTTTCCATAATGTTCCTAAGAGAGAGAGAGAGATAGTCAGACAGACAGGGACAGACTGTACTCAAATCATAACCTAAATGGTGAGGCTACTTTGCCAATAGTTCTGATCCTTTGGTGGTAGAACTTATTTTTGTTAAAGGAAACTCACTATTGGGTATTCCCCTTAGACAGTGAAGTCATCCTGCCATATTAATAGAGAGCTGTCTTTGCTCATCACAGATGTCCGTGTCCCATTCGGCCGAGTCAAATATGTCGTAAACTTACCGTAAGGTTCTGTAGGTGTTGTGCCGCTGAAAAAAAAAAAAAATGTTATGTAATAATCAACCAGCGAAGCTGTGATGGGATTTGTTCCAGTTTAGAACATTTTTTTTTTATTTGAATTTCACTAAAGCTGAATTCCCAAAAGAATTATGTCACAAAGACATCACTGTTAATACCATTACTCAAGCTCTGAATGAAAACAGCCGTATACCAATATTCATATAGACAGTACGGCAATAGACCCAAACTGTGCGAAGGTGTGAAGTGCGAGGCACCATCAAATCACCCGTACATTTGAGAGCATTAGGGATCGGACTGTCTAGATAGCAACCAGAGTCCGAAAAAAAAAATACTGTAGGGAAATTTAATTTCTATCCTATAAATCCTCATACTGTTTTACTTTTCATTTATATGTCACAGAAAAAGAAAACCAATCATAGTTGGCAAGCTCAAAAGCAAAGGTTCCCTTGCAGTCCTGACAGTGAGTAATGCCATAGCTGTATTTGACATTCAGAAGAGTCTTTCTAAAGCCTACACTGCATTTTGTCACAGAATAAAACCATAATGTCAAATTCCAATAAATCTATCCCTATATCAGTCACTGGGTCTCTTATTATGTGCTTGTTGGCTTCCAGTCAATATTTGTCCCCCAAATCTTGAACAAGTTAATGGTAATTGGCATTAAAAAAAAATATTTCGGAGAACTACATTGTACCACTAGTACTCCCCAAAGCGCACCCATTTACCTCGCTAATGCCTCATGCTGATTGTTCTACCATTTATTTTACAATAGAATTTTTAATGACAAAATGCCCGAAACACCAGAGTTTAGTTAATGTAGTGTGTAATCAAAACTTCTGGTGAGGTGCTTTGCGAAAGCACTGTGGGCCATGGAGTCGCTGACTCTTTTTCAGAAGTTTTGCCACATTAGCGCTGTTCAGAATGGAAGAGTCCCCAACTTTTAAGTTCATCAACTACTGTATTTGTGTATTTAATCATTTTCATCCTGCCTTTGTCTCCCACGTGCAGGTGGACGGAGACAGAGTTCACCGAGTAAGTAAAAGGAAAGAATATGAAAGTGGAAGAACTAATTAACAGCATGCCCGTTCAACCTCTCGGATTTCTGATTCTATCGCACATGTACAAATCCATACGTAGCTCCATATAAACTTATCAATTAAACGACTGTCAAGTTAGAAAAAAAAAATAAGGGGGGATGCCATACCCCCTTAAAAAATTCGTCCAGACATCTCGATCACATTAACGAAACAAAAAAACGCAAGTAGAAAAACAAAGAGTAACTACCAAGCAGATAATTAATCCCTTCAGTCAGATGACGTATTTTTCAATTTGTTTATACTATCTTCAAGTGATTTTATATAGATTCAGAGAAACTTTTTCAATACGTGGAATTAGTTATAGCCCTTCGTAACCTGTCCAATATGGGAGGGCTTTCCTATCCTGAATTAATTTGTGTGGAAGCTGTATGAATGTAATACAAAAAGACATCACTGACCGGACGGAGATGAAAGGCAGACCAAGACAAACACAATAAACGTGAATTAATACAATGGTTTCACCGAACCGTACAAGAAAATTAACTGCCATTATAATATGTAAATTGTATGCTTTATCTCCTTTCAGTCGGGTGACGTTTTGTTTAGCTTACTCTTTTTGCTACCAGACGATTTCATCCAACTTACATAAGATCTTTTGTGTTGATGGGATTAACTAGGGCTCTTTTTAGCCCTTCTGCTCAAATAAGAAATCCCAAGTTTAATAAAATCGTCAGGAGAAAGCAAAACGTGAGTGAAGAGACATCCCCGGAGTCAAAGGGATAAATGGAAAAGGCGAAGGCTTAGAGTCAGTAATAAAAGAAACCTCTAGTGTCACAGGAAAATTCCCTTAGCACTCGGTGGGGGTGTAGTTAATCTCGTCACTCCAGGCCAGCAGTAGGGACGGGGTACCCTTGTTATGCGTACAGTATAAGGTGAGGCAAGTTTTACCGGGCCTTATTAAAGTGTTAAGCTGCCTGACTGTCATCTGATGGCCTTTGATTCGATACGCAGCACAATAATGGTGGACTGTTATGTAGGACTGACAACCGTCAGCTGCAGTGTCATTAAGGCAGATAACTAAATTTTTCGAAGATCACATTTTCCCATAGCGTATAGAAAAAAAAAATCGAGTTTACAGCCATATTCCCAGTTGCTCTATTAGATAACCAGAAACAGCGATAAAACTACCCAACAGTCTGATCAGTCTGAGAATAAAATCCAAGGTCCTGTTGCAAGCTGGATATACTACACTACACACCCTGATTCCCTCCTTCTTTGAGCTGGCCACGGTGCCTCCTACACCCATGCAACGGTGCTTTTTAGGGAAAGCAGGTGGTGCAATAATCAGCACAGCCAGCTTTCAAGTGCATGAAATAGGTATCAATTAATTGAGGGCCAGATTGGGTGAGGGAGCTACACAGGATGCAGCTTGAATTGTTTTATTTTCTTTAATGTTTCAGGCTACACAGAATCCATCCAGTTCTGTGTAATCCACAACGTTAGGGGAAATAAAGCATATAATCTCTATCCTGTGCATCCCAACCACTCAGTCTGTCCGCTTGTGACAGTGGACCAGCTACATTTGTTGATTCATCTGTCCATAGTTTACCATTCTTCATCCAAATCGGATTTCCCACTTTGGACTCGTTACACAATCGTTAACTGCATATGGTGATTCAACATGCAACAGATCATTAAGAACAGAACACAGTACAGATCACTATTCAGCTGGCTGTGTATTTATATATAGCTTTTTCGATACTGGCATCAGTTTCAGCTTCTTTCTGTACCGATTGCATGATGTAAATATATTTCCCATGACAGTACCACCTATGTCCATAAGATTTATATTTTTCACATAACTGTATTGTTCCTTATAAACTTTCGTTTCTGTTTTTGTATCTGTCACTTGTGACCTGCCATAAACATGCCCGGGTCTCTGTTTACAGCATTTGAGTAAGTTGCAACGTTAACGTCTCTGCCCGCTCAAATAGTGACCCTAACTCCTGAGGGTCACTGGTGGGGAGTGTAGGTGCTGGAACAACACGCATTGTTGCTTTTAACTGGTACGCTTTTGTGCTGTGACAACGGCCATTGTTGCCATTAACTAGGGTGCCTGTGTGGTGTGGCAAGGATATACATATGAGGCCAGTATTCTTAAAGCTCTTCACACGATCATTGAGCACGGTCGTGTTCCAGAACACTGCCCATCAGGTTCAAAGCATGGTGACGAAACACGCTATAAACAATGGAGCAAAAGCTGGGATGGCACCTCTTTTCCACAAATTTTCCATTGTAATGCATTAACACCACAGGTGCACACTGACTGTGCGGAGGGCAGATAAGATGAAAACAAGGGAACCAAAGAACCAAGCTATGATAAGTAAAGAGACGAGAGAAATTTAAGCACGTTGAGAGGAGTGACAACGCAACGCATAGTTAAGTGCAACATCGTACTGTACCGATATTAGAAACAGCAAAGGAGCTATCTTATGTCGGTAGAGCATCGAGCCACGTATATAGGGGATCCTAACCAATTATTCTATTACGATAAACAAATCTCCAGAATTATCTCATCACAGATCTTTTATTATTATTATTATTATTATTATTATTATTATTATTATTTTATTATTATTATTATTATTATTATTATTATTATTATTATTATTATTATTATTATTATATTATCATCATCATCATCCTTGTTGCTTAAGCCTTTTCTATTCAATGACGATTTTTTACGGATTTCTGCCTGCAAACTCCTTGACATTTTATTAAGTAACAGGGATATATATATATATATATATATATATATATATATATATATATATATATATATATATATATATATATATATATATATATATATATATATATATATATATATATATATCCTCCACTTCGAATAGCCTCTCCAGAGCAGAATAAAATAATCTGGAAGTAACAAGAGCAGAATATTAAATACCTCGATTAAAGCGATTAAGAGAACACCTGTTATCTGGTGCAGTGATTTTTTGTTTTGTTTTTAGTTCCATCTGTTTTGCCTTCCTCTGCTCTTATTCTGGGGAATAAATATGATCTGGTTCTCAAGTATTTTGAATGAAGGCAAAGTACAAGAAATCTCAAATTGAATTAATTTCATGAAGGTATGTATTCAGTCTCTAAATTCGAAAGCTGGTGAAATGAGGGCAGTGTGGAATGTCTGATACTGAAGGGCCCATATTCTCATCGGGTAAGGAGGCTCCTTAGCACCTCTTCTTTAGTCACTGATTTTTTAATATGGCTGGTTAATATCCCTTCCTACGTTATTTACTTAGAGTATGGCAATGTTTTAAGGATTTATATACCACAGAACAGGCCAGTAACGCGTAATAGGCAAAATTAATAGCATAGGAAAAGGTGCTAGGGAGCTTTCTTAACCGAGAAGAATACTGACCAAGAAATCTAAAAGGAATTTCCCGCCAATAAAGTGCTGGAAATAACGTGCAATCTGGAATGGAATAAAACTTTACTAGATCAAGTCTTCGCTGTGACTGCGTATTAAAGCTTTTTTTAAATTTACCTTGGGCTTACAATGCTACCTCTCCTTGACTCCCGACTTGAAGGAATAGGCTAACACTATGATGCTTGTCAAGAAAAAGTGCTATGGAAATGACGTTGACTTGTAGCACTCTCTCTCTCTCTCTCTCTCTCTCTCTCTCTCTCTCTCTCTCTCTCTCTCTCTCTCTCTCTCAAAAGTGCTATGTAAATGACTTTAACCTGTAACATTATCTTCCCGCTCTCTCTCTCTCTCTCTCTCTCTCTCTCTCTCTCTCTCTCTCTCTCTCTCTCTATCTATCTCTTTTATCCTGAAGTACTACTGTGGCCAGGTGTTGTTAGCTACCTTCGTCCAACCAACCCGTATATGTGGAGAGTCGCATTCACGAGTACAGAAGTTGCCTTCTATGCATTTCTGTCGAAAATATCCCTTCAGCTTTGGGTTTGTACTAATGGATAAAGCAATAATAATATTAACTCTCAAGGTTTGCCTCTGATAACACGAATATGTCACACTAATTACTAAATAACTTGTTTCTCTTATAAAGCCAAGCAAGTGACAAATATGTATATTTGGTTCAACTCCACGACTTCCTGTAGGTTTGAACCAGCGAACACAGAGTGAGCAAGTTCGAAGCATTCATTTGTTACCAGGAGAGAGAGAGAGAGAGAGAGAGAGAGAGAGAGAGAGAGAGAGAAATGGGTGCCTTTGAATTTTAGAGGAATGAGGTGGAGAAATGAGTTGCTCAGCTCTGTAAAACAGGGATTTTTCCATTCGTTTCGGTTGGCTTTTTATGCCTAAATGACTAACTGAAGCTAAATTATGAAATATAATAACTGAATGACGAAGTGGTAATAGGGTCTGGCTAATGCTTGTTTGGTCCAAGGTGTGCAGTGGTAAGCCTAATTCCAGGCAACGGTCGCTGTTAAAATGGGATATTTTCAGTCACATTTGTTTTAAATACTCCCACGTAAGTTTACAGTACGTGTATGTCCCTGTGGACCTATTTTCACGCCATGAATCTATTTTTATCAATAGACATTTTCACCACACGGAACAAAATTTTCCATGGACCTATTATCCTTAAATTTCATTTAAAGACGCTTGCTTTTCTACATAAGCCTATTTTCCCATGAACAAATAATCCCCTTTGATGTATTTTCTCCCCATGAACCAATTTTCCGGTCGACCTTCAATCTCTCCATGGATGCCGGTTTCCTGCGTGGACATATTTTTCACAATGAACTTGTTTTCTCCCTAAGCCTATTTTCCGACGTGGTTATATCACCCACTGATGCGTACGGTTGAAACACAGACCTCTTAACCTACAGACCTATTGCACTGTGGACCTGTTGTAACCCACTGGATCTATAGACCTATTTCAGCATGATTCCAGAATAATATCCCCTGTGGACCGACTTTCTACACACTGATCTCTTCCCAATTGGAACGTATTCACTCAAATGACCTATTCCCAGAGTCCTGTTTTCCCACTACCCGTCCATCCACCTACACACACACACACCCATCAAAGCACATACCCACAACCTTACTCAGTATAGTACTGTATGTTTCACAATTAGGACGACATAAACTCGTCTTATGTCTTGTCCTACATGTAGCACCACCACCCAACCCACTTATACAAAGAACGAACCCCACTCTACCCCACTTAACCAACCCAACAACCCCTTCCCTCCCTCTCGCCCACTCTCTCCACCTAATCCGCCTGTGAAACCACCATCCTACACTAACCAGTGCACCCACCCAGTCACCAACCTACCAACCCGCATACCATGCTCCACAAGTCGGATGACTCGAAATTCTACACACACACACACACACACACACACACACACACACACACACACACACACACACACACACACACACACAGTGAGAGGCGGGATGCATTTCTTTACACAAATGATGAGTCTCGTCGCTTAACTCACTCTATCAGTAGAAAATAGTACTCATTACATGGAGGTGACCAGGCCGATAAAGAGGTAGACATGGGCTTCATTCCCACAACATACACGTGATTTTATGCGATACGGGTAAATATCGTGCTCGAGCTAAACAGGGATTTTTTTCCTTTGGCTGATGACGAAGGAGTTTATCCCAGGATAACGTCTTGTCGGCCAAATGAAAGATGGGTTTTATTCTGGGTAACGCCAGATGACTTTGTCAAATCATTAGCCAGGCTGCGTAATTTCTGTTAAATGCCTTATGTTCGCATTTTTGTTTTTCCTCTGGTTAGCATCTGGAGATTTTTTTTGGCAAACTGAAGTGTATTTTTTTCATTAACTGTATATCCCTTTCTGAAAGGAGTGGCAAATTCCTTTCTTAAGCACAGCTTTTTCTTAAATCAACAGTATTTATCTCCTAATTCATTATTCCTCCGATAGTAATACTTAAAGAAAGAAAAAAAGACCTTTTATCATCAAGCAAGGGAAGTTCTAGTGGACGAAATTTTCATATTGTGGCCTGCTTTCAATTAAGACCAGGGTTCCAGGGTTACTCATCCCTTGCACTGCCGGCGCCAGTCTGCCTCCACCTCATTTCTCCAAAATTCACAGATGCCCATCGTACACGTCTCTCTCTCTCTCTCTCTCTCTCTCTCTCTATCTCTATCTCTCTCGGTAACAAATGAATGCGTTTAATTTGTTCACTCTTTGTGTTCGCTGATTCAAACCTACAGGAAGGAGTGCAGTGAAATCAAAGATTCATATTTAAATAACTAGCTTGGTATTATATGAGAAAAAAAAGAAAAAGTTACTAAATACTGAATGTGACATATTCGTGTTATCAGAGTCAAACCTTGAGAGTTAATATTATTATTGCTTTATCCATTAGTACAAACCGAAAGCTGAAGGGATATTCTCGACAGAAATGCATAGAAGGCAACTTCTGTGCTCGTGAATGCGACTCTCCACATATACGGGTTGGTTGGACGAAGGTAGCTAACAACATCTGGCCGCAGTAGTACGTGAAATAAGTTGCAAAAGAACGAAAATCAAGGCCAAGTGAAGGTGAATGAACAATAGTAAATTATATCTTTAACACCTCCTTATGAATTTCTTCAGAGTCGAAAGGAGCTCTCTTACTGAAGGGTTTAATGACGCCTGTGTCAAACCCTCCGTTTCAAAGTCTGCCAAGAGTTTAATAACATTTTTTAAGTCTAACAGAGATGGAATTACGAAGCAATCGGAGTTAAATGGTTGTAATATTGCCTGGTATAGTGAGAATATTATCAAGAAGCAATTCTTGTCTAGATATTTTTAGGGTATGATCAAGAAGCACTTACTGTCTAGATATTGTTAGGGTATGATTAAAAAGTCACTGGAGTGAACTGGTTATTATGATGCCTAGAAAGAGAAAATTATTAAAATGACATTGAGGGGTGGTTGTTTAATATTGTCTAGATATAGTTAGAATGTAATTAAAGTCTAAGGAGTGAAGTACTTATATTACACAGATATATTTGAAATATAATTAAAAAGCCATTGGAGTGAAGTGGTTGTAATATTGCCTAGATGTATTTAGAATATAATAAAAAATAATGGGAAAAAATTGATTTCATTATTGCCTAGATATAGTACTAAAGTAATAATATAATATAAGCTAGATGTAGTACCATTGCAATTAAGATTCATTGAAGTGATTATGACATTGCCTAGATATACATTACTAGTATAATTGAGAAGTCATTGGAGTGAAGTGGTACTAGTATAGCCTAGACATAGAATATAATAAAAACATAAATGGAGTTAAGTGTTTACAATTTTACAATTTTACCTAGATATAGTGAACCTATTCAATAAATCACTGAAGTAATTATAATATTGCCTAAAAATCCTTAGAATATAAAGTCAAGAATTAAAGTGGTTATGTTGTTACTGAGAGTGAGAGTACAATTTAAAGTCGCTGGAGTGTGGTAGTTATACTACCTAGACAGCTAGAAAATTATTAAAATGTTACTGGAATGGTTATATAATTGTCTAGATAAAGTTAGAATAAAATCAAAATGGCATTGGGGTGAAGTAATCGATTAATGTAATATTCCTTTATTGTTCCCGTGCGCCCACATTGCGTTGGAAACAAAGAAAATTCCTGCAATGTTTTCATCAGAAACGAGGCCTCCTGTCGTGCGTCCCAGACAATTACCCTCCTTCTTTATTCCGTCCAGCCAATCAGAATCACAATCTATCCCCGCCAGCCAATCAGAATTCCGTTTTTACTGTCTGGTCATACATCGCGCCCATCTCGTCATTGGTGGATTCAAGTTAGGTACACTGCCTTTCAATTTGGTACACTGTCCTTCATCTGTGTGTGTGTGTGTGTGTGTGTGTATATATATATATATATATATATATATATATATATATATATATATATATATATATATATATATATATATATATATATATATATATATATATATATATATATATATATATTAATACTTTTATTAAAACCGATTGTGTTGGGATGTTTTTGATACCGTTATTCTTCTTCTTTTTCCTTCCCCCTCTTCTTCCTTCCATCCTTCTCATTCCTATCTTCTTTCTTCTCTTCTTCTCCGTTGTGTTTGATAAAAAGAATGAGTTTAATGATAAAAACATTGGTGAGAGATGTAAAAAGGTAATTTGCACAGAATAAGAGAGTTTGACTTTAAGGAAATTGTCATGTTGGTGAAATTCCTGACTGTTTGAGTCCTTAATCGCACGCAATATGGCCGTCCACATGTGGATGACATTACCTAGTGCATTACCAACCCTCTTGCACTGCCACTGTCGGTATTTTCATTCCTTCACCTAACCATTTGCATCCATGTCATACTGCTTTTTAGTTTATTCTTCATATTCTGAGGTGGATTACTTCTGTCTAGGGGAGTCTTCGGAAGGGTTGTACAGCCTTCATTATTTCCGTCACTAAGAGATATACTTGCTAGGTTGAATAAATGAGCTTAGTGTGTCAAGAATGTACTCTACTATAACCGTACGGTATCGTAGTAAATTTATCAAAACAATGAACAGCAGACACAAACCTTTGTGCTGATATATGTGAGGAAATGTCTATCTGTTGGTAATGCAGATGTTTCGCTACAGGAATGGATTCTCTTTCTCTTCCCCTCCCCCCTCTTCCGTGGTTTGAAACCGATTGTTGTAAGACGTTGAATGTTTTAATCTGTTCTAGTGATCCGATTTCTGTATGTATGTTTGTTTGTAACCGCAACAAAGCAAAATCAGCGAAACTGGGCGCAATTTTTTGTTAGAGCAAGGTATCGTTAAAATGTCCCAACTTGAATAAAACTATTTCCTGTCCAGTTAGGCCACCGGTTCCCTAGTTGTGACTCACTTCTTGCCTTTGGCTTAGTATTTGATTTTTAGTGGACGGGCTGGATTCGTTCTTGGTCCGGCATTGAAATTACCAATATGATAGAAGAGAGAAGAGTGACATGTTTATATCACTTTCGCGCGTCCTTCCTCCCTCCTTATACTCCTAAAATTGTATACTATAATGTTATAGTATAAATTAGTATAATAGCAAACACTGCTATCCTGCCCTCCCTTCTCTCTCTCTCTCTCTCTCTCTCTCTCTCTCTCTCTCTCTCTCCTCAATGGGTGTCCCAGCAGGATAAAAATAAGGGAACGTTCCTCGTTCCGTCTCGCTCAAGGCATGAGTAATTCAAATTTGTTACCTTTCGACTGACAATAGGAATTGACTTGACATTGAGCAGAGGTCGGGGAAGGCGACCTTGAAGCTAGTATAAGGTAAGATGGAGAAGCTGTACAGTGCTTTCAGATTTTTTATGATCATTTATTTCACGCCTGTAAGTGTTAGACGTGATCAGCCTACATTCGGCAATAGGAAGTATAGCCTAGTCATCAACAATGCAAAAACTTAAAAGATATTCTGTTATCACGTTAGAAATTATCGTTAGAATTTTGGGGCTTGTTTGCCCCTTCGTTTAATCCATATTGATAATGCAGGTCATTTTTCTCTCCGACACGGGGAGTTTATTTCCACCCCTGTTTGT
This sequence comes from Coenobita brevimanus, assembly GCF_032717465.1. Taxonomy (NCBI): domain Eukaryota; kingdom Metazoa; phylum Arthropoda; class Malacostraca; order Decapoda; family Coenobitidae; genus Coenobita; species Coenobita brevimanus. The sequence goes on along the minus strand of NC_137021.1, from coordinate 37,288,567 downwards.
TTGTTCTTTCCGACAAGGAGAGTATTTTTTCACCCTTGTTTGTTTGTTTGTCTATCAGCAGGATTCCTCAAAAACTTAAGGAGAGATTTGGACCAAATTCGGTGTGTGTAGCATATGTCCCAGGGAACAACCGATTAACTTTTGGGACCGATCCGGATTGTAATACAGATTCTGGATCCGGAAAACACTTTTTGCGAAACCCTAATGAATAATGAGAAAACATGACCCATTATGAAGAGGAGTTTAGAAATGAAGTTGCCCTTTTCGGAGAGATGCGCGCAACTGAGTGCCCCTCTAGTTATTATTATTATTAGTAGTAGTAGTAGTAGTAGTAGTAGTGGTAGTAGTAGTTGTGGTGATGGTGGTGGTGGTGGTAGCGCCAGTTGTTGTATTAATAATAATAATAATAATAATAATAATATAATAATTATTATTATTATTATTATTATGACTAATTTTTTAATATGTACTTTACTTCCTAATGTTTTCGATTTCTTAAATGCAGAGACAATAGCGTTTTCCGTGTTTGTCTGTCTGTATCACATCCAACGCAGACTCGAACCTTGGGGAGAGTGATGGTGAGAAGTAATCATTCGTCATGCTGGCAAAGCATGAATGAGGAAAAGCCGTCTGTAGGAAATGATACATGTGCAAGTCAAAGTGCTGTAATGGTCAATTTTGTGTTAAAGTGTGTATATGCCATCCACAGAACCGGAAGATTGCGGACACATACAAACATACTGACGGGCTTATTTCCGGCACCCACTTTTTGTTCTCTCCACAGTTTAGGTTCAAACCCTAGCCTTGAGACACACGCATCGCAAGACGAATACGTTACCGATTGAGTCACCGTAGACTCAAGATTATTTTACTGTTATCAAATTCTTTACATTTTCGTTAAAGCTTGATTTTTGTCAGATATGTTTTTTCTTTTCTTTATTTTTTATTACTTTTTTTACATACTAACTAGATTTATATTTTTTTCATTCCTGTGCTATACAATTTTTTACTGTTTACGTTTGCTTGCTTTCGCTTACCCCCATGCTCCTCCATCCAGCTAGCTTACCGATTCTGCCGACTCTCTAAATCGGAAGATTTGTCAGTAAGCTTTTGTGATCGCTCTATTTCCTTCCCAAGTCCCTGTCTACCTGCTGCTGTTTGTATTCTTTATATACGCCTGCATTCTTGTTGTCAGTGGAGGCTGTAGTGCATTTTCCTTTATCATATTAACTTATTTAATCCGAAAACTTGTTCTTTTGCTACATTCTTACTACCTGAGGATTATTTTTGATTTCACACTTAAAGATTTTGTACTTTACTATATCTATCCCCTAACCCCAAGTTTGAGAAGTCCATCCTACACTTAACTTAAACAGGTATACTTCAACGGAGTGAAGGTGTCGAATAAGCGTGTCAGGACCGGATCCAGCACTTAGGAAAAGGAGGGGTGGGAGTGTTTCTTAATGGACTTATGTATGTTTGATTTATTGGTTATCAAATTCCTCAGAAGTTGTTATAAAATCCCCCTTTTCACATAAATAATTCTATGATAACATATATGTAAGATATTTGATGGATTTATTTTGATGAATACTATTGTTCACTTTAATAATCATTGGTCCTCCGAAAAAGAGGGTCTTACTCTTCCCATCCGTCCCCCCCCCCCCTTAAAACAATCCGTACATGATTATGGTACTTTACAGATCGCTTGGAAGCTATATTGCCACCTGTGTTGGTAATGAAAAGAGATACGGTAAAATGAACAGGAAATAAGGTCATCATGATATAGGCAAAATGAATCGCCGAGAAAAAGGTGTTTGAAAGTTTCTCAGTCGACCAGAATGCGACTTTAGTTGTATAGATCTCACTTTTATCGCATAAAGCTGAGTCTTATGCAGATATGTGTATAACCATTTCTCTCGTATTTCTTGGGTAAATTGAACATTGAATTTAACGACATGCTATTAAGGTGTTTAAGGGACCAGAAAGAGGAGGACAAGGACGAGTTTTTTTATTTTACCTTAAAAAAAGACTATGTTATGATCATACCTGTGTCCATTACTCTTTAGTGAACTAATTTAGCCATCTAATAGTAAAGCTCATGAACTAAAACTAATGTATTTGTGAAGAATGAGTTTACAGAAGCTTTCTATCCGTTTTCTACAAACAGGTCTCTAATGAATTCAAATCGTAATGAAGAGGCTGAATTAGAGAGATGCTTCTCTCTCTCTCTCTCTCTCTCTCTCTCTCTCTCTCTCTCTCTCTCTCTCTCTCTCTCTCTCTCCTGCACGTGTATATCAATCCACCTTTAATTGCAATACACTCAACCTTGTCTCGCTGTCCTTAATTCATCCCCATTTTTCCCAGCCTCTTAACTCGGGTTACTTATCAAATCTCCAATATTACACCAACTTGAGTACTTTACTGAGTTTTGGAGAGAGACTTTTATATCCTTGGGAATTACCCAGTCTTCAATAATCTTCCCCTTCTCTCTTCTAGCTATGCCATCAACGCCTCCTTCTCTCTCTCTCTCTCTCTCTCTCTCTCTCTCTTGCATCTGAATGTCTCACCATCATCATCATCATCATTATTATTATTACATAATGGAGGGAAAGCGGAAGGGAAGTTATATGCTTGATTTGGTTTGCCTGTCCTGTCTGTCTGTCTCTCCGTCCATTGGCAATATTACTAAAATGCTGGTGGATGGAACTGCTCTAAATTTGGCATATCACTGAGAACCAGCAGAGAAACAAAGCATTATTATTTCATCAAAATGAGTCATGGGTCACAGATCAGTGTCAGGGTAACCACAAACCATTTTAATCCGACTTTGACCAAACGTGGTGGAAGGCTTAAGGGGCAGGAAAAGATGAGGTGATTCAATTTTGCGACCAGCAGGCTAGAGGGAAAGATCGCAGCGCAGGGTAAAAATTTCGCTTTAAATTCAAACTGCTTTGATTCGATTTGGCTCAGACTTGGTGGAACAGTTTAAGGTTAGCTGATGACGAAATGATTGTTTCCGGAGCATCATTCATTTGTGTCCACTTTGCTAGATAAAGGTCTCTACTGCTTGGAATAAATTCGTACTAAAGACGATTAATTACGGAGAAAGAGATCTCCCCCCCTTTCTCTCTCTCTCTCTCTCTCTCTCTCTCTCTCTCTCTCTCTCTCTCTCTCTCTCTCTCTCTCTCTCTCTCTCTCTCTCTCTCTCTCGGTGAACTTAAACATTTCTGATCCGATTCGAATCAAACTCAGTGGACTGGTTAAGGTTCAGGTAAAGAAGAGGCAATTCCATACTAAGAACAATCAATCAAAATAACACAGGGCAGGGTCAAAGATTCGGTCTGAAGATATTTCACACGAGCATCGGGTACCTGTTTCGTCATAGCACCTTCCTGGTACGTGTCGAAGCGTGGTAACAAATCATACTACAATCGATACATCACAAGCAGGGGAGGTCTTTCAGTTTATTACTTCTGCACGATTATTTTCCAGCAATTTGTCCACATCGTGTTGCACAATCACAAATGCTCAATATCGTGTGAACGGACTTTTAGACTGAATATATGGTACGTGTGCTACACATTTTTTTTTTTTTTTCAACCGACGATGGGACGAGGAAAGATTTTTCAAAAAGGAGAAAAAAACACAATAGAGAAAGCAAAATGGGTGGAAAATTCGCTCAAACAGAAGTTGAGTCCTGGCATCCTGGTTCCACCTGTCAGTGCAAATCATATACCTATGTTTATTTCATAATGTAGGAGCGTCTCTTGAAGAAGCATGACTTTTGTTATCAACGATTTTTCAGCGCGAGGTGCTTCGCTCCCGTAGGTGTTAGGAACATCTGCGAAACCACATAACATCACGCCACACCACACACCACACCACACACACCATACCACGCCACACCACACCACACCACACCACACCACGCCACGCCACGCCACGCCACCCTACGCCACCCTACACTACACTGCACCAAACTCACCACAATACAGCATATAACACCACACCAACACATCATATTTCACCACAACAGAACACACCACACAAAGAACAGGACATTATTTAAAGGGCCCAGAAGCTCAATGAACAAGCTGGCTGGCGTGGAGTACACTGTTCCTTCCCTTGTTGCCCACTCTGCCAACCTCATTCTGTGTGTGTGTGTGTGTGTGTGTGTGTGTGTGTGTGTGTGTGTGTGTGTGTGTGTGTGTGTGTGTCCGATTCTGGGCATAGAATCAATAGGCCGTTCTCTGAATCCCAGCAGTCCTCGTATGAGCCAAACGCCCCCAGAAGGCCATCGCCTTCAGCAGGGCTTTTCGACTTTTCTAGAAGTAGGGCCGAATTGTGAAAAACAGATTAACAAAAGAGCCATATATTATTTTTCCTGTATTTTTCCCTCTACCTAAATACTTATACACAGATAGAAACGAGAAATTCATATACTATTTTTGTTTACGTTTTCCACAAAATATATAAATAAAAGGAAAAAGCAAAGCTTTCTACCTCATGCATGCTTATTTGTTTATTTTCATTCTTCTGAGTCGGTGAAAGGACCAAACAAAGACGACTCAAGGTCCGTATTTGGCTTGCAGGCTGCCAGTTGAATAGCCATGGTCTATATTGCATTGGATACATGTTAGAGCTGCCTCATTCTGGGTCTTGGGATTAGTGGGGGTGTATTTATGGAAGAATTATTTTCACATACGGCTGACGCGGGTCAAGGTCGAGTTTAAATTGTTCCATCATCACAGCTGACATTTCGTTGAAGGGTACATTTCCTCTATCAGAACTGTGCTGTCTGGATAAGCCGTAATCGATACAAGACAGTCCTTATGCTAGTTATCGGGTTCTCCTTTAATTAGCCTATATAGAGCTGGGATACAAAGACGCCATTTATCCCGTGAGGAGTGACAACAAACATATCTCCTCCATCTCGCCCTGTCCTCTGCGATTTGGTTGCCATTCCTCTAACTCACACCCATCCTCTCATATATTTTTCCTCTCTATTCCTCCATCTCCTCCTTGGTCTCTTCTTACTCCTCCCCACTCCAAGTCATTCACATAATCTCTCCTATTCAGTCTCTCATTCCCCATCGTCTCCAGATGGCCAAACCATCTCAAAGTATTTCTCGTAACACTTTCAGTTACACCGACATCAATACCACAACGCGAAAGTGAGACACACACACACACACACACACACACACACACACACACACACACACACACACACACACACACACACACACACACACACACACACACACACACACACATCTGATTGAAGAAGTTAAATCAATAATGTTTTTCTCGTTATCAGCATTAATCTTGCAGACATAGGAAGCCTCGTATCAATGTTCACTTGGAGATTTATTTTATGTACTAAATCTAAATATCCCGAGAAGTTATGCTCGCTTGATATCGACATGGGCTGTGTCCATAGTTTATAAGAGGGCAATAAATTGCTCTGTGGAAAATTAAACTGCTGAGGAAGATGTGATAAGAACTTTCTCGTTAAAATGAAAATACTGGTAAGGTGCAATTAACTGCAAAAGATTCTTCTCTTTTCCTTCCCCTCAGCGGCTGACAAATATTATTAGCTTTTATAATTAAAAGTAGAAAATTAGGTAAATGATACTGCCTAACCAACCTAAGATATTATAGTGTCAACATGCAACTTTATCCACAAAAATATGACCTTATGAGTTAATAAAGGCCAGGAGGGGGAACAAAACTTATGTTATGAAATTGCAAGGAAGAATTACGAAATGGATGGTGGACGATGTGAGAGACTGAACTGATGTAAACGAAATTCCGGACTGTACTCGTATTACTTTCAGTTAATCCGTTAAACCTAATGATGTAGTTACTTATTTACATCTACAGTAATTCTTGATACCATTGTACTCGTTTTACTTGGCTTAAGACTGACATCACTGCATCTTGAATACTCACTTTTAACAACATATTAACACTAGAGTACGGTGATGATCACAAGCAGTACATCAGAATGGATGTAGTGCCCTGTTATTGTCTTATTGCTCATTTTACTCTAACTCAGTCTAAAACTAACATCACTCCATGCGAATGCTCAGTTGTGAAACTGATTAACAGGAGTATCGTGCTAGTCACAAAGAAGTGCATTGGAAAGAATGTGGAGCTCCGTTATCATCTTATTCCAACACTGAGGTATCTGAAATAAGATTCGAAAGGACGAAAATCAGGACCAGGCTAAGATGAAAGACGTAACAACGATTTTAAACAACTCTGAGCAGCCGTCCAGTGCTCAAGTGGTTAATGAAAGCTATGTGTAATTGTATATCTCCGACAGATTAAAAAGTCTCCTCACAGCTTAATAAAATCGTCGACTGCAACATAAAATACACAATACATTATTAGGGAAAAGTGAATGAAAAGTATCACTGGCATTTCTTCCTCAGCCATTAATTTTGCACACATTATGATCTTTGCTATATACTTACATTCTCCTATACGCTGGTGATGGCGAGGGACACCTTCACTTGGTGGCACCGATATGACCGGGTGAGCCGAGAGGTGGTATTGCCCATTTTTGCAAAGCCCCTCATTCACCCCCCTATCCCTTGAAAGGAGGATAATGGACTGTGTAAGGAGAATATATTTATTTTGCAGTTCAACAGGTTCACAGTCAGATGAGCCTGGGGTTATAACAACACAATACCTACTACTACTACTGCTACAACGACAACAGCGACAACTACTACTACTATTACTACTACTACTTTTACTGCTACTACTAGTACTACTACTACTACTACTACAATTTCACATTACTCCCTTCTGCTGTAAATAAATAAAAAGTTAAATTTTACTGCGTTATCTGAATGAATAAATTAATAAAGGAGAGGCACTATCACAGTCACAATTTTCTTTACCCTCCTGACGAGAAAAAAGTGGAGGGCAATGCTTGAGAACGGCCGGTGGAGCACGCGCGCGCGCGCGCGCGCACACACACACACACACACACACACACACACACACACACACACACACACACACACACACACACACACACACACACACACACACACACACACACACACACACACACACACACACACACACACACACACACTGCTGGACCGCCATTATCCATTAGCCTGCTCTTACATCACCCTTGTTTTCAACCTCCTCTTCCTAGGTAGGTTAAAAAAACTAGTGACCGTGACACAACTTTGGTGTCCGCTTAAACCCTGGAATACGAGGACAAAACAGATGCAAGGCTAATAGGAGGAACGAGCGTTTATTTTGCTGTAGCTCTTGTTGTTCTACCGTTCTATTGCTATTGTTGGAAAAAAAAAAAAAAGGTTAATCCTACACCATCGACTTTTCCAAGGCATACTCTCATGGTCCCTCCACGATTCCATCTCTCTCCACCAATATCTTTGTGTCCCACTCGCATTTCCTTAACCCTCTCCCTCCCTCCCTCCTCCCTCCCAACAATTTTACTAATAGCGGGTAATTTGAAGTAAAATTTCACTAAACTCAGACCACTAATCATACAACAACCATTTCACGGTGTATAATTTCCTCCCCCAGTCGTACCGCACACTAACATCTCAGTCCATCTCACCGATTCCTTTGCTCGGAACGCCCATTGTCCCGTTTTGATGATTTCATGGCATAACGCAAGGAATGTGATCGGTGAAAGGGTTTATACCAGTATATATACATATACATAAATACATCCATCTATCTATCTATCTATCTATGTATCTATCTATCTATCTATATATATATCTATATCTATATCTATCTATCTATCTATCTATCCATCTATACTGTGTGTATATATATATATATATATATATATGCTTATGTGCATGGTGGACTGAAGAGGTGAAACAGGCTGTGGCACAAAAGAAGAAAGCATACAATGAATGGATGAGAAATAGGGGCGTGGAAGAAGTTGAGAGGCGGAAGAGAGAGTTATATGTGGAAAGGAAGAGAGAGGTGAAAAGATTAGTAAGAGAGAGTAAGAAGAGAGTGGATGAGGAATTTGGAAGGAATTTGAGTGTAAAATGGAGGGACTGTAAGAAAATGTTCTGGAGAGAAGTGAAAAGAGTAAGACAGGGTGGAAGTGAAGTTAGCAGGGGAGTGAAAGATAAAAATGGTAGATTACTAGTGGAGAAGGGAGAAAAAGTGAGCAGATGGAGAGAACACTTTAAGGAATTGTTGAATGTAGAGGATGGAAGTAATGCGAGTATAAGTGGCTGGGGAATGGCTGGGAGAAGGAGGGAGGTGAGAAGACAGGAAGAAATCAGTAGGATAGAAGTTGTGGAAGCAATGAAGAATGTTAAATCGGGGAAAGCCCCAGGAATTGATGGAGTGTGTGGTGAAATGCTGAAGCATGGGGGAGAGATAGTAGTAGAATGGATGTGGAAGATGTGCAGATTGGCCTGGGAGGAAGGTAGAGTCCCGGAGGATTGGAAGTCAGGTATAATTATTCCCTTGTACAAAGGAAAAGGGGAAAAAGAAGTGTGTGGTAATCATAGGGGCATTTGTCTTCTTAGTATAATAGGAAAAGTGTATGGTAGGATACTTATAGACAGAGTTAGAGAAAGAACAGAGAAATTAGTTGGAGAAGAACAGGGAGGCTTTAGGAAGGGAAGAGGTTGTGTAGATCAGATATTCATTCTTAGATCTTTAGAGGAAAAGTTTCTAGAGAAGGGAAAGAAGTTGTATGCGGCTTTCATGGATTTGGAGAAAGCATATGACAGGGTGGATAGACAAGGATTGTGGAAAGTGTTAAGAATATATGGAGTAGATGGGAAGTTGTTGAATGCTGTGAAGAGTATGTACGATGGTGCGAAGGCTGCAGTGCGTGTGGATGGTGAACTAAGTGAATTTTTCTCTTTGAAAGTTGGTTTGAAACAGGGATGTGTCATGTCTCCATGGTTGTTCAATCTGTACATGGATGGGGTAACAAAAGAGGTACAAGGTAGGGTAGTGGATGTTGGAGTGGCCCTGGTGAGAGAGGATAGTGTTTGGAAACTCCCCGTACTGTTCTTTGCAGATGATACTGTGTTGTTGAGTGAAGACGAAGGGGAGCTGCAAGGCTTGGTGGATGAGTTTGAGAGAGTGTGTAAGAAACGGAACCTAAAGGTGAATGTAGGGAAGAGTAAAGTGATGGTCTTTGAGAGAGGTGAAGTTAGTGAATGTACAGTGAGGTTGGATGGTGAGGAATTGGAAAATGTGAGTACGTTTAAGTATTTGGGTAGTGTGATGAGTAAGGATGGAGGTTTGGAGGGTGAAGTGCTTGAAAGGGTACAGCAGGGAAGACAGGTTGCTGGTTCCTTGAAAGCAGTGATAAGAAACAGGGAAGTGAGCATGGAAGTGAAAAAGTTACTACATGACAGTATTGTGATACCAACTCTAACGTACGGTAGTGAAGCTTGGACATTGTTGGAAGGACACAAGTCAAGAGTGAGAGCAGTGGAAATGAGTTATTTAAGAGGAGCCTGTGGAGTCACGTGGAGAGACAGGCTGACGAATGAGGATATAAAGGAACGTTGTGGTGTGGATGTGGATGTGATAGGAAATGTTATGAGGAACACACTGAGGTGGTTTGGCCATGTGGAGAGAGTGAGGTGGAGGGGGGAAGAGGGAGGGGGAGGCCGAGGATGAGATGGAGGGATGGGGTGGAGAGGTATATGAGAGAGGGGGGAGTGAGTTGGGAGCAGGGCAGTGAAATGGCGGGGGATAGGGCTACTTGGAGGCGATTTGTTTGTGGCCACCCCAAACGGGATTGAGGCGTCTGGCAATAGATAGATAGATAGATAGTGTGTGTGTGTGTCTGTGAGGGTTCATATCTACAGTAGGCGCGGGCCGGTCAGACAGTCACATTCTAAGGCTATTCACACGCAACGAGCTTCATTCAGGCAAAGCCACATATGGCGCTTTATTTTAACTCCCTAAGGTTTAATACACTAAAGGTGATTTACTAAATAAGTTTAATACGGTGTTTCACTTTCTCCATTAGGAATTTTACACGCAAGGTGCTTCATCTTAGTGAAGCCGCGTATGGTGCTTCACTTTTGCCAAGCCGCATTTGGTCCCGCATCTATGTAGGACTACTGTAGGCTACTTGTTCCTCAAGACGATTTTTCTCAGCATGGAACTGTAGGGTTTAGTTATTACCTTCGTGAACCACTTCACTTCGAGAGGTCTGTGCTAAGCTGAGTAAAATCGTCTAGCAGCAGCAGCAGCAGCGGTAGTAGTAGAAGTAGTAGTAGTAGTAGTCGTCGTCGTCGTCGTCGTCGTAGTAGTAGTAGTAGTAGTAGTAGTAGCAGTAGTAGTAGTAGCAGTAGTAGTAGTAGCAGTAGTAGTAGTAGTTGTTGTTGTTGTTGTCAATATATTTTTCTTATTAGTTCATATGAAACGTGAACCCAGTGGATTATAGGATGAGGTCACCCTTCCTCTGCAGCCCACCATTCTCCTTTGGAGGGATAAGGAGGGGAATGAGGGACATTTGTATAATTAGGCAGCTCCACCTACCGGTCAGATCAGTACCATTCCGTCAAGGCGTCTCTCACCAGCAGCGGGAGCAGGAGTTGTTGTTGTTGATCAACGTCATTCGTTCTAGCCGAACAGACTCGTCAACCGCAGGCAAGCAACCACTTTTGCAGGGCCGTCCCATGCAGTGAATCGATGTTCTCTTGCGGCTGACAACGATTCGCCACAGCAAGGTGCGGGGAAAAGTGTGGAGGTTTGGTTCCTGGGTGGACGCTGCTTTTATGGCTCCACCCAGTTAACAGGCACATTGCAGAGCTCCACTTCACCTCGTAAATTGGTTACATGGTTACCACGCTGTGTTATAATGGTTTCCTGGGTTACAGAAAACCACTAGGCTTAGTCGCTCAGTGCGGAGCCACCTGAAGTGGAAACAAGGTCAACACAAAGTGACGGGAAAGAAAGTAAGAAAACATGTCGTGGGATTTAAGGGGTTAATTGTGACAAAATAATTTTCTCTTTACTGGACTTGAAAACAAAAGGAGTCCATGCGGCGAACTGATTAACACACACCAGACCATCCACGGAGCGAATTTGAACACTGCCACATCGGAGGTATCGACGCTGATTAAAGTCAATTTGCATAAATTTCAATACCTAATCGTATATTAGCCAGAATGTCATTATTTTCCCACGTAATTAAAAAGACTCCAGTTGGCATTAACCCCTTCGTTCACTGACAAATTTTATTTATAAATGGAGGAATGCTGATGATGTGTGTTGATATTAGAGTGCCTTATCGAATTTTGATTATGACTCTTGCATCGCCACTAACACGGGCGAGATTTTATTTTTCCCAGGTCTCTATGAATAGGCATTTGAAATGTCTTTCTTTCGTTAAGCAATTGTGTATATTTCCTGAAACAAAATCGGAGTTCACTTCATCAAGTTTTACACACACACACACACACACACACACACACACACACAGATCTGTGTGTGTGTGTATATATATATATATATATATATATATATATATATATATATATAGATAGATAGATAGATAGATAGATAGATAGATAGTATATTGTATATAGAAGAAGGAACATAACGCCAGAAATCCACAAGATTTTTCCCTCTAGGGAAAAGCAAGAACAAAATAACAGAGGGCCAAATTCAAGACCCATTCATTTCAAAATGATTGGATACCCTGCGTCTGAAAGACTAGAGGCAGTAGAAAATACAAATACAGGAACACCGTTCCACAGCTGACCTGTTGCATACGAGTATGGAGTTGGAAAGAAAAAGGATAGGAGGTTTTTGCTAGACGGTTGCTACGCACCTATCCTAGTAGTGGAGGGATGCAATCAGACATTTCAGAGAAGCAGTGACCATTGAAATAGCAATAAAAAAGAGAGAAAGATGCAACAGTGCTGAGAATAGACAGAGGTTGAAGGGAGCCAATAGGAGGAGGAAAGATAATGAGACGAAAATCCTTTGACTCCACCTTGTTGAGAATAGCTGTATGTGGGGAGCCTCCCCACATAATGAAAGTTGTATTCTACACCGGGGTGAGTAAAATCAGTGTAGCCTATGAAGTTTACAACTGTGCATGGGTAAAGAAGACATGGAGTCAGCTTAGCACACCTGATGTCTTGGAAGCAAATTTTACAAGAAAGGTAATATGATCTTTACACGATAAACCCCGAGAGAATGAAACCCCAAATATGTTGAAATAGATTGCAGGACTGATCTGGATATTGTAAAAAGTTAGAGAATTCTCCAGCAGGAAATTTTGACAAGTTAACAGATATAAGAACTGAGTTTTTGACGCAATGAAAGCAACAAAAATTACTTTTACCCCAATCTGAGATATGTGCCAAATTAGACATTAGACATGCAATAGCCTCAACCCCGTTTTGTTGATGTAATTGTTGAGGTGGACACTGAGAAGAGAATGGAAAGGTGAAGGGTGGAGTCATCAGCATAATAGTGGATAGGGTAGGTGTACAGCCACACCGGACGCGACGAGCAGGGAGGTAGTGTCAAGCAATGAGCTGCGAGGTGAGTGTCTTACACGATGCCTGTCCAAATAAGGAAGCAGCAACCTCGCACAGGACAGATAGTCGGTGCAGACATGACACTGTCCAAGCTATCAAGCCTAGGGATGTCACTATGCAGTGCGCGACATTTTGGAACATGCTGCATCGTATAGCAACAAGCGTGGAGGGTGAGAGGAACAACAAACCTCCCCGCTCATTTAATGTAGCCACCCACATAGGATTTAATGAGTTTATCTTGTCGCCTAAGCCCTCCCCGCTCAAGTCTCCCCGCTCGTCGAGTCCGGTGTGGCCGTACCGTTAAATGTACAGTTTACGAGTAAAATATCATTGGTCAATAGATGGAAGAGAGCTGGTGATAGGACAGAGCCCTGAGGAACACCATTATTGGTAGCCCTAGGAGAAGAACGGTGACCGTCTACACCAGCAGCTATAGAACGACCAAAATGGAAGCTAAAGATGAAAGCACACATAGAAGGAAAGAAACCATAAGAGGGCAGTTTGGAAATTAAACATTTATGCCAGACTCGGTCGAAAGCCTTTGAAGTGTCAAGAGCAATGACAAAGCTTTTGCCAGAGTTCCGAAATGAGGATAACCTGGAGTCTGAAAGGTTGGTGAGAAGACTACCAGTGGAGCATCCCTAGTTTAATCCATACTGACTATTAGATAGAAGGTTGTGACAGGAAGATGCTTTTTTGTTTGTTTGTTTTTTAAGAATAGTTTCAAAGACTTATGAAATACAAGATGTTAAAGCAAATGGCCGATAGCTAGAGGGCTGAATATGGTCACCCTTCTTTGGGACAGGCTGAATCAGAGCAAACTTCCAGCAAGAAGGAATGGTACAAGTTGACAGACAAAGGCAAAAGAGTTTATCTAGGCAGGGTGTATGCACAGAAGCAAAATTCTTGAGGACATAAGAAAGAACTCCATCAGGCCCATATGCCTTGTTAGTATTGAGGCCAGTGATAGCAGATATTACATCAATGGAAGAAATTTTACTGTGAGCCATGAGGAAGTCAGAGGGAGGAAGTGATGGAGGAACAGCACCAGAATCGTCTAAGAAGAAAGTCTGAGCAAAAAGTTCTGCTTTATCAGCAGAAGAAACAGCTAAAAAGCCATCAGACTGCCCGCATAATTTGGCGGGATTAACTAATAGCCTTTTGCTTAAAAAAATGTTTGGCAATACCATTATATTTTTTCCATGCCGTTAAAGGACTCACAGTTACTGATTCTGACCAAAAACATGAAAGCATGATTTTCACATATTATTGCTGTCGCGATTTCCGAAAATTTCGTGTCATCGCGTTGCGCGCGATCGCCAAAATTAGTTTTTGGTAATTTTTTGACACTCCTTCCAATTGCCCCGACTTAATGCACAAATAAATAGGTCTATATGTATTACCGTTCTCGTGAACGAAGCGAACAAACGCACAGAAAGACATATACACTCAGCTTGACTTCATTATTAATCTATCTATCTATCCATCTCTGTCTGTCTGACTGTCTGTCTGTCTCTCTCTCTCTCTCTATATATATATCTATATATATATATATATCTATCTATATATATATATATATATATATATATATATATATATATATACACGTATATATTTATATTTATACATATATATCATCATCATCAGCAGCAGTTTGAGTATCCACTGCAGGACCGGCCTATCCCGACCGAAGTCGGGACGATACAGCCAATGTATCTCTACCAAGTGGCTTAGGCTCTAGTAGAGGTTGTATGTAGGGTAAGAAGTGCTTGTAAGTGTAATTGTAGTGTTGGAGTGGCTTTGGATGTGTGCATAGTCTGTGAACCAAGTGTAATCGGCCCGTGCAAGCCGAATGGGTACAAGCATACTTTATAGTAAGCGACACTGGTTCAACCACAGCACCCCCTGTGTCCACCAATGCAATACGTGGCCGGGTGAACCCTCCCAAAGTTTATTACCCTGGCGGGGCGAGAACCCTGGTTCACCCGTGTACGAAACGCACACTCTACCACTGTACCACAGAGGCTCATATATATATATATATATATATATATATATATATATATATATATATATATATACAGAGAGAGAGAGAGAGAGAGAGAGAGAGAGAGAGAGAGAGATGCAAAAGTTCCGGGCAGAAAGACGTGATCGATTCTTTAGAATTTTCATGCTCAGGCTACCTCCTATGTCTCTGTTACTTACTGCACGAACACCATTACTCTACAGGGATTTCATAAACGTACTCAACGCACGTTGTCGTCTCTCCTTTTTAACGTCTGGACTGAGTGATTCACACTCACAAAACTAAAATGATCAAGCATTACGTGGTATACAGTACTTGAGCTGCTCCACCTCGGAGTGGATTAAGCGACTGGTCAATGTGCTTAGGTTGATTTTAATAGCTAGGCACTAGTTGAAATAAAATGCTAGAGAAAACTCGACCACTTCAAGGCTAATCTCTGAATGGGGAGTCTGCTGCGTCCACCTTACCTAAAACCTTTCTAATAATTTTATTTCTTCCTCTTCCCTTCTTCTTGCCATTCTCGAGGCTCTGTATACTTCTATCGAGGAGGCAGAACTTTTGGCCAAAGTTTCTTTTGTAATTACACGTCATTCCTGTCAATCATGTTTCTTAAAATATGTACTTTCTCCCCGCACTAGCCTCAGTAACAATAACATTCACGGTCCTGATGGGGTCCCTCCTGTTGTTCGCACGAACTATCCCCCCACGCTGACTTGCAGCTTAGTCAGACTCTTTCGTCGTTTGTCTGCCAACTTGCAAGCGCACCTTTCCTCCTTGCCTTAAATTTTGCACTCATTCAGTCTGTCCCGAAGTGGGATGTCTGGTTTTAACACTCGAATAATCTCCCAGTGATTATATTATTTAGTATTTATAATCTTTTATTTTCTCTCCATAATAGTAATATTTTCAAGTATCATTTCTCTCGTAACCTTTCTGACCACCAATATGGGTTCCGCAAGACACGCTCCACTACCGAACTTTTCATCTTCTTTTATGACTAGAGGTCATCCTCCATTCTGGGCTTTAGTGAAACTGTTGTCATTGCATCTGAGATGTGGAAGGCTTTCGGTCGAGTCGGACAAAAATTTTAACTTCCAAACAACCTACTTAGAGTTTTCTATTCTTTTATCACTGTCATCATCTTTAGCTTCTTGTCAGGTCGTTCTTAAGGTGCTATTGTATACGTGCATTGCTCTTCTCTTAACATATTAATTATTGTGTTCTCTAGGGTTCTGTCTTGTTACAAACTCTTCCTTTTATTCAGCAGTAATTTTTGATGGATAGAAAAATGATTATAGGCTAATCATTTGAGCTGCACATCTAGTCCTATCCATTCATACGCTGATGAGTGCACTTTTCTCACTTCACAGGACCCATCACAACAGTTACTTCAACAGTCACAGGATGAATCTATGGCACAGCTGGTTTCTGACTTTGCTTTCAGTAGACTCACGTTGCTAGGCAAGAGCGGGATATGATCTCTTATGTGTCACCCTTAATCCCATCCAGTCATATGCAGATGACTAAATACTTCACAGTTCATTCACATTTAAACATCCATTCACAAAGTTCAGTGTCTCTAACTTACAACTCAGTACAGCACTCTCCATAAATCAAGACTCATCTAATGTCACTGAATGGGAACAAAAAAAAAAAAAAAAAAAAAAAACATTAGGCCTATCGCATTTAATGCTAGTAAAACCAAATATATACAGTATACTAATAGACAGATACTGCTTGATTCCTATATTACCTTCAGTGCTACTAATATTCCTGTCTCCAAAAAAATATGAAATTCTCGGTGTTTCACTTAACAATACCCTCAGCTGGACCTCTCATGTTAAATCAC
The DNA here is from genome assembly GCF_032717465.1 of Coenobita brevimanus. Taxonomy (NCBI): domain Eukaryota; kingdom Metazoa; phylum Arthropoda; class Malacostraca; order Decapoda; family Coenobitidae; genus Coenobita; species Coenobita brevimanus. The sequence continues at coordinate 37,272,138 of NC_137021.1, read as the reverse complement.
TTGCTCTTGGATTATTGTACATAGTCCGTTACTTCTTTACTGGCGAGCAGCTAGCTATAATTTATAAGAATTCTATGCGCTCACAGCTGGATTATTGCCCATCCTTGTGGAATGGATGTGGGGAGGTAGCACTAAAACAACTAGACAAAATTCAGAACAAGACTGTTAGAATTATTAACAACCCTCCTGTTACAAATGAACCACCTCCCCTTCAAGTAAGAAGGAATGTTGCCTCCCTTGCATTATTTTACACATACTTTTATGGCAAATGTTCAGATGAAGTTGCATCCATTGTGCCACCTCTCCATGCCTTCCCTCGTGTTACACGTGCATCTGGCATTGCTCATGACTGGACTGTCACACTACCATATTGCAGAACTAATCCTATCAGAATTCTTTTATTTCCCGAACTGCATTTCTTTGGAACTTGCTTTCCCAGAGTGGTTTCCTCCCAGACTTCAACCTACAGCTGTTCATTTCCAAGTGTTACAGATTTTTCTATGAAAAGAAGATACCTGTAAACTGGTGTTTGGATTTTTTAAAATTATTTTGCTTATCCTTACTGTGTGTGTGTGTGTGTGTGTGTGTGTGTGTGTGTGTGTGTGTGTGTGTGTGTGTGTGTGTGTGTGTGTGTGTGTGTGTGTGTGTGTGTGTGTGTGTGTGTGTGTGTGTGTGTGTGTGTGTGTGTGTGAACAAAATGTCTTTAACAATTTGCTAGGATTTAACCAAATTTGAAGGAAGGACTGAAGGTCAAACACTGGGCTGACCTTTTGTTTTTGAGAACGATAAATCAGAGGCCAAAGTCACATGACAAAGGCAACTTGTGTAAGAAATTTGAGCTGAGCCTCCAGATGTTGGAAATATGTATAAACGATGATAGGTTTTACCCTGATGGAAGATACTGGTTGCTCATATGACAAGGGTATGGTAAGGATGAGAGTATTTGATTTTTTGAAGAATCAGGTAAGCCAAGGTCACTGGGCAAGGTCAAATGTCAAGGTCAACATAAACAGTTCCGATCCGATTTAGACCAAACCTGTAGGTTAGAGGGTACGACAGAAAGGAAGGGATTGGATTTAAACATTCTCAGTTCTTTGTTAAGATCACAGAACAAGATCGAAGTTCATCCCCTGTGTATCTGTTTGTGAAGCAAATAACAGTTATTGTGATTTAGACTAAAAATTTGGTGAAGGAGTTCAGGGTTGGTCAAGAGGCCGACATATATATAATTTGTTTAAGTTCAAAATCAAGATCAAAAGGCAAATTCATCTTAACCAGTTTTTGTTGAGATTACAACAACCTATCCGGACATTTGAGGGTAAGGCAATCATGGTAGAATTCTATCTATCCCTCTATCTATTACCAGACGCCTCAACCCCGTACGGGGTGGCCACAAACAAATCGCCTCCACGTCGCCCTGAACCCCGCCATTTCACAGCCCCGCTCCCAACTCACACACCCCTCTCTCATATACCTCTCCACCCCATCCCTCCATCTCATCCTCGGCCTCCCCCTCCCTCTCCCCCCGTCCACCTAACTCACATACACTCTCCTCGTCAGTCTCTCACCCTCCATCCTCTCCACATGGCCAGACCACCTCAATGTGTTCCTCCTAATGCTTCCTATCACATCCACATACTCACCACAACGTTCCTTTATATCCTCATTTGTTAGCCTGTCTCTCCATGTAACTCCACAGGCCCCTCTTAAATAACTCAATTCCACTGCTCTCTCTCTTGACTTGTGTCCTTCCAACAACGTACAAGCTCCACTTCCATACGTTAGAGTTGGTATCACAATACTGTCATGTAGTAACTTTTTCACTTCCATGCTCACATCCCTATTTCTTATCACTGCTTTCAAGGAACCAGCAACCTTTCTTCCTTGTTGTACATTTTCAAGCACTTCACCCTCCAAACTTCCATTCTTACTCATCACACTACCCAAGTACTTAAATGTACTCACATTTTCCATTTCCACACCATCCAACCTCACTGTACATTCACTGACTTCTTCTCTCTCAAAGATCATCACTTTACTCTTCCCTGCATTCACCTTTAGATTCCGTTTCTTACACACTCTCTCAAACTCATTCACCAATCCTTGCAGCTCCCCTTCTTCTTCACTCAACAACACAGTATCATCTGCAAACAACAGTACAGGGAGTTTCCAAACACTACCCTTTCTCACCAGGGCCACTCCAACATCCACTGCCCTACCTTGTACCTCTTTTATTACCCCATCCATGTACAGATTGAACAACCATGGAGACATGACACATCCCTGTTTCAACTCAACCTTCAAAAAAAAAAAATAACTCAGTTCACAATGCACATGCACTGCAGCTTTGGCATCATCATACGTACTCTTCACAGCATTCAACAACTTCCCATCTACTCCATATATTCTTAATACTTTCCACAATCCTTGTCTATCCACTCTGTCATATGTTTTCTCCAAATCCATGAAAGCCGCATACAACTTCTTTCCCTTCTCTAGAAACTTTTCCACTAAAGATCTAAGAATTAATATCTGATCTACACAACCTCTCCCCTTCCTAAAGCCTCCCTGTTCTTCTCCAACTAATTTCTCTGATCTTTCCTTAACTCTGTTAATAAGTATCCTACCATACACTTTTCCTATTACACTAAGAAGACAAATGCCCTTATGATTACCACACACTTCTTTTTCCCATTTTTCTTTGTACAGGGGAATAATTATACCTGACTTCCAATCCTCCGGGACTCTACCTTCCTCCCAGGGCAATCCGCACATCTTCCACATCCATTCTACTACCATCTCTCCCCCATGCTTCAGCATTTCACCACACACTCCATCAATTCCTGGGGCTTTCCCCAATTTGACTTTCATCATTGCTTCCACAACTTCTATCCTACTGATTTCTTCCTGTCTTCTCACCTCCCTCCTTCTCCCAGCCATTCCCCAGCCACTTATACTCGCATTACTTCCATCCTTTATATTCAACAATTCCTTAAAGTGTTCTCTCCATCTGCTCACTTTTTCTCCCTTGTCCATTAGTAATCTACCACTTTTATCTTTCACTCCCTTGCTAACTTCACTGCCACCCTGTCTTACTCTCTTGACCTCTTTCCAGAACATTTTCTTACAGTCCCTCCACTTTACACTCAAATTCCTTCCAAATTCCTCATCCACTCTCTTCTTACTCTCTCTTATTAATCTTTTCACCTCTCTCATCCTTTCTACATATAACTCTCTCTTCCATCTCTCAACTTCTTCCACGCCCCTATTTCTCATCCTTTCATTGTATGCTTTCTTCTTTTGTGCCACAGCCTGTCTCAAGGGTTAATATCACAAGACAAATTCAAAACACACGACCTTTTAAATCAAACCGTTTTCATTCGATTTGTATTACACTCAGTGGAATTATTCAAGCTCATTCAAGGATGAGAAAATTCGACTTTGGTAAGTAGTGAAAAGTCCAGGTCACAAGGCTAGCAGCTCTGATCCGATCTGGACCAAAGACGGTGGAGGGCTTAAGGGTTAGGTGGGTTAGATAATCATGAAACGCTGCCCCGACAAAATAGTGGACAACGATGTTGCGGTCTCTGAGTGCTCCTCTTTCTTTCTGATTAGAGTAGAAGAAACCTTGTTTTAATTTTAATTCATCAAAAACTTAGTCCCTACATATTTCAACCATCCAAAATCTTTCACATAAGTATCCCTAAGTATTCAGCATTTCAACCTGCAACTCAGCCTTTGGTTATCTTGGAATATCTTGGGGTTTCTCTCTTCGGAATTATCTTAGATCAAATTATGTCTTACAAAATTCTCTTTGAAAACGCCGTATGCTAAACTATCATTGTGGCGACGTTATCCCTGTTTAGGCGCGCGCGCGCGTGTGCGTGTGTGTGTGTGTGTGTGTGTGTGTGTGTGTGTGTGTGTGTGTGTGTGTGTGTGTGTGTGTGTGTGTGAGGACCCCACACTCAGCTCCATTAAATAGGGAGATCAAAGACTTTTCGCTTCATCAGCTTCTCTTCTTTAATTGCCTCCCTTCATCCTCCATCTCTCTCTTTTCGTCTCCCTGTTATGCTGCTTGCATTCCTCCTTAACTACGTCTAGTAGCACACCCTCGCTCATTTTCCGATCAGCCATCTAATGCAAGAGTTAACCGATACTTCCAAGCCTTTAATTATGCAAAAGGTCAGCTCTAGATCTGTCTTCCTCAGCCTGCATTTCCACCTGCCTACAGCCCCTTCGGTTTTAAACGCAATGTTTCCTGGGATCTGAAAATAAGCAGATCTTTTATTTGACCTTCTATTTTTTTTTTTTTCTTTTAATAAACAGCATTGTGGACTCTACTTTTTTGTTCCTATCTCTCTGTTGGAGAGAACAGGTAGTCTCAATGGAATTTAAATTTTTAAGGCTTCCAATAATGAGCACCGAATCAATATATCGTGCATATTTTATCAGACTCCTGTGTGTGGCACAGTGGCGGAAGTCATGATGATGGCGATGACGACGATGATGATTATGATAATGAGAATGACTACTGCTAATGGGCCACAGTCACAGAACTGACATTTCTTCCGACATTGCCTATATTTTATGTACGAGTTGCAATCTTCTGTCAACTTGGGCTTACCATCTGACCACCTGTAGTTGCGGTAACGAACATCAGATATAATTATGTTGCGGAGAGCCAGTGAAGGAGCAGCTAGGATAACCTGCCGGCAAGTGGAAAGACCCGAGTTCGATTCGGGAGCCGGTCACATTGTAGGACCACATGAAGTATGAGTAGTTAGTTGATTTATGGACTGTACATATACACTCGTTTTAACAGATCACGCTCAGTATGCACAAAATTCAAGCTGAACATATGGTTAATTTCCAATTAATTCTTCCCTTGAATCCGATTAAATTTTATTGTCCCCAGATATTATTACCTTTGGGAAGCCATGTTATCGTATCTAATCTGCATAATACAAATGGTCCTTTCAAGGCTGGATAGGATAGTTTGGAGGCAGTAAGAATAATATTAAAAATATGTCGCTAGACTGAAAAACTACAAGTCCAATGAAAACTCTATGGGATTAGTATTTTTTAAAAATGATGCATATGAATCTTCATTCCAATGACGGTGTAATATATATGCCTTACTACAGAGCTAGTTGGATGACGTCTGGGCTGCTACTGAGAGAGAAGGCAAATAGGTCAGAGTCGATCAGAATGTACTGGACTTGTACTACTCTGAGTTATCCACAACAGATTTCCTAATAGCTATACAGTGCGTGCCTGCAGCTACATCATACAACTAGCCATACCCTAATGGACTGTTAAAAACCTGTGATAGAGAAGGTTGTTGAGTTTAGCTGAATTTCTTGCACTGACGTATCATTAAAGCTTCCCACATCCCTGTGGGAAGTGTTCTTATCTTTCTCAATAATAATAATAATAATATTATTATTATTATTATTATTATTATTATTATTATTATTGTTGTTGTTGTTGTTGATATTGTTGTTGTTGTTGTTAATACTATTACTGTTGTTGTTATTATTACTGATTTTAAAACTGTGATATTTCGAAGGTTATTTCGCCTAGAGCATTCAACTTGGTCAGCTTAGTCGAGCAGCTGCCTGTTTATTTTGGCCAAACGCGGTGGCAATTCGTAAACAGGATCTCCGGATATTATCCGAAACACAGAAAAGTGTTTCAACCACGCTATCTCATGAACTGCATAAGTTAGGAGGGGAGTATGGCTCCAATCGGTTGATTTTTCTCTTAGATAGCCTGGGGTGAAAAACTGGGGCTTCTCCGGATATTCCGGATGTCAATTAATTTTCTATAAAGGATTAAAGCTAGAGCCACCAAACTTGGTGGACTTATAGACTGTGATGACCTAAGGTGACATGCACAAGACCAGTGACCATGACCTCAAGGTCCCTTTATAGCTCGGCTTCTAGTAGGCAATGGTTGTGGATAATTTTTCGTTAACAAAACTGTCCTTGGACAGTTTTACGTTGTTCTAGTTAAGCTTAGTTTTTGAGTAATTATAGGTGACTTTTTACTATTTTGGAGAGAACTTTTGAACATCCATTAACTTTTTCATTAAGTGAGGTATTATGAAAGCTGAGTAAAACCATCTGGTAATTGCAAGAATATAATACAAAATGCAGCAACACAGTCGAGTTGTTGAATCCGAGAAGGCAGGGCAAAATCTGAATATTATAATAGTGCACGTTTATGGAAATTCACCACAACATCAAACTTTAAAAAATGTGTGAAATATGATACAGTACCTTATAAAATTGGAGATGAGGTTTAAATTCAAACTGGGTTAAACTGCAAAGTTGGCTGTAGATGTGTATTCTTCTTCGTTTTCATTTTAAATCATTCAATTCGAGGACGTCCTCCCATTCTATTTTGGCCTTCCCGGACGATTTTCATCTGCTTAGGAAATATTCGACATACGAGGATTGGCTACGAGTCTAATTAACCTTTTCAGAGTCAGAGCTGTTTTTCAGGTGAAAAAAATCGTGTGGAAGAAGGAATAATATACCAAAGAGAACATCCTCTTTGTGAATAAAGTTGCCACACTACAGTATATGTGCACAGAAGCATATTATCATTTCAGAACTGCCTTTAGAATAAATGTGATTATTGTTCTCCTTTTTTTTGCCATGTATAAGAGAAATCGTCGGGAAGTAGTAAGGATAAGTCAGATAAGACTTTCATGTAGCAAAGAGGTAACGTTGTCACACCTGCTCTTATGTGTAAGAGAAACTTTTCTATTTTTCAGAATTGCCATGGCAGTGAACGTGGTGATCCCGCTACTTATTCCCCTTGAGGAGAACCTTCATAACTGTAAGTACTCTGGTCTGCTTTTCTTTTTATTTTGTTGTGCTCTTCTGTATTTTCTAAAATATTTCTTTGTTTTCTGAAAAAGAATGAGAGGAAAGTTTAATTTCTACAGCATGTCTTGACATCAAAGAAAACAATCGTGAATTCAGGACCCACTTGTTTCGTATTGTTTAGATAATTTGGAAAAGAAAAGGAAGAGGAACATTAGAAACTATTATGTAGAGGATCATTTGCATTCATTCTTAGGTGGTTCATGTGATACCTAATCAGTTCATTTATTTTCCCTGTACTTCCTCCGATATCAAACAATACAAATCGACGCAGACTGAAAATAAGTGATTACTTAAGCTTACAGAGACGTGCATTTTCGAAAAAAAACATTAAAATTTTTACTCTAACGCCAGTCAGACTCATGGCCAAAGCTTGTTTCTTCCCTTGTCCCACATGGTCCGGTGGTCTAACTATGAAACTAGGTGGAACCAAACAATTGCGGTTCATGTCATGTGAGATGAGAGTTTGCAAAACTCCACTGTTTCCTATAATGACTTGTGCAAACCATTCATTATTATAAGCCTTATCATTATTGCTATTGAAAATTTGTAGTAGTTAGTAGTAGTAGTAGTAGCAGCAGTAGTAGTAGTAGTAACAGCAGCAGTTGTAGTAGTAGTAGTAGTATTAGTAGGCCTGTCTCTCTGGCGGGTATGGATTATGAAGCTACAGTGGTCGAGAGTCGCATAGACAAGCGACTCCAATAGTTTAATGTCTTTATTACACTGTAATATCAATAAATAAAAAAATAAAATAATAATAGTAATAGTAGATGGTTGGTAACCACAGCCGTTGGCGTGCTTGGGGCCAACGGATTGTATTATGAGGGTTAGTGTTAACCTTAACATTACAACTCCAGATGGTGAACTGTATTAGGAAGATTGGTTTTGAACTTCACAGTATAATTCCACGATAGATGGAGGTGATTAAAAAAAAAAAAAAAGTAGTAGTAGTAGTAGTAGTAGTAGTAGTAGTAGTAGTAGTAGTAGTGGTGGTGGTGGTGGTGGTAGTAGTAGTAGTAGTAGTAGTAGTAGTAGTGGTGGTGGTGGTGGTGGTAGTAGTAGTAGTAGTAGTAGTAGTAGTACAACTACTACTACTACTATTATTACCACTACTACTACTACTACTACTACTACTACTACTACTTTTCTTTTTTATAGAAAATCACCTCCATCCATCGGGGAATTATACTGTGAAGATCAAAACCAGTCGAGCAGGGCAGTACTCCCGAGGTGGATGGAAAGCTGATGACAGGGAGTGCTGGAGCTCCCGTTTCATCAGCCCTCAGGACTAGTTCCTGACCATCCCCCTTTGCTGAACTTTTTCAGTGTCTCAGTTACACAGAGAGTAGGCCAGCATGCTCTCCAGTACAAATTTCTCTATCTATCTTCACCAAACTACATGCACAGTACACACTACACTTCCTATTCAAAATTCACCAAAATGGCGTCAATTCACCCAGCCTCGGAGTCCCCAGGGGGGGGACCATAAATGCCCCCGCCATCTGCCCCTCTCCCGGTGACGACTCGAGGTGCCTGGAACCACTGTCTGACTCTCTTCTTCTTCATTTCTGCAACATTCGCGGCCTTTCATCTAACTTTCGCTCTGTTGAACACCACCTCTCCTCCTCTAAACCTCACCTTCTTTTTCTAACGGAGACTCAGCTGTCTGAGGCAACTGACAGCAAACCCTTTTCTGTATCCTCCTACTTTCTCTATACTCATTTCAAAGCCAAAGGTGGCTGTTGTGTATACATACGCAACGACTTATCTTGCTCTCGTGTTCCTGAACTTGATTCTTCTGAATTCTCCACTCTCTGGCTTCGGCTTTCCTGTCATTCTCTGACTAAATATATCTGTGCTGTTTACTTATCCCCTAATTCTACTGACTATCAAAAATTCTTCGACTATCTTACTTCTATGATGGAACACATTCTGTCCATTTCTCCTTTCTCTGAAATCTCCACTCTTGGAGATTTCAATGTTCACCACCACCTTTGGCTCTCCTCTCCTTTCACGGATCCACCTGGTGAACAAGCCTACATCTTTTCTATCCTTAATGACCTAGAGCAGCTTGTACAGCACCCTACCCGTATCCCTGACCGCCTTGGAGAGAGCTCCAACATACTTGACCTCTTCCTCACAACTAATCCTTCTGCTTACTCTGTTAATCTTTTCTCTCCGTTGGGCTCCTCCGATCACAACCTTATTACCTTAACCTGTCCTATCGCTCCAGTACGGCCTGCGGACCCTCCAGGGAAACGTCGTCTCTGGCATTTTGGAGCCGCTGACTGGGAGGCCCTCAGGCAGTACTTCTTTGATTTTCCCTGGAATGATTATTGCTTCCATGGCCGTGAGCCATCTGAGTGTGCCTTGCGCATTACGGAGGTTATTCTCTCGGGCATGGAAGCATACATTCTTTTCTCATATCCTTTGACTAACGCAAGAAAGCCTTGGTTTAATCACGCTTGTTCTAATGCTGTCCGCAACAAGGAGAAGGCCTACAAAAGGTACCGGAGCCAACCCACCCCTGAATCACATAATCTTTACATTTCTGCCCGGAATCGTGCTAAGTCTGTTCTTCGCTCTACTAAAAATAATTTCATCCATACTAAATGCTCTCAACTCTCCAACTCGAATTCTTCCCGCTCCTTCTGGCACCTTGCCAAAAATCTTTCTAACAACTTTACCTCATCATCCTTCCCTCCTCTTTTCTACTCTGATGGCTCTGTAGCTATTTCTTCTACTGATAAAGCAGATCTCTTCGCACAGACTTTCTCCTCCAATTCCACCTTAGACGATTCCGGTGCTGTTCCTCCATCACTTCCCCCCTCTGACTTCCTCATGGCTGACATTAAAATTTCTTCAGTTGATGTATTTTCTGCCATTACTGGCCTCAGTACTAACAAGGCATATGGGCCTGATGGGGTCCCTCCTGTTGTTCTCAAAAACTGTGCTTCTGTGCTTACACCCTGCCTAGGCAAACTATTTCGCCTATGTCTCTCAACTTGTACCTTTCCTTCTTGCTGGAAGTTTGCTCTCATTCAGCCTGTCCCAAAGAAGGGTGACCACTCCCAACCCTCCAACTATCGTCCAATTGCTTTAACGTCCTGTATTTCAAAAGTTTTCGAGTCAATTCTTAATAGAAAAATTTTAAGGCATCTTTCCTATCACAACCTTCTTTCCGATCGTCAGTATGGGTTCCGTCAGGGACGCTCAACTGGTGATCTTCTCACCTACCTTTCAGACTCCTGGTCATCCTCCTTTCGGGACTTTGGCGAAAGCTTTGCCATTGCACTTGACATCTCAAAGGCTTTCGATCGAGTCTGGCATAAATCTTTAATTTCCAAACTGCCCTCCTACGGTTTCTATCCTTCTATCTGTGCCTTCATCGCTAGCTTCCTTTCTGGTCGTTCTATAGCTGCTGTCGTATACGGCCATCGTTCTTCTCCTAGAAGAACAGTGGTGTTCCTCAGGGCTCTGTCCTATCACCAACTCTCTTCCTTTTATTCATCAATGATCTTCTAAGCTGTACATCTAACCCTATCCACTCATACGCTGATGACTCCACCCTTCACCTTTCCATTCGGTTCCCGCAACGCCCATCTCAACAGTTACTTCAAGAAACAAGGGATGAGGCTATGGCACACCTAATGTCTGACTTGGCTCATATCTCTGACTGGGGTAAAATAATATGGTTGTCTTTAATGCATCTAAGACTCAGTTCTTACACCTATCAACCCGACAAAATCTTCCACAGGTATACCCACTAATGTTTAATAATATTCAGATTAATCCTGCATCATCCTTGAACATGCTTGGGTTTCATTTACTCAGGGACTTATCTTGGAAAGATCATATTACATCTCTTGTAAAATCTGCTTCCAAGAGATTGGGTGTGCTAAGCCGACTCCTCTCTTTCTTTACCCCTGCACAATTGTTGACTCTATACAGGGGTTTTATCCACCCCTGTGTGGAGTACAACTCTCATGTGTGGGAAGGCTCCCCACATACAGCTCTTCTCAATAGGGTGGAGTCAAAGGCTTTTTGTCTCATTAACTCTCCTCCTCTTACTGACTCCCTTCAACCTCTGTCTCTTCGCCGCACTGTTGCATCTTTATCTCTTTTCTATCGCTACTTTAATGGTCACTGCTCCTCTGAACTGTCTGCTTGCATTCCTCCACCTCTACGACGGGCGCGTAGCACCCGTCTGGCAGCAAACTCTCATCCCTTTTCTGTCCAACTCTCTAATGCAAGAGTTAACCGTTACTCCCAGTCTTTCATTTATGCAACAGGTCAGCTCTGGAACTGTCTCCCTCTGTCTGTATTTCCTTCTGCCTATGATCTCCAGTCTTTCAAACGTAGTGTGTCCAGGCATCTCAAAATGATCGGATCTTGAATTTGGCTGTCTATTGTATTTTGTTTTTCTCTTGGAGGGAACTGTTACTGCGGGCTCATGGCCTTTGGTTCCTTCTTCCTCGCATAAAAAAAAAAAAAAAAAAAAAAAGTTCACCATTTGGAGTTGTAATGTGAAGGTTAACACTAACCCTCATAATACAATCCGTTGGCCCCAAGCACGCCAACGGCTGTGATTACCAACCATCTAATATTACTATTGTTATTTTATTTTTTATTTATTGATATTACAGTGTAAATAAAGACATTAAACTATTGGAGTCGCTGGTCTATGCGACTCTCGACCACTGTAGCTTAGTAATCCATACCCGCCAGAGAGACAGGCCTGAGGGCTGATGATCTTGTGCCCCTGAGACATAGCACAGCAGACCTCACGCGGGAGAATGGGAGTCGACATCTCATCCAGGCCATGACAGAACTCTGCGGTTGACGTTTCTTCTCGGAAAGAACCTCTGCCAGTCTCGAATAGAATCTCACAGCCTCTGGACCCATCCCACCTGATGTCGTGAACACGAGGGGAGTGAATCGACCGTGGTCCACATGTTGGATCCTTTCTTGATAATTTCTATTTTTTTCTTGTTCATTCCTCTTGTGTGCAGCTTCGAGAGACAGTTCACGATGACATGCTGCCATGGGATCGAATATCCTGATGTCGAAGAACGCCCTCTGCCCACACATCCAGAAACCTCGAGCACTGACATCCACTCTTGCATCATTTGATGTGTTTGCTGTTCTGTGGGTGAAGTGCTCGCCGTCCACGTGTAGCAGAGCTGGCTCAATCGTGACATCATGGCTTATTTCCTGCAGCATTTTGGCAGTGAGGTCGCGTACTTCATCGTGTCGGATGCAAACAAAACCTCCCTTCTTGCATACCATTGCATGGTTTGCATCAAAGGCAGTGCCACAGGCACAGTGTTGAAGTAGGTTCTCTACTGGCCACTCATTTCTCAAGGCTATGGCGTCAATAAATTCTTGTTTGTTGAAGTGGAAGCCTTTTGCCTTGAGAGGCAGGGTTGTGAGCCAGTTCGATGCCCCAACCTCCTGTGCAATTTCAACTCTTCAGCACTGGTCTTGTGTTAGATGTTCGATTATGTGCTGCAGTTGGTCTTTTTGTCTTGCTTCACGCTCCTTGCTTATATGTGTCTTAATGTCTTTCTGCCTTTGGTGGTCGATTTCACTCGTCTCAACCTGGGCGCAGATCTTCTGTGACAAGGATTCGGTGAGTCTGAGTGAATTTCTGTGTTCATAGCTTGCCACGGCTACTGGATTTATAATGCCAAGGCCTCCCATCCTGAGTGGTAGTGCTAGAAGGTCCCTCTCTTCTGGTGTGGGGATGTGGCCGTTTGTTAGAGATGGGCGAAATGAATCCCTGATTGCATCCTCCAGTGGTTGTAGCAGCAACTCGATGTCTCGTATGGTCCTCATCACGAAGGTCCACTTGTGCGTTACACCATAGGTAAATGCACTGTATGCTGCATGGGGTTCTGTTTTTACGTGGCTGGATGGTGTATGAATTTCTTCTACCCATGTCTTTACCTTATCCCTCACGTATTTGTCTTTGAATTCCTTAGTTCCAATCACAGCCCCTAGATGCCTCTGCCCTTCCTTGGTCACTATCACGTTTGTGCCTCTAAATGCTTCTTGTGCATCTTAATAGTAAGCTGGTTTCACGATCAAGATGGACTTACTTGCATTAGGGTAGTAACCTATTTCAGGGCCATGAGATGTTACAAGGTCCCACCATTTCCTCACATCCTCAATCTTGCCAGCACCCGTGAGATCGTCTGCATAGGCTACCTGTTTTACATTGGTGGCCTCGTATTTGATCTGTTGTTGCAGCACTGTCATCGCCAGGGCGTACATATAGCCATGGCAACGGGGTTCCCCTGGGTAGTTCCTTCTGTGGACTGGAGTATACCGACATCGTGAGCGGCTGTCTTACCCACAATGTAGAGGTCTGCTGGTTCTTTGTAGGTGTTTTCCACATACTGGGCAAATGCTGGGCATTTAACCTTGATATTGTGCAGCATTGCCTCCCGGTTGATGGAACTAAATGCATTTCAGGCATCAACTAATAAAACTGCCTGACAGTCCACTTCTCCAGATATTTTCTTCATGGAGTGAACTGCTACCTCACCTCCTGCCTGCTGGCCTGCACACACCTGGAGGTTGCCAACTGCCTGCTTCACATCATCTTTCACCACCTCCATGGTGCATTTTCCTATAATCCGTCTTAAGACTTCACCCACCCCAATGGGCCTGCATCCAGGATTCTTATCAAAGGGGATTAGTCTGCAAGCCGTCAGTGCTTCGATGTTACTGCACTGACTTGAAGCCAGCTTCCTCGCCAGTGAGGCAATGGTGTTACATAGGTCTGTTGCTGCCTCCCCAAACTTAATGTTACTGAGGATTACTCGCCAAGATTTTGCATCCAGGCCTGACGGTCCTGCCCCTCCCTGTGTGTGCATTGCCTTCCGCCACACCATATCTCCAGTTATCCTGTCATATATGATGGGATTGGGAGGAGTGTAGTTGCCGTCAAGCTTTGACTGGGCACTTGCTTGTCGTGCAGTCGGGTGTTTTTCTTTTAATTGTTGCATTGTTTCATCTGTCAGGTCAAGTACTCCGTTTGGTGATTCAGCTGACAGGGATCTTGTTGCCATCGAGACCTTCCCCTGTCTCATCTTGCTGCCAAAAATCCTTGCCACATCGTTGGTATTCTGATTTCTTCTGCCTCGGTTGTTTATTCTCATCTGCAAGGCCCTTGCTTCCTCAAGTAGGTTGTCGATATCACCTCTTTTCCATGTTTCAACCCGCCTTTGGATGGCCTTAATATTTTCTGTAATGCTAGCTCTTGGGCGGGTCTTGTTGAGGAAGAGATGTGGTATTAGTGCAAGGACCTTAAGAGAGAATGAGGCAATGGGTGAGTTATTGTTGTAGTTGGCTATCAGGCGAGTGATTTCCTTGATCATGTCAGTTGTAACATTACATTTGGGAGGTTCAAAAAGATTACTTGAGGACCATCCAACTATTTCATTATATGTGGTGTTCACCCAGGTTACTGCATTTTCTCGGGATTTGCCCATCCAGTATGTGGGACGACCTTCTCGCACAGACCTGTGAGGCTGTTCTGCTTCCTCGTTGTTTGTGTCACTACCGTTCTGAGGACGTATAATACCTGGATGATTCCCTCTTTCATGCACTCCTCTATGGTGGTCTTCTACCTGAGCTTCATTTCTGTTATAAACCTCATGATGTTCCTCACCCCCAACTTCACTACTATTCACTTCCCCATGGTGATTTAACCGACCCAGAGCTTCCATATCTCTCGCATCTTGGCGTCCATCCCTATCCCTCGCTTCACCACAGGGTCTTTCACCACCACGCATGTCCGTGTGATCGTGCATATTGTCAGTGACCGCCCCATCAATTTCCATGTCACCAATCTGACGCCTCCCATGTTGGAAGCGGTCAAGTGTCGCTTCCGGTGGGCTGTGATTCCCTAACACATTCATACAGAAAGGTCCCAGCCTACAGTATGTACACGGTGACCTATTTGTTGCGCATGAGCACCTGATACACTTATGCTGCCTACTGGAGCACTGACAACCATACTGTGGCGTGGCCATGGTGTTAAAGTTTTTATACTGTGGTACAGTATTAATAATAATAATTATGGTTACTTTTTGTAGTACTTTTAAATGAAAATTAAATATAATGTTACTAGAACTACTGTTTTACTATACGAATTTTAAATTTAGATTTGACATAAATAAAGAATGTGCTTGTTTTACTTCTATTTTTGTAGATAATATGATTAAGTTATGAAGCAGTTTGCTCTTTTTTCTCTAGTTTTGCATATCAGTTAATATCTAATTGTACTGTCTTATACTAATAATTGACTGAACTGATAATGTTATGTATTTAAAGTTTGATATGAAGTAAAACAACGCTTCTTTGTTTAAGGGTTAAATAGGTGGCCAATTGGTGTGGTGCAATACCGTGGAGCCTTGTTTATTGGTAATGGGTCTTCAGGCGTTAAGGTGTAGGGGTGAGGATGGTGTGTGGCGTAGCGGCAGTGTGTGTGTGTGTGTGTGTGTGTGTGTGTGTGTAGTTTAGTGATATTGGGTCTTCGGACGCTATGGCATAGGGGTGAGTGTGGTGTGGTGTGTGGTGTTGGGACAGTGTGTGTGTGCATGTGTGTGTTGGTGTTGTGACATGTGATGTGTGGTTGTGGTGTGTTGTGGGGGTAAGATAGAGGCACCTTGGTTTACTAAGGCACATTGGCATTAACAAGGTTTGTTTAGTATTTCTTTTGAATACAAAAAAAGAATTTTGAGAGGGTTGAGTAAGTAGTTCTAGTTTGTAATTTTATGGGGTTTACATTAGTCCTATTATATAGATATTATATTAAAAATACCCTTATTACTATTGTATTTAATAATTATAGTGCATTTAAAACTAGGGTACTATATTTAAATTTGTTATTTAATTGAAGTTATATTTATCAATTTTATATATTAAAATTAAAGTTTTAATTATTACTGTACTATTTATTATTATATTATAGACTTATCTACTGTGACTGGTTATATATTTATACAATGAGATTCTATGTATATGTTTTATAGTTATTTAAGAACAGTCATTGTGTGTGTGTGTCTGTATGTACGATGTGTTTACATTACAATGTCATCTAAGGTGTGTGTAAGATTCCCTACCTAAATGTTTTTGTATGCCACACTTCTATACCACCTGGCTATGCTGGAGGTGTGTATGTAGGAGATTGTTCTATAATTAGTGGTAGTTGTTATATTTAGTGTTTGATACAGTGTTAATAAAGTATTATTAGGTGGTGTGTATGCTAGTGATCAGAGGGTGATATTCAGTGTGTGGTAACAGCTGATGTGTTAGAGAAGGGGAGTTAATGCTCCAAGGATAATGGAGCGAGCAAGAGGTGTGTGACAGACATCCCACGTCTCATTGTTATTTGTGGACAAAGTTAATGACTGAAAAATGGGCTTCAGAGAGGTACTTATTTTGTAAGTAAGGGTGGCGATACTTATATTGTGGGTGTGTGGGGCAGCGCACATGTGGTGGCGGGGTCTCGGGTGGCTGATGATATAATGTATGGTGTTGACACCAGTCCAGATAACCCTCTCAGGTCAGCACCTCGCTCGCTAACGGTCTCTGCACACACCCACAAACCCTTCCTCCCCCTCACACCGTAGTTTTCACAATTTTTCACATTTTCCAGGCTATATATAGCTGATATTTAAGATTTTCTTTCACATATGCATCAGTGTCCACTTTATGCTGGAGTGGGTATCAATTTCTAAGAGCCCACATTCATTTTTACTATGATTTCGAGACGATAACACCTTGCAAAGGAACGTGGTATCATTTTCAGTAATGCGCCCTACACCGTTGCACTAGACTAAAACTGTGTGTGTGTGTGTGTGTGTGTGTGTGTGTGTGTGTGTGTGTGTGTGTGTGTGTGTGTGTGTGTGTGTGTGTGTGCTTTAGCTCCTCATAGGTTTTTTGATGGATTTTAATGAAATTTTCCAGAGGAGTTCAGCTGGTTGCTGGGATGGATATCTGTCTCCGAGTTTACATAACTTTGCAAACATGATTAAGAGGGATCAGCCATCACCAATATAAAGAGTCCCAGAAATAGTGAAAAGATGATCGAGATTGCTTTGATATCTTAGTATATATACAGTGGACACTCATCTCTAATGCGATATTTCGCAAGCGTGACCCCCTCCTCCTAATGATAGCCTACTTGATGATCTATCCACCTCCCAAAAATAAAGATGATCAGAAATAGGGGAAAGTGAGCCAATGGATCTCAACAAAGCTTCTCAGATCAGTTCGTCTGGTTCTTAGATAATGTCTTGCATTATGTAAAGTTTTCCACCATTATTCTTAGAGATGTAAGCCAAAAAAAAAAAAAAAAAATCTCAGAAACAGTGTAAGGAAGGTAGACAATGCTTTGATATCTTAGTTCAAGTTATTCAATGGACTTTCATTTGTAATGCGATACTAGGGGAGAGTGAACCCCTCCTAAGGGTACGGCCACACCGAACGCCACAAGCGGGGAGACTTGAGCGGGGAGGGATCGCGTTGACGCTCACAAAGCCGCTCATCGCTCGACGCTACTTCCCTGCTCATCGCGTACGGTGTGGCCGTATTCTGAGGTTCTTGGGGGTTAGCCTCCCTCCCAGAAATAAAAACTATCAGGAATATAAGAAAAATGTATATAAAACATCACCTGTGAGTGCCTCTGGTTATGCAAAAGGTCTTCCACGAAATTTAACATTCTCAGAAATAGTAAAAGGGGAGTAGATAGGACTTCGATATTTTAGTATATGTACAACTGACTTGCACAAGCAATGCGATATTTAAGGAGCGTGACCCCTCAGTGATTCTTAGAGGGTCAGCCCCACTTTCAAAAATATAAATGATCAGAAACAGGGGATTGGGAGCACATGGATTTTAAAGAAATAATCATACCTATCGCCGGACTGGGTATGCACTTTCCATGTTTTCTCTGAATGCACAGGAAGTAACTGCACATCTAACTTTTTATTGCTATTATTTGGGTACCGTAAATTCTACTCACAGTTAGTAGTTGCCTCACAGTTAGTAGTTTCCGGCCAAGCTAATACTCTCTTCATTTAATATTTCATTTTTAGGAATATGGCGATTGATCTTACAGTGAACCTGACTTTCAACTACTGTCCTAGCTTTATTAATAGTATAAAAACTAATCGATCTCTTCATATTAGGACCTGACCTACCATTGCTGACCACACACACACAGACACACACACACACACACACACACACACACACACACACACACACAGGCTCGCTCTCTCTCTCTCTCTCTCTCTCTCTCTCTCTCATTCCAAATGGCCAGGCTATCTATATTCCTGGACGTTCTTAATTAAATCTGCATAAAATTACGGTCCTCAATAACGATTATTTTACAGCCAAGAAGCTTAATATATAACCTTTGCAGCGTCTGTTCTGTATTAGCTGCCGATGCATTATATTTAGTCCTTCATTATTTCATTCATCATTCATTCATTGCCAGACGCCATGTATCCCAGACAGGGTGGCCAAGGGCTTAGAGTTAATTGTTTTACAGGGAGGGGCACTAATCCTCC
The DNA here is from genome assembly GCF_032717465.1 of Coenobita brevimanus. Taxonomy (NCBI): domain Eukaryota; kingdom Metazoa; phylum Arthropoda; class Malacostraca; order Decapoda; family Coenobitidae; genus Coenobita; species Coenobita brevimanus. The sequence goes on along the minus strand of NC_137021.1, from coordinate 37,253,657 downwards.
ACCAACCCCACATGACACGTAGGGATGCCAACAGCATCTGGTGTTCCCAGGCGGTCACCCATCCAAGTACTAACCAGACCCAACGTTGCTTATTATTTACTTATTATTTACTTATTATTTACTTATATTATTTTCCTAAACTCTGGTTGACATTATTAGGATTTACGAAAGAGATGTGGAAAGGGGGGATTACATATAGCCTTACTTAATGGCTTAGTTGCTGACTATCATTTTGTAGTTAAGTATTATGGTCTTGAGGATGGAAGAATGTAACCAGTATCACTACACTATCTTGTGGTTGTTGATATCAGTAAGTGATAAGACACATCAAAGGTGTTGTATGTAACTTAGCACTTTTTACAGTGAAGAGGTTAGGAGATATAGAACGAAAGAAAAATGCAGAAAGGGAGGACGTCTGAGAAGAGAGATGGCATGGAATTAATCACTACGGACCTTACGAAGAGTTACTGGTATGGATAATCAGTTTTCATTATGATCCATTGTTTCTCTTTAAAACGACAATTAACAGTTAAAATCACACCCAAGTCCACAGTTGAGCTGCTGGTTGGACATTAAAATAGAGGACCGATACCTTAGTCCAAGAGTCTGACCAGTACGAAAATCGAACCTGAAGTATTCAAATTGCTGTCTGGATATTTTAGTACTACATCACCGGCACCCCAAATCTGAAAATTTGGAGAGTATGAAAAGTTTGGTGTTTGAAATAAGGGGAGCACAAAGAGGACCGAGAACATGCTGGAGAGTATGAGAGTGGGTTCTTTGCATGGAGGAAAAAAAAGGAAAAAAATATAGAGAGAACAACGTGTAGTGAGAGAGTGGGATGGATGAAACGAGGAGAAAAGGAAAAAAAAAAAAGAAAGAAAGAAAGATGGAGAGTATCAAAGTTTCGTGCTTGAAAGATGGAGGGCACAAAGTTAGCTGGAGATAACTCTGTGGCTAAGATAAGGAATGGGTGGAGGAAGTTCAGGGAGCTCTTGCCTCTCATGACATTGAGAGGACTCTCCCTCGGTGCTATGAGATCTTTGTATACGGCATGTGTTAGGAGTGTAATGTTATATGGTAGTGAGACACGGGCAGTAAGTGATGAGGATATTCGTAGGCTCAAATGTACAGAAATAACAATGATTTGATGGATGTGTAATGTGTCCTTGAATTCGAGACCTGGGTGCGCTAGGAATATGATTGAAGAGCTGAGAGGAAGGATGGGACTGGAATATATTAGTGTTGTGATGAGAAGGGGTAGATTGAGATGGTTGGACATGTTGACAGGATGAAGGATGAAAACTGAGTGCAGATGGTGAGATGTGTGAACGCCGGAGGAAGGGTTGCGAAAGACAGACCGAGAAAGACCTGGGACGAGGTTATAGAGTGTGAACTCAAGCATTAGGAACTGAATAGGGAGACTGCCAGAGATCGAACAGCGTGGAAAGCCGCCATTAGGCGACCAAGGCCGACGCATGCAAAGATGCTAGAGCCTTTATAAACGATGTGATGCGAATAATGATCATCTTCATCATATAATAATAATAATAATAATAATAATAATAATGATGATGATGGTCATAAGAAGATGAAGAAGAAGGGAGAGGAGGATGAGGATGAAGTTCAGATAATGTCTATCGATTACACTAGGAAAAGCAGAGGGTAAGATCTAGCTGAGTCCTAATAATCCCCAAGAACAAGATCCGCAGTTGTCAGTTTTCATACAGGTCCCTGTTTGTACCTCTGGGTAAACAGGCGTAAGAGGAAACAAACTTTGCCGAAGTCTGACGGGTTGGAGAATCGAACAAGGTTTCTTTCAGCTGACTGCTTAGTGTGTTAACCAGTCTACCACCAGCTCCTCCACGAGATAAATAAATGGACATAAAGTTGTAAGGCAATGGTGAGGTGGTAGCAGTAGTAGTAGTAGTAGTAGTAGTGGTGGTGGTGGTGGTGGTGGTGGTAGTAATAGTAGCAGTAGTTTCATCTCCATGCTCATCTCAACATGAACCCAGAGGCCTGCAGGCCTAAGTTTCCCTTCTTCTGCAATCTATTTTCATTTTTTTTCGGGGCCTAGGAAGGAACTGAGGATCGTCTGTATAACCAATCAGGAGAGAGGGCATGAATACATGAGTTTAGCATTCGAATACGAATACTACAGTTTTCTAAGAATACTAACAGGATTGTGAATACAAGTAAATACTATGAATTCGAATGCGAACACGAATACTTTATTAAAGTATTTATGCATGCATTCATGAATACTCTTCGTTAAAAAATAACTTCTACCTAATCCTAGTACGTACTGAAGTTATGCAATGGTAAATTATTTCATCACTGGAGTCAGCATTCAGTACCGGCATATTAAACTTATGTTAAGTATAACAGTAGATATATTAGTTTGTGTTTTCGTAGAAGGCCAGTTTCAACTGAAAGACAACATATGATATCATACTAAGCAAGTCTCTAGTAGTCTCATCTTGTTGGTCTCACTTTTATTCTTCAGAGATTTAAAGATATTTTTAAATAATGCAATGCTTATTTGAAACAAAATGGTGGTACTGTGAAGGTATTTCAAATTTCATGGTAATGTGACAACTGAAAAAGATATTTTTGGATAAAATATAATTATTGCATGAAAACTACAAGCTAGTGGTAAATTAAATGAAAAATTGTATCTTGAGAATTATAAAGTACAAGTATTACTTCTGTAAGGCACAACATTTAATAAAATGCAATTTCTTCTCCACCTACAAAACATACTTATACTATTGTGCCTCAAATGTCTTATCCCTGAGCCTACAATGTTCACTTCTGCATAATTATCTTGCCTACAATATAAGTGTGCGCACCACTGGAGTAGAGGAGGCTGGAACAATTAGATAACGCTTGGCTAGTCCTGATAAGTATGGGTAATCAGTCCCATGAGCTTTCCAGAATTGCAATGGATTGGTGTCTTCCCAGGTGCAAGGGGTCTCTAAGTGGTTTTTCAGTTATGCTTCTACAAATGATGAAGTATGCTAAACTTGTTGATGAAGTGTGGCCATAAAGCTTTTTTTTTTTCTGTGTATTTGTCTGTTTTTCACTTGGAGCTGGGGAAGAGTGGATCTCTTTTTCTTTTTGTTAATTTACTGCGTGAGATGTAGTACATTCTTGCAGCTTTTCAGTTTCTTGCGTTAGTGTGTAAAGTCAAATGTATCTGGACTGTTGATGCACCAATCAAGTTTGAACCTTGGGACTAAGACAACAGCTAAACGGAAGAAAGAACACTATTCATATGGTGTCAGTCGAGTTTGAATTGACTGTATGTTTCAGTACATAATGACTGTTGTACCTTGACTGCATGTTACTGAACTCTGATTTCAGCCCTAGGAAATATGGTATAACATAGCTAGATGTGACAGTGTTCTGTCCTTGTCTGAAATTTGTTGCTTCAGCAAAAGATGCCAAGACTGATACCACTTCAGGAGGCACAGACCGATCGTGATAGGTGGCCATAAATACAGTAATTTTTAGTTCGTCCAACATTTCTTCAAGAATTTTCAGTAAGGACAACCATAATAACTTCAGGTTTCCAACGTGTTGGAGCTGTTGTCTGAAGTCTGGCCTCTCGTTCTAGAAAATCTCTTAGATAGGTAGATTTTCTAATATTCACTACTAGAGGAGACATTTTTGATACAAGTTTATGTAATGATGCAGTTTCCCTCATTCCATCTTTTACAATATGCTAGAGTGAATGTGAAGAGTTTTGTACAGCTAGAGATTCACTATCTGTTTCTAAGTCATTCTATGACGTCAGCCCTATCTACCTGTAGAATATGGTGTTCTTGTTTAGGGAGCTTGGGTCCAGGTGGGGAGAAAGCTTTAATCATGTTTTTTTTTTGCGAGGAAGAAGGAACCAAAGGCCATGAGCCCGCAGTAACAGTTCCCTCCAAGAGAAAAACAAAATACAATATAGAGCCAAATTCAAGATCCGATCATTTTGAGATCCCTGGACACACTGCGTTTGAAAGACTGGAGATCATAGGCAGCAGGAAATACAGACAGAGGGAGACAGTTCCAGAGCTGACCTGTTGCATAAATGAAAGACTGGGAGTAACGGTTAACTCTTGCATTAGAGAGTTGGACAGAAAAAGGATGAGAGTTTGCTGCCAGACGGGTGCTACGCGCCCGTCGTAGAGGTGGAGGAATGCAAGCAGATAGTTCAGAGGAGCAGTGACCATTAAAGTAGCGATAGAAAAGAGATAAAGAAGCAACAGTGCGGCGAAGAGACAGAGGTTGAAGGGAGTCAGTAAGAGGAGGAGAGTTAATGAGACGAAACGCCTTTGACTCCACCCTATTGAGAAGAGCTGTATGTGGGGAGCCTCCCCACACATGAGAGTTGTACTCCACACAGGGGCGGATAAAACCCCTGTATAGAGACAACAATTGCGCAGGGGTAAAGAAAGACCGGAGTCGGCTTAGCACACCCAATCTGATGCATTGTCGCTGATTACATACGATACTTTGGTTAAAAGGAAATTGACTACATCCTCAGAGTGAGCAAGAATAATCTCTGAGGTTTTACGACCTGTAAATCTCCGTCAAAATAACATTACTGAGTGTTGCTTCCACTCATGCATGAGGTGGGTAGTTACTCGGAGAAAGCAACGCATGTGTCGGTTACTGCAGATGTCTGCAGTAATATTAATGTTTTAGACAAGTTTCATTATAGAGATAGCACTTTGTTGGGGATCTTCACACATGTTTTTTTAAGCAAAGTTATTGACAAATGGCTACGGCTTGGAATAATATATCGAGGCTCTAATGTACTTCTCCAGTCTTTAATTCCACTGCTTCTTCAAGTAACAGTGGTTGTATGGTCCAGCAGTGAAGGTAACAAGTTTGTCAGTAATAAGCTTCTGGCGTGAGTGTGAAGGTTTGAAGTGTTCTGTCTCTTTCCAGGTGGATGGTATTGTGGAACAAAACAGACTTAGAATGATGGACAAATTTGCCATAAAGATATATATGGCTGTTTCATGTGAAATTCAACAGTTCGGCATTAGACATCGGAAACCCTACCTAGATTAAACGTATATACTGTATTTTCAGTGCAATTTCCTTGTTTCATTTTATTACATGAAACTATGTTATTTTTACTAATGTACTACTAATATTTCAGCTTCTAGCCATCAATAATTTGCACCTAAAATAACCATCACCTAAAATCACCTGTTAGCATGTATGTCAATTAACTGGAAATCATCACACATTAAAAGTCATACTTGTAATGACCTACAAAACTGAATTTACCCTCCCCCTGTGCTCCGGATGCCACTAAGTTCATGATGCCACTAACTTTTCTGGACAAAAGTGCGATTGCCATGATGATCGTGCGTCCCTCCCCCTTCCTTTTTTTTTTTTTTACCAGTTGCTCATAAAAAGGTATGTACGATCCTTATACATCATGATTTCTTGAGAATCGGCCCCTTACTTTTTGTGAGATGCCGTTTCCCTTTTCATGAGATGTTCCCTCCGCGCTGTCCATGAATATATACGAGTGTATGCATGCCTTTGTGTCGAGGAAATGAAATATTTTTTTGACTCCGCCCCGTGAAAAGGGACTTTAGTATTACTGACCCTCCCCATCACATATACATGCGGAAAAAAACAGTTGAAGTCCTCAATCGAAGGACCAGCAGTCAATTGCTTAAGACATGGTACACCAGTAATTGAGCAGACGTACCTTAAGATGTTGCTGTAGATTAGAGGTAGTTGTTCCTGGAGTTGAAATGTGAATTTTTCACGATATTTACAGCGTGTTCTGATCGTATCACTTCTGTCTTAGGGGATAATGAAAGGTACGGACATCGCTGATGACTGCTCAGATAACAGTTTATAAAATGTGGATGGTTAAACGAACCTAATGTTACTTACAAAGGTGCAAGCAGTCAAGCTCTGCGATTAAAATTATAGAACCTTGAAAGAGGATAAACTTTGTAAAGAGTTAATACGATTATCCATGCACAAGCAGAATCCTCTCCTTACACAGTGACTACGTCCATCATCTTGTATTTCTTTGTAGTCGATAATATGGGTATATTTTATCAATTTAACATAGTTATTAGCATAATTTCTGCTTGAAGCTAAGATTACGAATTCACGCTCCGGTACCTGACACTACGATTTCATTAACTCGCTCACAAATTCAAGTTCACACAAAGTATCTGTCGTGTGGTTAAAACAAGACAGAGCCGCTCACTAACAGTTCACACACAGCGCTGACGCGTACTGGACAAGTTCAGCAGTACCAGCTCAAACGTACTGGACATGTTGGGCAACACCAACTTCACCAGGATCATATCACATTCCATTTTATAGGAATGATCTGTCAAGTCACATTTCACTACCTCTCAGTGTGTTCAAACTAAAGTTAGCAGTCATATGTCTGGTTATTTCTGGTAATAAATTCACAACCATTCGCCAGATTTATTCGACGCATACGAATACTCTGCCCAAGTATTCGAATACGAATTTGAATACCTTGATATTTAATGAAAATAATTCGAATACAAATAAGAGTAAACATAAATACTGTCTTCGAATATATTAAAGTACGAATACCGATGAATACTCCATGATCCATCCCAGCTCAGGCATTATAACCATCCGGTCATCGGCACCATCACATGAAGGCGTCCCTGTCCAGCACAAGTGAGGCAATTAATGCGGGTCTGACTGGGTTGTGCACAGGGAGGCGTTCGGAGCTTCGGACCATCCCAGCATTAACGAATCATTTTCCATACTCCACCTAAGCATTCACTTGTATGTTACTTATATCGCATTATTATCAAAGTGCATTGCATCTGTGACACAACCAGGCTATGCAGTACAATGTCCATAATAGATCGCTGGGTAACAGGTGCTGTGGAATCTACAAAGCCACTTAGAATTTAACCCTTGGAGTGGCATTACATAGCACTGTAGAAAGAACTCCCGTAGGACGTTGTGTCGGCACCTGGCAAGAGTAGGAAGAAAGGAGAGATAAACAGAAAGGTGTAAGGCAGAGTTTGGATGATAGAGGATTTAGATAGATTATTGCAGGTTAGGTTTGAGTTTGCTTCGGAGATACCGTAACACCATTCACTTAACAATTTATTTTGCCCGTTTGAGCTTTATAATCTCGACAGGGACGTTTTCATCTGGTGGTACCCATTTAATCGGAAGGCTTCACTGCTTAGTATAACAAACATCCTTCAACTCTCTCCCCATCTCTCTACAGGAGGATGGTGGACTGTGGGAGAATGTCTGCTTCAGTCTGTAATCCACCGGGTTTACAATGCAGATGAACATGCGACCACAGGAAAAACATCCTTTTTCTTGTTACACGTCCCATTATGTTGAAATAAAAACAAGAAGCGGTGCCGGGCACAGCAAACACGTTCCCAGCAGTCATTCTAGTGCTGACGTATAAACGTTAGAGGATATCTAGTAAAAGATGTGAAATATCAAATTTGGAGTAAATCGGGTGAAAATTGACGATATTATGCCCATTTGAAAAGTTAGGCCTGACCCACCTGACACTGACCCCTCTACCGCAAACTGGGGGGGTGACCCCCCTGATGTAATAAGGCATGTTATAGGATGCAAATTTGAAAGATGCACCTTTAGGTTTTGGTTTCATGTCGATAAGACGAATTTTAAAGGAGTTATGGTGAAATAATAATTTTTACATTTTTACATTTTGGGAGCCTACAGACTGGGCCTTGACCCAGTTTGGCCCCAAATTTATTCAGGTGATCAAAGGGTCATAGCCCATCATCTGTAATTTTAATCAAAATCGCACCAATAGTTTTAGCACACACATCGCTACCACCAATGTTGATAGACGTAGCCGAGATGTTAATTACATTGAGATTGTAGGTGTATCGTAAATGCATCGTAGATCGCAATAGCTACCAGTGTCGATAACGCTGCCGATTGGTAATCGTCGTAGCTCAGGAGGTGGGAGTGTCACCAGCGGAGCGTAACGGGGCTGTTGCTAGTAAAATGATGGTGAGGCGTCGAGTAGACTGAATGGGTAGGTCTTACTCTGTCTCACTTTCCCACCTATCTTTCCTTCTTGTATCGTAAGTGTAGGTGAGGTACAGATACGCTGGGATTACGAAGGTTATTGTTATACAGCAACAATACTCGTGATGGACAGTGTAACGTGACCAGAGACTGTGATAATGACACGTCTCAAAATCTCCTATTGCTTTCCTGCTCTCGCCGACCCTCCCCAGCCTCCTTCTCTTTCTTCTCTATGGCTCTCTGTGGATCTCTCACTCTCACATCTGATTTCTAGCTATATATACCTATCCGACTTCCTGCTGAGCGGACATGTGTGGGTGTACGTGTGTGTGTGCGTGCGTGTGTAAGCGTCTCTGGAAGTTTCGTCATATGAGTGAACTTTTCCATGACGTAGTTTGTGAGTTCATCCGGTGTGTGGCATATTTGGTAGTCTGGGTTTAAAGGGATGTTTACTCTTCCCTTCCTCTACCGGACATCATGTACCAAGTGTTACATAATTCCATATTGTGCCTGTATCTATTACACATTGTACCACGATATATGAATGCCTATATATATTAATGCCTACACACACACACACACACACACACATACACACACACACCATTCAGTCTATGATGTCTAATACAGGCCAGAGGACAGTGAGTGTACTGTAGGTTGGGAGACTGTCGCATTGTGTGTCATTAGACTGAAACACCCATTTGCCCGCCCAGTGGTTTTTGTGACCCTCTGACAGATAGACTAATAGATTTACCAGCAGGAAGGAACGAGAGACAGCACCATTAACTCTGGCAAAAAAATGAAAGCATATAATTTGCAAGATGGGTTTAGTGAGTGGGAGATGATGAGATGGTTAAAGTAGTGATATGTTGTTAGAAAGGATGCGAGTTCGGTCCAAGTCTAGGAGAGGAAAAAGTTTGATTATCTGAATTTCATCAGATCACTCCTTTCTGAAGCTTCCCAAGATCTACTGGGATGTCATAAAACACCCTCGCTAACACCATCACATCAGTCCTTAATAAAACATATGTTGCATGTATTCAGTAAGGGCGGTAGTAACGTCCAGATGGTGACATTTGAAGGATTGAAGTACAAATGAGGACTGCTAAACCTCAAGGAATGGCCTACCAATCTGTGCTCAGAAACAGGCATGTGGAGAGAGAGAGAGAGAGAGAGAGAGAGAGAGAGAGAGAGAGAAAGAGAGAGAGAGAGAGAGAAACTTCGACCTGTGGAAATTATTTTTAATTTTTCTTCACACTTCAACTCTATTGTTCAACAAAGTCACTGTATAACTTTTATCTGCAGTTCCCAGCCAAAAAAGATTAATAAATAAGTAAATAAATTAGACAGACAGAATTGCAAACAACTAGGTGACACGGCTTTGCAACACATTAGCGCTTGTATCCAAATGTGTGCTTGTTGACACGGAAAACATATATATTACCCACTCCCATTATTTAGCACCATTGTTACCAGAATGTCATTAAGGCGAGCAGTACGAGGGGAGTGAACCTGGAAAACATGGCGAAACTAATTTATGTATGTATGATTGTACGTACGTATGTATGTATCACTCCATCTCCATCTGTCATGTATGCATTTATAGGTGATCCTAATTACCATGCAGAGGGTATACCACATTATTATTTTGAGGGGCGGGGGGCAATCTTATAATTGGACTAGTGCAGAACAAATCCTATTCAACAGCAATTCTACTACAATAGGGATGATGCGCTACAGAAGAGGACCCTGTAATTGACCAAGATGCCCCTCCTTAGAAACGAACCCGAATCCCTTAAATACACAGTGGGTACTCTACAACGTTAGCCTCTTCATTTCGATGGAATATGTTAACTTCAGTCTTGCTATCCTTTCGTAGTTTTCTTTAACTTAAAAGATACATCTTATAGTATATGGGTTAAGGAAAGCCACATTTATACCAATCAGTTCGAAAATCTCTCCAGAAATTATAAACTTTGGTGATTGCAAGACTTAACTGGAAAGGAAAAGTGTTTGTGTTTTCGTATTTTGTTAAATGAAAGTGACTAAACCGATTCCTCTACTTCCGTCAACACTTCAGTCGTCTACCTCGCATTTCTCTCTCTCTCTCTCTCTCTCTCTCTCTCTTTATACTGTATATTTGTAACTTTTTCCATTCAGAACAGAAATTCCAGGCACTTCACTGTGGGTGTTATAGACTTGTTTAATTAACTCCCTACTCTATCCCCCCCTTTCTCTCTTTCTCCTTTCTTTATATATATATATATATATATATATATATATATATATATATATATATATATATATATATATATATATATATATATATATGTAATATTTTCTTTTCAGAGTGCAGCAATTCCAGGCACATCACTGGGTGTTACAGACTTCTTTAATTAACGCCCTACTCTATCCCCCCCCTTCTCGCTCTCGCCTTTCTTTCACTTTCTTTCATGCTGTACTTCAACTTCGCTATCAGCACATTTATCCACTACTGCTCTATCTGGCTTATTCCCTCTCTCTCTCTCTCTCTCTCTCTCTCTCTCTCTCTCTCTCTCTCTCTCTCTCTCTCTCTCTCTCATACTGTAATACTACTCCCCCCCCCATCAACACCTTTATCCACAGCATCTGTCTGGCTTACTGTCCCTCCTTCATATCATAAAATTATCACAGTTAATTATCTTTCTGTTAGAAAGAACGTCTCTCTTGTACATTACACTTCCAGAGATTTTATTAATGTAAGACCGATGCTATGTAATAAAATGTCAACTTCGATTTTATTTTCCATCCCTCCGTCTACCTCTCCAGCATGTAAATTGTCCCCTCCTTCCTCCATATGCAACTTTATGGCCACTTGACTCCAAGGACACAGTTTATTTCATTCCTGCCGTCACTTTGCTCACTCTCTCTCTCTCTCTCTCTCTCTCTCTCGAAGAAGAAGAAGAAGAAGAAGAAGAAGACGACTTCACTGGCTTAACGAAAATATCTGCTACTGAAACAGCTGATGGAAGGTATATATAATTACACCAGCTCAGAAGTCTTTCGATACAAAGCACAAAATAAGACGTTCGATTACTGCGTTAGAAAGCGTTAGTTGGTAGTGAAGGCGTAAGCCCATGGGGGCTTAGCGACTCCACCTCATAAAATCTATCTATCTGTTTGTTTATTTGTCTATCTGTCTTTTTTTTTTAAGCAGACAAGAAGGGACAAAGGGCTAGAAGCCCGCAAATTGTTCCCTCCAAGAAGAAACAAAAACAAGGCAGTAGAGAGCTAAATTTAATATCCGTTTACTTCGAGATGCTTCGACACATTACGTTTAAAAGGCTGGAGGTCACAGGCAGTAGGAAGTACAGGCAAAGGAAGACAGTCCCAGAGCTGACCTGTTGCATATACAGTATGAAGGACTCGGAGCTGGACAGAGATGGGATGAGCGTTTGCTCCTATACGGGTGTTACGCGCCAGCCGTAATGGTGAAGGGATGAAAGCAGACAGTTCAGAGCAGTAGTAATCTCTGAAGTAACGACAGGAAGGAGATAAAGATGCAGCAGTGCGATGAAGAGACTGAAGTTGGAGGAAGCCGGTAAGAGGAGAGTTAATGAGACGAAAAACCTCTAACTCCATCTTGTTGAGAAGGTCCGTATGTGGAGAGCCTCCTCACACGTGAGATTTGTTCTCCGCACAGGAGAGAATAAAATCCGTGTATATAGTCAATAACAATGCAGCTGCAAGGAAGGCATGGAGCCCGCTTAGCACACCTAATCTCTTGGGAGCTGATTTTACAAGAGAAGTAATATGATCTTTCTAAGAATATCCCGAGAGAATGAACCCCCAAGTATGTTCAGTGATGATGCAGGATTGAATTGAGTTTTATTAAATATTAGAGGAGATTTTAATTAATCGAAAAATGTAAAAATTTATATTTTGATGCATAAAAAACAAGATTACTACTTCCCCAATCAGAGATATGAGCCAAGTCATACACTAAATGTACCATAGTCCTACCCTTTCTTTGTTCAAGTAAGTGCTGAGATGGACGCTGTGAGAAGTGAAAGGATAGGTGAAGAATGAAGCCATCAGTGTATGAGTGGATAGAGATACAGTTTAGGCCATTTATGGCCAGAAGGAAGAGAGTTGGTGACAGGACAAAGCCCTGAGGAACATCACTGTTGATAGCTCTAGAAGAATGGTGGTCATATACAACCGCAACTACAGAACGATCAGAAAGGAAGCTGTGAAGGCTTAGATATAAGGATATAAACCGTAGGAGGGCAGTTTGGAAACGTTTATTCCAGACTGGATTGAAAGCCTTTGAGATGTCAAGTGCAATGGCATAGATTTTGCCAAAGTCCCGAAAGGAGGATGACAAGGAGTCTGAAAAGTAGATGAGAAGGTCACCATTGGAGCGACCCTAACAAAACCCATACTGGCGATTGGAAAGGATGTGATGGGAAAATACTTTAAATTTATTTTTGTTATGAATATATAAAAAATTTCAGAAATACAGAATGTTAAAATAATTGGGCTATAGTTAGAGGGTTGCGAAAGGTCACCCATCTTTGGGACAGGCTGAATGAAAGCATAATTCCAGTAAGAAGGAAAGGTACAGGTTGACAGACAAAGGCGAAAGAGCTTACCTAGGAAAAGTGTAAGCACAGAACCACAGTTCTTGATTACAACAGGAGTGACCCCATCAGGCCCATATATCTTGTTACTATTAAGGCCAGTGATGGCAGAAAACTTTTGAATTTGAAAAAAAAATTATGTCATCCATGACGAAGTCGGGGGCGGGGGGAGGGCGGGAGGTGTTGGAAAAATAGCACCGGAATCGTCTAAGGACGAAATGGAGGAGAATGCCTGAGCGAAGAGTTCTGCTTTATCGATGGAAGAAAAAGCCCCAGAGTCATCAATGCAGAAAAGAGGAGGGAAGGATGGTGAAATAGTTTTGTTAGAAGGGTTATTGGCAAGGTGCCTAAAGGAGGGGGAAGAATTTGAGTTGAAGAGTTCGGAGCATTTAGTGCAAATGAAACTATTTTTAGCTAAGCGAAGGACAGAATTAGCACGATTCTGGGCAGAAACATAAAAGAGATGCGACTGGGGGGGGGGGGAATGATTCCGGCACCTTTTGAAGGCCCTCTTCTTGATGTGGACAGCATTAGAACAAGCATGATTAAACTTTTTTTTTTTTTTATTTGCATTAGTCACAGGACAAGAGAGAGGACTCTGTGCTTCCATGCCCGACAGAATAACCTCCGGAATGATGGCTCCCGGACATGGAAGCAATAATCATTCCATGTAAAAAAAAAAAAAAAAATTACTGTTTGAGGGTCTCCCAGTCAGCAGCTCCAAAGTGCCAAAGCTACCGCTTCTTGGATGGATTCACAGGCCAAACTGGCGTGATAGGACGAGCCAACGTGATAAGATTGTGATCAGAGGAGCCCAATGAAGAGAAATGATTAACAATATAGACAGAAGGATTAGTTGTAAGGAAAAGGTCATGTACTTTATGCTGGAACTCTCTCCAGGGTGGTCAGGGATATACTGTAGGTAGGGTGCTGTACAAGCTGCTCTAGGTCATATATACACAGGATTTATATATATATATATATATATATATATATATATATATATATATATATATATATATATATATATATATATATATATATATATGTGTGTGTGTGTAAGGTAAAATAATTGAAAAAAATCCATACACCAGATTACTGGTGTCCTCCCTTCATAAAAAATTAGTAACAGTTGGACTTCAGCAGCTGTAGGTTGAAATCTGGGGGGAAACAACACCGGGAAACCGAGTTCCAAAAAGATGCAGTTCGGGGAATAAAAGAATTCTGATAGGCTTAAGTTCTGCAATATGGCAGTGTCAAATTCCAGTCATGAGAGCTACCAAATGCCCGTGTAGCATGGAGAGGTGGCATAATGGACGCAATGTCATCTGATCATTTGCCATAAAAGTATCCGTAAAATATTGCTAGGGAGGCAACATTCCATCTTTCTTGCAGGGGAGGTAGATTATTTGTAATACCAAGATTATTTAATAATTCCAGCAGCTTTGTTCTGACTTTTGTCCAGCTGTTTTAGCGCAACCTCTCCACATCGATTTCACAAGGGTGAGCAATATTATAGCTGAGAGTGCACATGACCCTTATAAATAATAGTTAACTGCTCGTCAGTGAAGAAGTTACGGACTCTGTACAATAATCTAAGTTTCTTTGAGGCGGTTTTAGCAAGTGCTCTGACATGAGAGGTCCAGCTGAGGGCACTGGTAAGTGAAGCAATAATAATTTCAAAGCTTTTGGAAATGGGAATATTAGTAGAAATGAAGGTAATACATGAATCTGGCAATATTTGTCTATTAGTAAATTGTATATATTTGGTTTTACTAGCATTAAATGAGACACGGCTATTTTGTCCCCGTTCAGCGATCTTAGGTAAGTTGTTTTATGGAGATGGTGGCGCTGAGTTGAGACTTAGAGATTTTAAACTTTGTGAATTAGTGTTTGAGTGTGAATGAACTGTGAAGTGTCCAGTCATCTGCATATGAATGGATGGAATTGTAGGAGACAGATATGTGATAATGAATATAAACTAGGAATAGGGTTGGTGCCAGAACTGATACAGTACTTGTGGCACACCGTCATTAATTGAATGGAAGATGGAATATACGTCACCTACTTTTACTCTTTTTTTTTTTTTTCTGTCACTGAGATACGAGGAAAACAGAGGAACAAAAGACGTTAGTCCATAGCAAGGGAGTTTGGATAGCATGGAATGGTGCCATACTCTGTCGAAAGCTTTGGAAATATCAAGAGCTACTGCATGAGTTTCTCCATGTTTGTCAATTGATCGATGGTGATATGAGTCAGGAGACTGAGTATATGAATGGTGGATCTTTCGTGGCGAAAACCATATTATCTATTAGTAATTAAGTTGTTGGATTCGAGATGTTTAACTATGCGCTTAGTAATTACAATTTCAAATTACCAAGAGAAGACGTGATGGCTATTGATCTGTAATTAGAGGTGTCAGAGGAACTTCCTTTCTTTGAAACTGGGTAAATATTGGCTTCTTTCTATGAATTTGGGAATGAAGAAGTACATTATTATGCATAGTTTAAATAATTTAGCTAGAACGGAAGCAAGTTCTGGAGAACACTTTTTCAGAATTGGAGGAATTCCATCTGGGCCTGGAGCTTTGTAGGTTGATAAATTGTCTAGGATAGATTTTATGTATTTAGTTTGTATTTTAAGTGGAACAGTTTTGAGCGAGTCATGATCTAGAACAATTTCGGGAGAGTCAAGTTCTGCCTAATATCCTCTGCGGTAGAATATCTGGCAAATGTTCTGGCAGGGATATTCACTATACTACGTGAGTCATTTGTAATGTTACCGTCTGAAGATTTTACTAGGGGAATTGGTGATGACTTGTTAAAATTATTATTAAAAGAATGAGAATTGATCAAGAAATTCTATTTTCCTTAGGACTGTTAAGTATTTTGATGCTTGGTTTTGAAGAAAATTAGATTTAGCGAGATTTAATACTGCTTTTGCATGGTTTCTAGCAATTTCAAATTGACAATGATTCAGATTCTTTTCATTTTATGTAAGAGCTATATGCTAATGAATTTTGGGTCGTTGCTCTGGCACACTTGCTATCAAACCATTTTCGAGAGTTCAATCTTTTAGTGAACTGTTCACTTGGCATGAATAAATACATTCCAGCTAGTATTACGTCATTAATGTGGAACTGGGTAAAAATGATATCACTAGAGAAGAAAGTTTGCCGTGGAATGTCAGATTGACAATTTCTAAATCCATCCCAGTTTGCCCTATCAAAGTGCCATAGGGTCACCCTGACAGGTTCAGAACAGGGAGGCTTTGTTGGAGCCCACAAATGAGGTCTTGACGAGATTGTGGTTGGAGGATCTAGGTGGAGACAGCACTTCTATCCTGTACTGATCTGGATTATTTGTCAAGAATAGATCCAAGAGATGGGCATTATGGTCAGGAGTGTCTGGTATTCTGGTTGGTCGCTTTACCAACTACGTGAGATTAAACGATTCTCCAGACAGCTCGCACACTAGACCAGTATCATCAGACTTGGCAGAGTGCAATAACCATTCTACATTATGTACGTTAAAATCATCGAAAATGGTAATTATGGCACTAAAGGGTAAGGTTAAGGTTACTCAACTGTGTGGATATGGAGTCAAAGACATAGGGGATATATATATATATGTATGTATTGTTACAGGGGTGTATATTACGGTGCACTCTTAACCCTTAATTAAGCACCAAAAGGGATAAGATAAAATTTTGCAAGAAAACTAACTTTACTGTACACTATAACATACATAACCAAAGAAGAAACCAGGGTTCGTTTTACAAAAGGGAGGATTCATATAGGCCTGAGGATACAAATATAAAACAAGTTATTTCTTACCTAACCAGAATACACTCAGTGGAAGCTAAGCACTCACAAAGCTCGAGGAAATGTGGAGACTTCGAAGGTTAAATCCAGATATAAATCACACACTAGTGTAAATGGAGGAGTGAACCAAAAATGGGAAATGATACACAAACAGTGTGTTTTGTAATCAAAGTCACGTATTGAGTAGTGCTGGGGAAAAGTGCAACACAATGTGACAAAAGTGTAACTTGACAGTAAATGTGTACAAATGACAAAATGTGTACAGGGATGTGTGTACAAAAAGAGACAAAATGTGTCTCTTCACATTTTCCTGGAGCTTATAAAGGAGACTTACTCTGCCTTTCTCAGCTAATTAACCACTAGGCTGTCTTAAAAATAATCTCTGTCCATACAGAAACAATAGAGGCACCTGCTACCAATGAGGGCCGCATACACTCCACACAGAACCAATTGCGTGCCATCAAGAACGTGACGAAAGCGCCATTTAGGCTTCTAATTGGCAAACATCCCTACTTTGCTCCTCTCACATCATGTCACACCCACAGTTCAAGGACAAGAGGAACTTTCTGGGTAATTTGTGAGAAAAACATCTGGTGTGTTATCAGTTGAGAAGGCAAAAGTGAGGCTGGGTAAATACAGCTGGGGACCAGGGTTACCCTTACGGCCAGCAAAACTGATAAGAAAAAAGATTTATATTCTTAATGGCTCTCTTCTCTCTCCTTTCATTATCACCTTATCTTCTATTTCACCCATTCACTACTGGGGTAACTACGCCAGTGACACCTCCCTTCCTGAGAGAAGAAATTTCCCAAGGGGAAATTTCTGGATACTGTACAATCAAGTCTGGACAGGTAGTCCGCTAAAACATTACTAACACCTTTTACATGTCTTACATCAAGTGAGAATGCTTGCAAAAATAGGGCCCAGTGGGTCAATCTAAGATTTTTGTCCTTAAATCGGGACAAAAATTTCAGAGGGTGGTGATCAGTGTACACTACAACATCGCCTGACCCTGGACCAACATATACAGAGAAGTGTTGAAGGGCAAGTATGAGTGCAAGGAGTTCTTTCTCAATAGTTGAATAATTTCTCTGGGCCTTATTGAACTTTTTGCTAAAATAGCACACAGGCATCTCAAAGCCTTCATCATTATCCTGAAGCAAAACTGCGCTGGCTCCTAGGCCACTGGCATCAACAGCTAATTTAAAGGGTTTATCAAAATTGGGAGCTTGAAGCACTGGGAGACTTGACAGGATGGCTTTGACTTTAGAATAGGCTTCCTCACATTCTGGCTTCCACTCATACTTGACTCCTTTTCTTAACAAATCAGTGAGGGGAGCTACAAGATCAGAGAAGTTCAGGACAAAACGTCTGTAGTACCCTACCATGCCCAAGAATCGTTGCAACTCTTATTTTTGGGTTGGAGGGAATTGACTATGGCCTGAACTTTAATATCAGGTGGACTCATTCGGCCTAAACCGACCACATAACCTAGGTACTGCACTCGAGCCCTCACAAATTCACATTTAGCTAAATTAAGCACTAAATTAGCAGAGGACGGACTCTGAACCAAGGCATCTACAGTAGTTAGCTCAAGTGTTGTTCCCAGGTGTTGCTAAAAATAACAACATCGTCATAAGTAACACAGTTCTCAACATCCTTGGTGAGATCATTCATCAGCCTTTGGAAGGTGGCAGGAGCATTCTTCATACCATAGGGCATGACCTTACATTTATAAGTCCTGCCACCAACCACTAAACGGGAAATTTCTTGGGACCTTTCTGTGAGTGGGACTTGCCAATTTCTCTTCATTAAATCTAATTTTGTGATAAACTTAGCACTGCCTATCGCGTCCACACAAGCATCTACTCTAGGAAGTGGGTAAGTATCAGACTTGGTAAGGGAGTTGACTTTATGATAATCAATACAAAAGCGATGTGACCCATCGGGTTTTGGAACCACTATGACTGGGAAGCACCACTCACTTTGACAGGACTCAATTAACCTCTGCTGCAACATGTAGTTCAGCTCCTCTCGAATGATGGTCTGCTTCTGAGGACTAACCCGGTAGGGGGACTGCTTTACAGGGCTGGCA
This sequence comes from Coenobita brevimanus, assembly GCF_032717465.1. NCBI lineage: Eukaryota > Metazoa > Arthropoda > Malacostraca > Decapoda > Coenobitidae > Coenobita > Coenobita brevimanus. The sequence goes on along the minus strand of NC_137021.1, from coordinate 37,235,065 downwards.
TCTCCAACGTCCACATCATGCTGTGCCACCTCCGTCCATCCTGGGGCGTCCCGGAAGACATCAGGGAACTTCCTGAGACGGGCAACAAGCTCAGCACACCGCTCTGCAGTCAAGTGGGAGAGTTTATCAGTCAGTGTACTCCAAGCTTCCTGGTTTTCTCTCCAATTGGTCATCTGGTCCAAAGTCAAAGGGCAGCCCTCATCCTCCGCCAACTCGACAACCGACACCACACATGCAGCACTAGGGGGGTCCGCAAACTCAACAGCCGACACCATGCATGCAGCACTATGGGGGTCCATGTCTCGCCTGTGGTATTCCTTCAACATATTTATATGGTACAATCTTCGTTCCTTCCTCCGGTCTGGGGTTAAAATTACATAATTTAATTCACCTGCCCTCTTTTCCACTAGATAAGGGCTTGCAAAACTTGCCTGCAGAGGCTGATCATGAATGGGAAGCAAGACAAGAACTTGATTGCCTGGGCGAAACACTCTGTGCCTAACTTTCTTAGAGTGGTCATACCACCTCTTCATCTTCTCCTGAGAGGACTCCAAGTGTGCCCTGGCTACTTCCATATTATAGGCCAGTCTTTCTTTAAATTTTGACACATAGTCTAGCAAGTTAATTTGGTCATCATACTTGACCCATCGTTCTTTGAGGAGTTTAAGGGGACCTCTTACTTCATGGCCAAAGATTAACTGAAATGGGGAGTAGTCCAAGGACTTGCTCGGTGCCTCTCTGGTTGCAAAAAGTAGGAAAGGCAAACACTTGTCCCATTCTTTTGCATCAACATATAGTTTTCTGAGCATACTCTTCAAAGTTTGGTGATACCTCTCTAATTCACCTTGACTCTGAGGATGATATGCTGAGGAAGTGATCTGTGAGATTCCTAACTCCTTAAGGGTTTGTCTGAACAGTTTGGAATTAAGATTACTGCCTTGATCCGACTGCACTTCTTTAGGGAGACCAAAATGGGTAAAGAAGGTTAGCATCTCTTTTACAACCAATTTAGCTGAAATATTTCTCAGAGAAATGGCTTCAGGATATCTAGTGGCCATGTCTAACATTGTGAGGATGTACTGGTGGCCTGAAGAGGTCTTAGGCAAAGGGCCAACAATGTCCACAAGGACTCTAGTGAATGGGGCCTCAAACAAAGGTAAAGGAATCAAAGCAGCCGCAGGGATGGGCTTATTGCTCTTACCGACTAGTTGACAGGTGTGACATGACCTACAGAACCGGGAGACATCTCGACGGATTCCAGGCCAGTAAAAATGCTGCCAGATGCTGGAGAGAGTCTTCCTCACCCCTAAGTGACCTGCTAAAGAAGAGTCATGAGCAATGGACATAATTTTTTGTCTATAGGGTCTTGGAACCACCACCTGATGTACAGTCTCCCACTCGTTATCATGAGCAACACTAGGAGATCTCCATCTTCTCATTAACACGTTATTTGGCCTTAAATAATAACACTCTGTCAGTTCAGTCTCACTTTCATTTTCCCTAACTACTGAGTCAATTAAAGTGGCAATCTCTGGGTCAGATCTTTGCATATCAGCTAACTTTCCACTTGCATCAGTCTGGGGAGAATCATCAACCTCTGAGTCATTTAACTGGGTAAAAAAGGTATCACCAAGCCCAATATCATCATCGACATTGCCAGTGCTATTACTGTCAACATTCTCATGGCTGGCTTTTGCCGTCATAGTTCTAGTTACAGCACATGCGGGAAACAATTTAGGACATGTATCTTCCAACTCTTTAGTCCTACCCTCACTCAGGGTGGTTTTTGACACGCAGGGAACAGCACTCACCTGTCCTCCCGCCAGGTCATTACCCAAAAGGAAAGTGACCCCTTGTACAGGAAGCTGGTCAACAACATCCACATGCACTGAACCAGTAACTAACTCTGACTGGAGTTTCACCTCAACTAGGGGAACAGATACAAACTCAGCTATACCCTGCAACAAGACACATTCATTAGGGTCAGCTACATCAACAATCCCCTTCAACATTAGTGACTGTGAAGCTCCTGTGTCTCTAAGTATAGTGACTTCCATACCACCTTTTCCATCAACTGAAACTAACCCCTTAGAAATAAAGTCAGTAAATAAATGACCTGGGGAGGAGCCACTTTGAGTACTGCTTGAGGGAGGAACCTCTGATGGAGTCTTATTACCACTCTCACTTGAACCTGACGGCTGCACTGCTCCAGTCTTACTAGTGTCTAACAATGGCTCTACAGGAGTCTGTCTATCCACCACTGACGGCTCCACTCTGGCCTTATCAACAATATGCACCTGCTGGGGTAGTGTCTGACTACCGCTAACAATATCTGTGGGTGGCTGCTCTCTGTTGGTGTCAAAAGATCCCCAAGAGTTTATCAAAGTAATAGGTTTTATAGAGGGATTTTTCCCTCGTTTTTTCCAGCACCAATCCTCCAAGTGCCCCATTTTCTGGCAATACTGGCAAAACCTGACACTTTTTCTTGACCCTCTGGCAACACTGTCCTCATTTACTTTCGTAGAACTAACATGCTCTGGGGTTGCAGTGTTCCCACTAGTGTCACTTGACATTAACCTGCCTTTACCAGTAGGAGGGTTCACAAAAACTGGTTGGTTCACTCTCCTACCCTTAACAAATAACTGAGGCTTACATTCATGCAAATGAATTATACTATAGTTATCTGCTACAACAGCAGCCGCAGCTAGCGTATCTAAATCTTTCTCCACTAGGTATGTAGCCACATCCCTATCTATTTTACCAGAAAAGTTCTCCAAGATTATTAATTCTTTAAGTTTACAGAAATCATCAACTTTCTTAGAATGCAACCATTGATCAAATAAGTCTGAGTACTCTAGCATATTCCACATGAGTCTGATCTTACTGTTTAAAGGTGGATCTAAATTTAAGCCTATATGCCTCTGGCACGAGTCCATATGCTTTGAGAATGGCATCTTTTAAACAATCATAGTTAGCACTTTGATCAACAGATAAAGAAATATAAGCCTCTTGAGCCTTTCCTTTCAAAATACTCTACAGCAGTACTGTCCAAGAGTCTTTTGGCCACGAGAGATGGCCTGCGACCTTTTCAAACATATGGAAATACTTGGTGACATATTGCTCATTAAAGGAAGGTACTAGCTTAATGTTCCTAGCAACATCAAAAGATTCCTTGGCAGATGAACTATTAGCTTTAGGTTAACTATCAGGGTGCTTCAGTCTGCATTCGTGATCCATTTCCTTTTGTCTCATTTGAGCCTGTAATTCTATTTCCCTCATTTTGGTTTGCACTTCAAGTTCCCTCAGCTTAAGTCTGGCTAACTCAAGTTGCACTTTGTCACCAGTATCATGAGCAGAAAAATCGCTAGGGCCAGGTATCTCCGATGCCAAAGGCTCAGGGTTAACACCTTGTGCACAATCAGATGGCTCAGAACTAGTTATAGAGGACTCACTTTGCTCTAACATGGTGTCCAATATTAAATCAAGAACCCTAGTCTTAGTGACTAAGGCAGGAAATCTCAACTGTAAAGGCTGGGCAAGCAATATGAGCTCGTGTTTTGTGAGTGTTTTCCCTCTAGTTGGGGAAGGCTTAGAATCCAAAAATGCTTTCACATCACTATCACTCATTAGTGTCATGATTACTGATCATAGTTAAGTAGGCAAGAGTAAGCACTGTGTATGAGGCCAAGGTTGCCAATATTATGTCAGAAAGCCATCCTGGCAGGGTCGCCAAATTGTTATGGGGGTGTATATTACGGTGCACTCTTAACCCTTAATTAAGCACCAAAAGGGATAAGATAAAGTTTGCAAGAAAACTAACTTAACTTTACTGTACACTATAACATACACAACCAAAGAAGACACAGGGTTCGTTTTACAAAAGGGAGGATTCATATAGGCCTGAGGATACAAATATAAAACAAGTTATTTCTTACCTAACCAGAATACACTCAGTGGAAGCTAAGCACTCACAAAGCTCGAGGAAACGTGGAGACTTCGAAGGTTAAATCCAGATATAAATCACACACTAGTGTAAATGGAGGAGTGAACCAAAAATGGGAAATGATACACAAACAGTGTGTTTTGTAATCAAAGTCACGTATTGAGTAGTGCTGGGGAAAAGTGCAACACAATGTGACAAAAGTGTAACTTGACAGTAAATGTGTACAAATGACAAAATGTGTACAGGGATGTGTGTACAAAAAGAGACAAAATGTGTCTCTTCACATTTTCCTGGAGCTTATAAAGGAGACTTACTCTGCCTTTCTCAGCTAATTAACCACTATGCTGTCTTAAAAATAATCGCTATCCATACAGAAACAATAGAGGCACCTGCTACCAATGAGGGCCTCATACACTTCACACAGAACCAATTGCGTGCCATCAAGAATGTGACGAAAGCGCCATTTAGGCTTCTAATTGGCAAACATCCCTACTTTGCTCCTCCCACATCATGTCACACCCACAGTTCAAGGACAAGAGGAACTTTCTGGGTAATTTGTGAGAAAAACATCTGGTTTGTTATCAGCTGAGAAGGCAAAAGTGACGCTAGGTAAATACAGCTGGGGACCAGGGTTACCCTTACAGCCAGCAAAACTGATAAGAAAAAAGATTTATATTCTCAATGGCTCTCTTCTCTCTCCTTTCATTATCACCTAATTTTCTATTTCACCTAATCTTCTCTCTCTCTCTCTCTCTCTCTCTCTCTCTCTCTCTCTCTATATATATATATATATATATATATATATATATATATATATATATATATATATATATATAAGTAGTCATTTCTGTTGAATCACCTTTGAACATTACATAAATCTATCTTTGTCAGTCCTTCTGTGCACCTCCGTATCACTTACTCCTACAGCAAAATTGTTTTATAAGTTTAATGGAAGAGAAGGAATATATCGCAGGTTGATGATAGAAGCTGAGGAATAGTCTCAAGTTGCTCCCTGAACGCGTGAAGCTCTAAGTGTTATGGTAAACAATATTATAAATTAAACTGATGAAGTACTTACGCATACATGTTTTCACTGACCAGGATACTACCAAACAGAGAATAAATTATATGGTGGAGAAGGTATAGAAACGTAAAAATAATTATATATGACAGCAGAGAACAACTCAGTGAAAACAGAGCTATGTAGCTGACCCGGTCAGAGCTGCAACTGGACAGTACTTGGTACTATTGGCAACAGGTGAACCTCGTGCAGTATAAGATCGAGGCTTGGGTCTGGCAGTTGGTACACCTGCAGCCCGTGACGTATTTCACTCGCCAGTTGTGTCTGGGAGGACGAATGAGTTGCCAGTCACTGGACAAAACTGACATGTAGATAGAAATCATATAATTAGAGGACTGTAGTATAAGTAATCTTATGTATGGGTGTTTTCTACTAATGTCGTAGCACATTTACTTAATAAATTGCAATGATAATCAAATGATGTTATGAGGTTTCGTATCATAGACTGATCCAGTGAATGTTTACTTAACTTAAAAATCGCTGATGTCTTGCGTTGCCAGACGGTGAAGAACCTCATTATCATTGTTGATATAATACAGAAATCAAATAATTTCCATAAACTATATAATGACATAATCTGTTTGAAAATTAATATATCATACGCAGATCTGGTTACTGCTTGCTACCACCATCATAAAATATTTTCCTCCCTTCCCTTTCTCTCAGCTGGAAACTCACTCCCATCTTCCCCTCCCCCATTCCCTCCCCTGAACCCCCTACCCCACTTCCTTCCCCTGAACCCCCTACTCTTCTCACTCCTCCCTTCCCCCTTGAAAGAGTCAGTTCCTCTCCCTCCCTCACTCCCCACTGACTAAGGAAGGTGGAGGTTGCAAAATCTGCTCTCCTCACATCTTAAACTCATGGTGGTTATCCACCTTAATGACCCCCTAGTGCGGTCGATAAGCTATTCTTAATGACAGACTGAATCTCTCTCTCTCTCTCTCTCTCACACACACACACACACACACACAAACACACACACACACACACACACACACACACACACACACACACACACACAGTTTTTACAGAAGAAAAAAATTTTGAGAGGGACTATGTGGAACATGCATGCCCACACATACTACCAGATATACAAATATCAGAAAAAGTAATACAGGAGAAGTTAAGTAAATTAGACAGGAAAAGCAAATGGTCCTGATGAAATTTCATGTTGGGTGCTACGAGAATGTGCAAAGGAGTTAAGTAAACCATTATTTTTAATTTTCAAGAAATCCTTTAGTCAAGGTAAACTACCTGATATTTGGAAGAAAGCAAATATTGTCCCCTTATTCAAGAAAGGGAATAGATAAAATCCACTCAACTACCGACCAGAATCACTGACCAGTGTTGTAAGCAAGGTATTAGAAAAGCTTATACGAAAAGCTTGAGTAAATCATCTAGAAGAACGCAATATGATAACAGAAATACAGTTTGATTTCAAAAAAGGAAAATCATGTGTTACTAATCTGTTGAGCTACTATGACAGAGTAACAGACACAATACAGGAAAGAGAAGGATGGGTGGACAGTATCTATTTAGATATCAAGAAAGCATTTGACACAGTACCACACCAAAGACTTTTATGGAAACTGTACCATCAAGGAGGAATTCGAGGCCAAAGTTTTGTTGGATGCAAGATTTTCTCATAAAAAGAGAAATGAGAACAGTACTAACGGGAAATTACTCATCATGGAAAGAAGTGACTAGTGGAGTACCACAGGGCTCAGTGTTGGCAGCAATCATGTTTTTAGTGTATATAAATGATATAGACAGTAACACTGGAAATGAAAGCTATCTAAATATGTTTGCAAATGATGCAAAAATACAAAGGAGAATTACTAACACAGACTCTTGTAAAGAGCTACAAGAAGAATTAAATAAACTTCATGAATGGAGTAATACATGGCAAATGGAATTCAGTGTGGACAAATGTCACGTAATCAAGTTTGGTAAAAGTGGAAAAAGACCTGATTGGGATTATACGATAGGAAATGAAACCCTACACACATCAGAAAGAGAGAAGGACCTAGGTGTGATTATCAGTAACAGACTATCTCCGGCTGACCACAACAGTGAGAAGGTACGGAACATGTACAGTATACACTGCTTGCAAATATGAGAATAGCATTCACTTACTGTACATAAATGAAGACATGCTAAGAAGAATAATAACATCATTCATCAGACCAACCCTGGAGTATGCATCAGTAGTCTGGAGTCCTCATCTCAAAAAACACAGAGACAAGATTGAAAAAGTTCAAAGGGCCGCTACAAGATGGATACCAGGCTTAAGGGAACTAAGCTACGAAGAAAGACTAAATAAACTGAATCTACCAACACTACAGGAGAGAAGGAAGAAAGGTGACATGATAATGCTATATAAATGCATATCAGGGAAGGAGAAAATAGACATAAATGATTACTTAACATATGGGGAAGCATCAGCAAGAGGACACTGCAAAAAACTGCATAAGAAGAGAGGTGATAAAGACGTGAGGAAATTCAGTTTCCCAAACAGAGCAACTGATCAGTGGAATGCACTACCGAATGAAATAGTGTGTGCCAAAACAATTCACAAATTTAAGGATATGTACGATAAATATGGTTTAAGACACGGGACAGTACAAGCTTGACTCATTCCTGTAAAGATACAATTAGGTAAGAACAATTAGGTAAGAACACAGGTCACCTCACATCAGATATTACCCGACCTGCGAGTCGCCAGTCGGCAGTGCCACAGGGTGCTGAGAGGAGGTGGGGATAGCAGGGAAGCCACTAACCTCCAAGTTGCTGTCTCTCTGATTGATATTTGCTTATGTGTAATAATAATCAGGTGGATTCTTTAGGTAGTATGAATCCTGATTTTAAGTAGTTTTATTTGACTACATGGGAACTTTGCGAACTCGTGGCTTGGATATAGTTTTCATTATCCCCCCCCCCCCTCACTGTTCGACGTTCTCTATCACTGAGTAACAACGTCTGGAATAAGATAACATGCCGGTAAATATTGATGACGTCACCCATCAGAATGTGTTTGCAGAACTTCATTATTCAACAGATGCAAATCGATTTTGATTAACGAGCAGTTTTGTTCTTATAACCCTCTCCCATCCTCTCCTTTACTTCATAACTACAATTAGGTTACCTCACACTAGGGCCCCGACTGAAACTACCTGTATATGTGCTCTCTGTGCGTCTGTACAGGGCCCTCCTCAACTTAGGGTCCCCCACCATGGCCTCAAGACTTCCAATAATGCAATATATATCTGATGGGGAATGCGGCCTCCAAATACGACCCTACATGCGGCTTCTCAACCCCCTTAATCCGATGAGGCAATTCCGTGGCCCGGCAGGCTGGCTCCGTGAGGTAACGAAAGCGGCCCCATTCAAATTCCGCGGTAAGCACAGCAGGGTGGAAGTGTATGTGCTCCAGGACACCTGTGCCAGGTCTAGAGTTATCAATGGCCCATCGATTCCGCCATTTTTCTGCCAGTAACCAATCACAATACAGGGTTATTTCTGAATATAAACGAATAGTATAGACGCCATTGCTTCACACACACGGTAAGTGCTATGCCAATGTGTGGCACATTTCATCATATTTCGTAGGTTATTAAGCAAAATAACTGTACTTCCTTATATGTACAGAGAGATAAGGACATCAGGTAGATGATGTGGTACGACTATAGTGTCGACAGTGTTGCTTTCAGTAATAAACGTGCACAAGAAGTTTGCGGAACTAAGAAAAAAAAAAACTTTTGAGGCAGAGCGGACGGAAGTAAGGATGCATAGATGGATAATTATCCCATTTACGAGAGTGACCATGATTACCAACGATACTAGTGATGAGAAAATGTCTTCTGCCATGGAAAATAGTCTAAAGAAGAAGAAAATAAGTGTTCTGAGCTATACCAGTGATGAAATTGACAGTGACTCGAGTGTGCAGGTGGTGGGTCGGCTGTGGTTTGTGGTCAGCTGTTGCGTCAGTAGCAGGCCCATATAAATTTACTATCTTATAGTTTTTTTTTTTTTAATTGAAATAATGGCATTTTCCTTATATTTACAGAGAGATATATATTTCAGATAAATGCCTGTAAGAATTTAGGATGGAAGATTCTGACAGTGACAATGGGTATGATACCAGTGATGAGGAGCTCTATTCTCCCAGTGAATCAAGTGATGATTCGAGTGATTTATGTGATGGCAGAGATTCAAGTGATGACAGTGATTCAAGTGATGACCGTGATTCAAGTGATGATCCAGCAGCTGGGCGTGAGCCATCTGGACCTGTGACATGGATGCCAGTACCTGACAGTGATGCTAGCCCTCCTCTCATGCCTTTCACTAGTGCCACGAGCATGAAACGCCCTTAATAATAGTGCTAAGTTTATAGAGTATCTGAAATTCTTTATCATTGATTCAGTAGTTAGCATAACAGTCCAGGAAACAAATCTATATGCTGAACAGTGGACAGTGGCCCATGATGATTATTTAAGGGAGAAACCAAGATCTGTTGTTCATATGTGGATAAAGCAAGGTAAAACTACAGTAAGGGAATCTAGTGAATTTCTAGGAATGTTTTTGAACATGGGGCTTATAAAGAAACCTACAATCAGATCATATTGGGACAGTTCAATCCAAGGCCAAAACATTCCTTGAACAGTGAGCTGTTGGAACTGCTGCTCAAGTTTATGCATTTCAGTGATAATTATTCAGTTTCCCAACCTGATGGCCCATCATACAGACTGTACAAAATTCAGCCACTAATTGATCATTTCCAGTCAAAGTTCAAGTCTCAGTATCATCCTCAGAGGGAAATCTCTATTGAGTGTTATTGGCTACCATGGAAAAACTCTCTACGGCATTATATGCCTAAAAAACACATCACGCTAGATGTGGTATAAAAGTTTGGTGTCTCTGTGACTGGATATACTGTCAACTTTGAAGTCTTCAAAGGGTTCTCACAACATCCAGTCAGTGAAAATGGAGTGACGTATGGCCTGGTCATGCGGCTGTTGACCCAAGCAGACCTGCTGCACATAGGCCACCACCTTGGCCTCGACAATTACATCACCATGACTGTTCAGAGATCCGTGGCAAAAGCAAACCACAGCAACAGGAAAAGCACGGATCAACAGAAAAGGTTAGCCGCAGCAAGCTGTGAGAGAAAAACTTGCAAACCACCAGGTTTCTGTACGCAGACAAGGACCCATGATCTGTGTGGCATATCCAGATACTTCTTGCAACAGTTGCAAAAGCAGGGTACGCTACTGTTCACAGAAGAAATTGACCAGACAAGAGGCTGACAAGTATAGTTGCTGACTATAATCACGTCATGGGGGGCGTGGACCTGAAGGACATAAAGCTGTACGCCTACCTCAGTGAAAGAAGAACTCTAAAATGGACCACAAAAACAGCATTATCACTGTTTGGTTCAGCTAAACTGAATAGTTATATACTATACACAAAGCATATTTCCAACAGACGTAATGTGACAAGATACCGTTTCGTGATATCTGTAATTGAGGACCTGGTTGGTGACTACACGACCATCAAAAACCATACGAAGACGTCGTACTGCAGAGCAAACTGAAGCCACCAGCCTCACACAACCAGTCATACCTCCTAAAGTACACATTCTGCAGAGCCTGGAGATGATGGACATAACCTACAAAGACTCCCAGCAGGGAAGAAAAGAGACTGTATTGCTGGTCACACAGGGCGTGTGCGAAGTTGTTACGTGTCCTAAATGTGATGCAGAATCCTGGCCAAAGTACTTTGTCCCATATCACAAGAAATTCAAGATGTAAAATAGAACCCTTCCAGCATATACTGCACTCCAGTATTTCTCACATACCCAATAATTTCTTTACATGCACAGTAATTTTACACAAGCTGTTATTTATTTTTTTTTCCTGGCCAAAGAATTCTTTTTATTTTCATTTTCATTGATTTATTTATAACTCAGTCGTATTTGTTTGCTATGGGAAAGTATAACTTTTACGCTTTCATATGATGTATAAAAAGTACTAGGTTTGCAAAGTAATGAGTTTAGTATAAGGGATGTAATTTAAAATGTTCATTAGTACCGTAATAACTATTTATTTCCGCATCTGGCTACAGCTCATAATTTTAACTCCGGATTAAGGAGGGCAAAGGTTAGGCCCGTTCTCAACTCGCACGGTGTATCTAGTTATACTCCCAACCAGTGAGTTATATCCGTAAAGGCAATGAACAAGCCTCTAAACAAATGCTTAGAAAAATCGCCTGCTCATGGCAGTGCCGAACAAAATCATTTGATGGTTGCGAGCGTAAATAAACCGAAAGCTAAAGAACTGAGGGTTTTAGGGAAATTGATTTAAAGTTGGTATACCTCGTGGAACAGCATACTTGGTGTTGTGAAAAGCCACTTCCATTGCCATCTTAGAACCTCTGATATTCTGCTCTGGCTTACTTCATGCGATTTTGACAAGAAAAAATACCATTCACAAAGTTGTTGAATATAACTGCTTCACTACATTGGTAGAATTTGGTTACTTTGTTCTGAATAATTCCTGATAATTATATTACGCCGGAAGAGACCCATATCTAACGAGTAAGACAAGATGGAGTAATATAGATTCTAGTGTGGTTACCCCTGTCCAAAGCAGGTTTATTGACAAATGAAACCAAGCCTCATAGTGTCAATCAGGGTTCCGACTTTGTCTGCCCAGCAATGCTAACCCTGGGCCATTCAGTATCTCCAAGTGTGATCCCACCCGTGCATAATAGCCTATCAGAGATGTCTGTACCATATTATATAAACTGGTAATATAATCTCATTTCTAACGTAAATACATCAATAAATGTATACCCAGTGCGAATTATGTAATACTTGCCAACATAAACATGAAGCATTATACAAACACAATTTTACATGTACACTGTTCTTAGGCAAACGGCGTACCCTTACAGCAGACCACACTGTAGATCGTGAAGTATGTTAAATATAATGTTCCATATTACAAGATTAACATACATGCAGTATAGTGCTAGACACAATAGATGGAAAAGAGCCACCAGTATAACATGTGACAAAAAATACTGCTTATCTTTATCGTTCGAAGAATAATTTAGGTGACGTTGGTTCATGATCGTTTGAAGTTGCTTGTGTTGCCATTTAAAGACGTCACCAATATTCATCCCAAACCAAGGTGTCGAGGCAATTTACAAACCTAGCACGGGACAAAAATATAAACGATGAACCGGCAGCAAGACACTCTCGTCCTTCGAGGTCGAATTGCTGGCATGCAAGAGAGTGGAAAATCTATAAGGGAGATCACCAATACCATAGGAATATCGAAGACAACAGTTTAATTATGGCTAACGCGTCGGGCAGAAAGTGGAGATCTGAACAATAAACAGGAGGGCCAACCACCAAGGAAGACCATGGCCGAAGACGATCGGCATATAAAGAGAAGCTGCGGAGAACAGTCCTTTTACCAACGCGGTGGCCATACGAGAACAAACAGCTAGATATAACTGCTCAGGCTGTATGACAAAGACTGCATTTCGGGGCTATTCATCACAGGAATCTGGCCAAAAAACAACAGCTAACACCTAGGTATCGTGAGGGCAGACGTAGATTCGCAGAGAAACACGTGCAGGAAGATTTAATTACTGGGCTCGTGTTATATTCACCGCCGAAAAACATTGTCCTCAATAAAACACGGGAAGATACATTACTGAAGGAGAAATAACTGCAGGTTTAGCATTAAGAAAGCATCACTGGCCTGCATATAAATAAATAAATATAATGTGTGGATTCCACTTTGGTTATAAATATAACACATTCATAACTGTTGTGTATATCATAACGTATTCCAGGAGCATGCAGAGTTGCTTTCAGAGTAAACATAAGGAGAGTTCAGAGTGCAGCACCCGTGCCACACAATTTGTTTCTGGTCATAACTTCTGACCCTACACTCTAAGCTTTATCTTCGACAGAGTATCGTAAAATTCAGTTACTCTATGTGTGCCAGACCTTCAACAATTTTACGAATACTGGTTCGAAATTGATTAAAGATGTTTAGGTTGACTTTGTCTTGTGACACTAAAATAAAATCGCTTAATCCTTGTCTGACCGTAACCCCTCCCAGGTTTTGTCCAGACTGCAAGGGCAAGGGACCAAATCATTGCTTCTGCCTTGTTTCTCTTATCTTTGTACAACAATTATAAAACATTATTCACTTCATCCTATGCTGACCCTCAACATTATTACCACATTCTGTCTATATCTGAAAATATAAGCTAACTGACTATCCCCTTGAACTATGATCTTGTTCTGCCATAATGGGCGCGTGTACTGAAGGTCCTGTCATCTGGGGACATTCTTCTGAATCTCCCGGAGAAAAATTTTTTGCGGAGTTAAACTGTCATTTTTTCTCCGTATATGAAGAACATTTTCTGAATCAGCAATTTTTTTAAAGCTTATGTGGTTAATGCCATGTATACAGTATCTGATATTTAAAAAAAATGAAAACAAAATCCATTTCCACTTTCTGAATATAATGGAATGCAATTTAATGTTTAATAATAGTTTATAAATTAATGTACGCCAATAACTGATTTAACAATGAAAAAAAGTATTTCAGGCAAATATTGAACTGGTTGGTAAAACTTTTATTCGTGCTGCCAGAGGTCTGTAATATATGTTTTCTCGAGCCAATCGTTCACTCATCACCTCTTTGACATCGTTATCTACCCTGGCCTCCGACGTTTAACGTCTTTCTTTCCTGGAAATCTGGCCCATCCTTTCACATTGTGAGTCACATCATGTTTGGAAGATGAAATTGATTTACAGTCCGCCACAACACAATGTCATCGTCACTGATTCAGCAGCAACTCGGCTCCAATCACCTGTTTATTCTGAGTCGTACATCCGGCAGGACAGCATGGCCGCTGGGATGTCGTTTGTTGAAATTATTTTTATTGTGTTCAACAACAAAAACAACAACAACAACAAAAATACTGTAATGGGCATTTGAACCACGAAATTTCATTTACACATGCAAGTCATGACTATTTTATATTCCTCCGCATTAAGATCCCATTATCAATCACTGGACTGCACTGTTGAGGACAAAGTGGCTGGTTATATTATTCTACCAAAGCAACCTTATTATAATGGTATGGATTGCACATAATACAGTACTGATATTTACATTATAACAGTTAACAAGAGAATATTCAGTTTATCCTGGTTATGGATAGTATAATACCAAAATATTGGTAACTATCACCCTCTGACCCGTATTTTGCTCCTCTCAGCGAGCTTCAGATGAATGCCACCAGATGGCAGGACCTTCAGTACACGCGCCCATTCGCACATGTTGCGCTTAGTCTTCAATATACTCCTTATTTATGATATTCTGTTCTGTAGGTTTTCAATAATATTGTCACAAACAAACCATGCAAGCTAACACACACGGGTGTACTAACACACGAAATAACATTTCCTCGATTTTCATAATAACTGATATGATGTCCAAAACATCTATGAAGAAGCACGTAGTTGGCAGTTCACGTGTAATATGTGGGGATGAGTATGTCTCCGCAGCGTGGGTTTTCTCTCTTACAATGACGGACGCATCACAATATCAAAGTATCTCGAATTTTTTAAAGAAAAATTTCTACTTCCATTCCGCGAGCGAGACTACCCTTTCCCCGGGCGCAGACTGTTTACCCATGACAAAATTGCCCAGTGTACGCAGCCCACATCATCCTGAAAGAGTTTGACGAACACCCCAACCTGGAACTACTGGACTTGCCACGTCAAAAACCTGTGAGGCAACATGGTTAATACAAGGAAATAAATAGGGAACGGACGATGCAGCAACTAAGGCAGCACGTGAACAGGGTGTGGGAAGTGTTTATGACAACTCTTGATATGGTGCGTAATCTCGTATCTTTTATGCCCATCAGACTGCAGGCTGTGATTGCTTTTTATGTTATGTTCACAGACAAGCTGTCTACAGCAGAGTTAGGAAGCACTAAATTTACCTTATTTGATACATGTAACATTTACCTTTTCTGCTACACAGTCACCATGTTCATGACACGTAGAGAGGTGTATGGTATGTAGGAGGACTATTGGGCCTTGAGTGCAGGCTGTGAAGCCTATGCCCAGAGTCGGACAAATAAAAAAAAAATGCAGTTAGCCTACTTAATGTGAAATATACTTTCAAGGTTTAAGTATTGTCATTAATTATACCGTAACTATGCAGATACTTTAGCAGCATTTCTATAGGCCTACTGGTGAAGGGAAGAGTGAATATCCGACAGGACAGTATCAGATATAAAAGACATTCGAAAACTCTTACTATCCATCTATGGTGTATGAATGTCACACAGTATTAACAAATGCATGGTAGGAAGATCAGATACAAACTTTCACGTCTTTAAGTCAATAACATATTTCCTTACATATATTGCTGCTGCGGTGCCACGCTGTTATACATGTGTAGGTAAATTTAATCTACTACTAGTCTGTTTGTATCTGATGTAAAGGAATTAACACAAATGATGAGTGACCTAATCATCTGAATTAATGGAAAGTCAGAATTGAAACCTTTTGAAGGAGTGACAGGAAAAGACGAGAGAACTTTGTAGGAAAATGGATATCACCAGTTTACTAAGACTGAATTGGGGAGGCGGTAGGAAAGTCGGTAGGTCTGCTGTTCCAATGGTTGCAGGTTCGGATCCAGGTTGGCAAAGGGGACAATGTGTGGGTATGAATTTCGTTAAGAGACTTTACTGCTTTACCATAATACCCACTGGCATGTCGCAAACACACCTTCAGTAACAATAATACACCAGTCCTGTATGAGACAGCCCTATTTTGGACGATGGGTGTTAAAGCCGAAGTGGTGTCATGTGAAGGTGTTTGGTTTATAGGAAGATTGGTGTGTTTCAGGGAAAGAGCTCTTAACCCTACGCCCTGGGTCTGATAAAAAAAAAAAAAAAGTTTATAATTGGGAAAGTCATTCTTGCAGTAGTCTGCCATAGGCTGCTGCTGCTGCTGATGGCCCATTTGCCCAAGAAAGAGGATTAGCCAGTATGCCTTCGTACGTGTTATACAGGATCATCCGTAACAACACGGTATAGATCAAGAGGCTGCCTACCATAATAATGAACATAAACGTGACACCTATGCTGGCATCCTTGTACATAACCGAAAACTCTTCTCTTCTCGGGAAGAATCGATCCCAGCGCGAGAATGAAGGCTATAAATTATTTCCAACTGATGTTCTTGACAATATAGCGGTCTGTCCATTGGGGTGCGTTAGCAGCCCCTTGGGCATGGCGCCACATATTGTCCGGTAGCCAAAGGCCAATTTTCCATGCACTCTGGCATTGTCAATAGTTCGGTTCTTGGTACCGTTGGATAGCCCAAAATTTCAAGCTTCAGAACCTGCCAGGTGGAATCATGATCATCCTTGGGCAACTCGAGATATTTCAGATGGCGTCCAAAATGGCTGCCGAGTTACCAGTTGCCCATATCTGAACACCTAATTGATATGGAGATATGAAATTTGGCTCCATTTCCATGTTGTTAGGTTAAGCAAGTCAGTGAAATTATTTTTCTTAATGTTGTATACACAGAAATCTAGATTTTTCTTGAATAAAGCCACAAAATAATTAATTTTCAATAACAGCCACAAAAATATAGTCATTGGTTTTAGGGATAATAATGAACATAGGTTCATCTTAAGGGAGGTATCTGCTGATTTCAATACAACTTTTATTGTAAACATTATATAACTCTGAAAACTGTCTTAGAGGAAACTGTATGACCTTGTTCTTGACACATAGATATGTTGTATTCACTGAACTCAGGACAACCAGGTTTCAAGAGGATATCATGGAAAAAGTCAGTGTCAAGCTGCTGTGCTCGTTTTTATGAGACAATGGCTTGCTAGCAATTTGAAAGAAGGAAACTCTTTTTGTATAACTTCCTTCTGTAACTTTGGATCTTTTAATCCATCATACCTATGAATGACTGGCTCGTAGTCGACGTTCGCAGACATTTCTGTTATGGTGATGCACGTAATGGAAGAACTGATAACTTGGGGTTTACCATGAGTGTGTGACCAGCATTGCAAGTGAATGGGTGGATAGTTTACCATTTTGTGAAAAAACATCTGCATCAAAGTTGTCAGCCACCACCTGTACAAAACCAGAATCACAGTCTGAGATACAAATCTTGTTATTGTACTGTGCTGCAGTATAGGCAGCTGATTGCTGAATCTCAAAATTTCGTCATAGGAGCATGTGACTCCAAAAACATGCATACTGTGAAGAAGCAGTTTGGAATCTCTGATAAGTACCTCCAAGAGCTATTTGTTGGTTTGTAGGATGGCTGTGCAGTGCAGCTGTTACCATAGATCTTAGAAGGATTTCCGGTAAAGTATTAAGTTTTGAGATAACATAGAAAGCAAAGCCATGACTGTGTCACTAATTGACTCAAGAACAGAAACAATGGCAATTTCAGTGCTATGTTTGGTTTTGATATAGGCAGTAGGTTTCACCTCGCACTGAACCTGTTTTGACACAGTAAGCAAAGGAGCATGTAGATCACCAGTAACTTCCTTTGTAACTTTGAAAAGAGTGGAAGCTTTCTTTCTGAAGACATCTGTACAAGCAATTCCTGTACTTGACAGTACCAAAAGATCTTCGCCAAAGGATTCTAAGAGCTTTGCCATAGGCAATTTTCGGCTTAACAAGCAACCAGCATAACTTTTCAAAGTCTGGTAAAGCTCTACTGAATTCCACACTCTCAACCTGTCCGCGGTTAAAAGTTCACATAGGCTTATGAATGGCACACCATGATTCTCATCTGATTTGGTCCCTACTGCTGCTGCTTAGGACCCGGGAGAAATAAATTTGGATCTAAAAATCATCATATCTGATATCTGCAGCATGCAAGTTGCTGATGGCTCCTGCAAGATTTAGTCTGACTTCAGCAGCCCAGCCAACCCCTCTCCTCTCACAAGCCTCAAGAATGGTGTCCTTGAAACTACTACCATCTTGGGCTTTTTCACACAGTCGTCGAAGGTAATCCAACTCCAACAACCAAGATGCTTAAGAGCTTTCACTATATCACATTCCTCACTGCATAATATGCAGTGCCTCTGGAAATCAAATTGTCTTTCAACTGATAATCTAGTTCTCTTAAGAGGGATTTCAGGCAACTTATCTGGTTTCTCTTGCCTTTTCAGATGCCGCTCAATATGAAGGGGGGAAGTATATGTTGTCACACAACTTTTGTGACACTTCAGAATACCATTTGGATTTTCATTTATCATTAGCTCTAATTGTGGGTGAAGACCATCACAATATATCTTGCTGCTCTGTATAATTGTCTGTATCCTCTTGAGACTTGAAGTGATCAGCTATTCTGTTGCAGCATCACACTGAAACTTCTGTGAAAAGTAGCACTTTTCTTCAGCCATAAAGATCTATGACTAGATCTACATACATCTCATACTTGAAAAAGAAATTGTATATACAATTTGGGTTTCACACCGACACTCCAAATGAAATTGCTGTTGATGATGTCTATGCATTCAAATATGGAAATGTAGTTATAAACGGATAATTATAAATACCCGCTCCATCCATAACGGTAGTTATAATGGGATAATTATAAATACTCCTCCATCCATGAGTATTTAGAAAAAGGTAGTTATAATTGGATCATTATAAATACTTCTCCATCCATATTATAGCATTTAAAACAAAGTTTGTAATAATTTGCACGCCGACCATTTAAAACAACGTTATTTATCAAAAACCACAAAAATTCAAACATTCATGTGAAATATGACCTTGACAATATCTTAAATCAATTCCTTAACCCCATATACCTACAAAAAGACTCCAATATTGCATTTCAAGGTGCCAGAGAACCCATGCTTTGCAATTTTACATATTTGGTGGCCATCTTGGACGCCATCTTGATTATGAAACTAGAGATCCTGGGCTATGCAACGGAACCAAAATTAGAACTATAGACCACTTTTCTAGGTTAACCCCCGTGGCAGCCAGACTAGTAGCTATGAGCCGTGGTCAGGTGGAGGGTGAGTGTGAGGCTCTCCTTACCTTGTGGAGACGGTGCGCTAGTTTCCAATGGGACGCACCTGCAATAACTTAAGACAAACAAGAGTCATACACAGTCTTGATCGAGATAATGAAATGATAATTCGGCCAATAAACGTTGATTTTCCTTTTGGCATATTTCGCACATTTTATTCTTTGAGTCGTCTTCTCAATGTAATATGTGGTTGAATTGTGTCATGATAGCCAGTATATTATTATCATTATCGCAAAATGTGTATATGTGTCCTGTAAATAAATACCTCCCTTGAACTTCTTCTAATGGAAACAAGACGTCTTTTTCTAATTTATTTAACCATATTAATACAGAACTTGGCTGTAATTTCGTCACAGTGTATTATTTCCATCTGATTAGTCACATATGCAAATACCTAACAGAGAGACAGCAGCTTAGTGGGTAATGGCTTCTCTGCTATCCCCGCCTCATCTCAGAGCTCCTTGTGGCACTGCGGACTGGCGACACGCGGCTGGGAATATCTGATGTGAGGTGGTCTGAGAGAGAGAGAGAGGGAGGGCTAGCCAGTCTGTCATTAAGAATAGCTTTTCGCTTGCGCTAGGGGGTCATTAAGGTGGATAACCACTATGGGTTTAACCCACTGGTGCCCTGCGTCCAATATAATGGACAGAACTGGGGATTTTCAAAATTTAATGAAGAAGGGAACCCCTGGGTAGGGACCTATGACCTTCCCGACTATGAGCCGATAGGAGGAGGGCGGTACGCCTAGTACCCGTCCAGCAAAATCCCTCTCACAGGAACTCTGGCCACTAATGGGTTAAGATGTGTGGAGAGCAGATTTTCCAACCCTCACCTTCCTCAATCAGTGAGGAGTGAGGAAGGGAGAGGAACTGACTGTTTACAAGGGGAAGGCGGGAGTGAGAGGGGTAGGGGGTTCAGGGAGGGAGTGGGGTAGGGGGTTCAGAGGAGGGAGTGGGGTAGTGGGTTCAGGGGAGGAGTGGGGGAGGGGAAGATGGGAGTGAGTTTCCAGCTGACAGAGAGAGAAAGGAGGATAATATTTTATGATGGCGGCAGCAGGCAGTAACCACTTCTGCGTATGATATATTAATTTTACAAACAGATTATGGAAATGATTTGATTTTTGTATCAAATAAACAATAATAAAGAGGTTCTTCACCGTCTGGCAAAGCAAGACATCAGCGATTTTTAAAGTTAAGTGAACACCCACTGGATCAGTCAGTGATACGAAACCTTATAATATCATTCGATTATCATTGCAGTTTATTTATTAACTAAATGTGCTACGGCATTAATAGAAAACACCTGTACATATGATTACGTATACTACTGTCTTCTAATTATATGATTCGTATCTACATGTCAGTTTTGTCCAGTGATTGGCAGCCCATTCATTCATCCTCCCAGACACAACAGACATGTGAATACGTCACTGGTTGCAAGCGTACCAACTGCCAGACCTATCTTGTACCAGGTTCATATGTTGCCGATAGTACCTAACGTGAAACAGGCGTCACTGATGAAGCAATTGCGATGACGGGAATAAAACATCAATGTTGCACTGCTATGTCAATGGAACGTTTGCAATGAGAGAAGGTACTTCTATGCTTCGTGCCTAAATCATTATTTTGATGTCCATACTGCCCTTCACCTGACAGTGAGCAAGTAAGGTAAAGTTGTCTTAATTCCATACAGATTATGTACTGTAGATACGCCCATGGACACACTTGGAAATCAACGTCATAATGCAAGTCAGAATTGTTTCATGGGTGCAGAGAGTGAAACGCAAGATTTAAAATCGCAGTTTCTCTCATCAACCTGCGTTATATTGCTTCTCTTTCACTATTGTAAACAGTAAGGTTGTGGGAGAAAGTAATACGAAAGCTGCAAATGGACACTGACAAGGTTAGGTCTACGTATTTTCCACACAGGATTTAACAAAAATGACTTATATTATGGTTATGAATAAATTATTGTACGTGGCAACTCACTACTTCCTTCACCAACTCCCCCATACCTAACCTTGCCCATCCCCATACCCCACTTACCCACACTGTTACTAAGGAAAACACTATTCCTTCTTTCACAAACATTAATGTGGGACGCTTGAAAGAGTTTCCCAGTGTATAATCAACATCAAAAGTTCTGTTGCCTGTCTTGCCTCACTCTCTATGAACTTTGAAAAAACAAAAACAAAAAAAATGTTGTGAACCAGCAGCAACAACAGTGATAATTTTATTTGGCCACAAGCAAGTGGCTTCAATATATTTTCCGGAGGATTCACTACACTCGTTTCAAAATTCATGTAGAGAGATAACAGGAGAGGGGACAGATCTTTTCATGTCGACTGTGCACACTTTTCCAAGAATGTTGGAAACCGGGTATGGAGGTTGAGTAGGGTAGATGATGGGAGTGCTATCCTGGAAGCAGTGAGCTGTCACGTAGTGTATGACTGTGTAATATGAAATCATAAAATGAGCCACATTTGCTACATAACGCGTGGATACTACCTAGACCTAATCTTATAACTCTTGCTGCAACCATCGTACTCTCCTGTCACGTCCCTTGCTCTTCACAAACACATCACGACGGTAGTAGAGAAACAGTTTAATGTTGGTTGATAGGAAAAGTTGTTGTTTCAAATACTGCGTTTCACTCTTTGAACCTGTGAAGTAACCGAGATATTTTTATGCCGTTAAATACAAGTGGTATCCTGAGCAGTTATAAATTTTGAGAGGAAAGTAGTGTAAGCATCATCAGTCATTAGATACGTGGTATGTGTTCCTATTCTTTGCATTACATTTCGTGATTATATTTCTTAAAATTTCATTAACCTTTATACACGTGGAGAAACTGTCAGTCCTCCTGTATAATAAACAGACTTTAACCATTCAGCTGATACATACCGCGGCTTGCATACCCCATCATGGTTGGGACGACTAAAATCTTCAACACTGGACAACACCAGACGATTTGTTCTGCAGAGAGTGAGTCATCGGAGCCTTTGAGTGTTATCGTTATCACAGATGGACACCTTTGGTATACTATTCCTGCTACTGGAAGACGATTTCATTCAGCTTAAAGCGTCTTTTGGACACAGAGTGTTAGAAAGGATATTATTTTCGGTATAACTGTCGGGGCAAAAACACGTGGTTTTGTGTATCTGGTCGAAAGTATTATGTGGGAGTTGTACTGGGTGGTGACTAAGACGATATTATAGCAAGTTAGTTAAATAAACGATTGCAGAGGACTTGTCAATAAAAACCAAGCTTTTAGTTGCCTTGGGGAGCAACTTTGCCTGTATAATGTACAGTGCCTAATGTTATTCAGACGCATTCAAGAAACAATTACAACGATGAGAATAGGGTACCAAATTTGCACTGCTATGTGACTGAAATATTACTTTTGGAAGAAGGCACTTTCATGATATTTAACCAATTCCATATTTTGATTCATGTGTTGCTTTCCACCTGGCAATGAACGTTTCAGAAAAGATATCGTTACTCAGCTCAGATACGTAGATATGGCTACTGACAGTCTTGTAAATGAACGCCATCAAGTAATTTTCAGTTGCTTCAGGAGTTCAGACTGAAATGCGATATCTGAAACCGCAACTTCTCTCATCAACCTACGTTATATTATACTTCTCTGCTACCATGGTAACGTGCTTGTGAGAAGCAGAGGATGTGACGGCAGAATGCGAAGGTGGCAGCAAGGGACTGACAATATTAATAGTAGGCCTAGGTAGTATCAATGCATTATGTAACAAAAGCGACTCATTTTATGGTTTTATATTAAGAGTGCAGTACTTGGCAGCTCATCGCTTCAAAGACTACACCCCTCCTCACCTAACCTACTTACTCCCTCATACCCGTTGTCCAACACGTGGACAAAAATGTACCCTCTTGTTCCACGAGCTCTGAGGTGTCTCGCTCGGCAAGTCTCTGAGCGTTCAGTAGTACGAGATACATGTTGGAGCTTAAGAACCCTAATATGGCGCGTCGCTAAAGGTCGTGAGGCGAGAGCTTCGGGGTCCTAGAAAAGGCTTTCGCTACTCAATAAAGTCTACAGGAGCGATGCACCTCATGTCCGAAAAACGCTAGTGACAGATATGTAAGGCCGCTCTTAGTGATGCATCCTTAAGAAATAAAAATCACAATCGCAAAAAGTAAACTATCTCACCACATTTTACGCCCCTTCTTTTTCGCCATGTGTGTTTAGCTGTCTTCGGCCTCACCCTCGCTCGCAGCTACTCCACATCTTCCCCAGCCGGTCCAGTACTGTATTGGCGCCATTAAACTTTTCTGCACACAAGGCCTTTCGGAAAGCGTCCATTAAGCCGTAATTGTTCAGCTTATGGCACCCTGTATCAGGACACGCTGGCGCAGTATTCTGTTGCGAATCACAGCAACTTGCCACTTACTGAGGAATATCTTTTTATTTTAATGATTAGATTCTCTGGTAATCAGTTTTTGGCGTATGTAACTACGGTTTTTCTTCTTGATATATAAGTGCATCTTTTCTTAACATATTCTGCATATATGTAAATATATACATACATACATAATACGTATCTCTATTTGTCTATATATCTATATCTATCTATCTATCTGTCTGTATCTATTTATCTATATCTATCTATATCTATCTATCTATCTGTATCTATCTATCTATATCTATATATCTATATCTATATCTATCTAGCTGTCTATCTATTTGTCTATATATATATAGAGAGAGACAGATAGATAGATAGATAGATAGATATAGATATATACTATCTATCTATCTATCTATACTGTATATCTATCTATCTATATCTATCTATCTATCTATCTATCTATCTATATATATATATATATATATATATATATATATATATATATATATATATATATATATATATATATATATATATATATCATCATCATTAGCAAATTCAAGTCAACTGCTGAACTAAGACCTCCCCCAACTTTCTTCATGAATTCCTTGACTGAGAAAATATCTGTCAGGATTTGACTTCAAGCTTCTGTATCTCATCTTTCAACATCCTGTCTAGCCTTTCTTTGCTACGCATGCAATCTCTTGGAGTACAGTTAGTCAGCCTCTTGCTCTATCGGTCATTGGTTATTCTTGCTTCATGAACTACCCACCTCATTATCTCTTCTTTTATAATTTTTATAATGTCCTTGACTTTACTTCGTTCTCTCACCGACGTTAATTTCTTCCTGTCTCTGAAATATATTTCCAATATTGACCTTTCCATTGCTCTGTGAGAACGGATTAGTTTGCTTCCTTTGATTTTGTCAGCTTCCATGTTTCACAGCCATACGTCACAGCTGCGATTAAGCATGCTTTATATACTTTTCACTTCAAGCATACTGTCAAGCTATTTTTCATTTTTTTTTTTATGCGAGGAAGAAGGAACCAAAGGCCATGAGCCCACAGTAACAGTTCCCTCCAAGAGAAAAACAAAATACAATATAGAGCCAAATTCAAGATCCGATCATTTTGAGATCCCTGGACACACTGCGTTTGAAAGACTGGAGATCATAGGCAGCAGGAAATACAGACAGAGGGAGACAGTTCCAGAGCTGACCTGTTGCATAAATGAAAGACTGGGAGTAACGGTTAACTCTTGCATTAGAGAGTTGGACAGAAAAGGGATGAGAGTTTGCTGCCAGACGGGTGCTACGCGCCCATCGTAGAGGTCGAGGAATGCAAGCAGACAGTTCAGAGGAGCAGTGACCATTAAAGTAGCGATAGAAAAGAGATAAAGATGCAGCAGTGCGGCAAAGAGACAGAGGTTGAAGGGAGTCAGTAAGAGGAGGAGAGTTAATGAGACGAAAAGCCTTTGACTCCACCCTATTGAGAAGAGCTGTATGTGGGGAGCCTCCTCACACATGAGAGTTATACTCCACACAGGGGCGGATAAAACCCCTGTATAGAGTCAACAATTATGCAGGGGTAAAGAAAGAGCGGAGTCAGCTTAGCACGTCCAATCTCTTGGAAGCAGATTTTACAAGAGATGTAATATGATCTTTCCAAGATAAGTCCCGAGTAAATGAAACCCCAAGCATGTTCAAGGATGATGCAGGATTAAGCTGAATATTATTAAACATTAGTGGATATACCTGTGAAAGATTTTGTCAGGTTGGAAGGTGTAAGAACTGAGTTTAGATGCATTAAAAAAAAACATATTATTTTTACCCCAGTCAGAGATACGAGCCAAGTCAGACATTAGGTGTGCCATAGCCTCATCCCTTGTTTGTTGAAGTAACTGTTGAGATGGGCGTTGCGAGAATCGAATGGAAAGGTGAAAGGTGGAGTCATCAGTGTATGAGTGGATAGGGTTAGATGTACAGCTTAGAAGATCATTGCTGAATAAAAGGAAGAGAGTTGGTGATAGGACAGAGCCCTGAGGAACACCACTGTTGATAGATCTAGGAGAAGAACGATGGCCATCTACAACAGCGGCTATAGAACGACCAGAAAGGAAGCTAGCGATGAAGGCAAAGATAGAAGGATAGAAACCGTAGGAGGGCAGTTTGGAAATTAAAGATTTATGCCAGACTCGATCGAAAGCCTTTGAGATGTCAAGTGCAATGGCAAAGCTTTCGCCAAAGTCCCAAAAGGAGGATGACCAGGAGTCTGAAAGGTAGGTGAGAAGATCGCCAGTGGAGCATCCCTGACGGAACCCGTACTGATGATCGGAAAGAAGGTTGTGATAGGAAAGATGCCTTAAAATTTTTCTATTGAGAATTGACTCGAAAACTTTTGAAATACAGGACGTTAAAGCAATTGGACAATAGTTGGAGGGTTGGGAGTGGTCACCCTTCTTTGGGACTGGCCGAATGAGAGCAAACTTCCAGCAAGAAGGAAAGGTACAAGTTGACAGACAAAGGCGAAAGAGTTTGCCTAGGCAGGGTGTAAGCACAGAAGCACAGTTCTTGAGAACAACAGGAGAGACCCCATCAGGCCCATATGCCTTGTTAGTACTGAGGCCAGTGATGGCAGAAAATACATCAGCTGAAGAAATTTTAATGTCAGCCATGAGGAAGTCAGAGGGGGGAAGTGATGGAGGAACAGAACTGGAATCGTCTAATGTGGAATTGGAGGAGAAAGTCTGTGCGAAGAGATCTGCTTTATCAGTAGAAGAAATAGCTACAGAACCATCAGAGTAGAAAAGAGGAGGGAAGGATGATAAGGTAAAGTTGTTAGAAAGATTTTTGGCAAGGTGCCAGAAGGAGCAGGAAGAATTCGAGTTCGAGAGTTGAGAGCATTTAGTATGGATGAAATTATTTTCAGTAGAGCGAAGAACAGACTTAGCACGATTCCGGGCAGAAACGTAAAGATGATGTGATTCAGGGGTGGGTTGGCTCCGGTACCTTTTGTAGTCCATCTCCTTGTTGCGGACAGCATTAGAACAAGCGTGATTAAACCAAGGCTTTCTTGCATTAGTCAAAGGATATGAGAAAGGAATGTATGCTTCCATGCCCGAGAGAATAACCTCTGTAATGCGCAAGGCACACTCAGATGGCTCACGGCCATGGAAGCAATAATCATTCCAGGGAAAATCAAAGAAATACTGCCTGAGGGCCTCCCAGTCCGCGGCTCCAAAATGCCACAGACGACGTTTCCCTGGAGGGTCCACAGGCCGTACCGGAGTGATAGGACAGGTTAAGGTAATAAGGTTGTGATCGGAGGAGCCCAACGGAGAGAAAAGATTAACAGAGTAAGCAGAAGGATTAGTTGTGAGGAAGAGGTCAAGTATGTTGGTGCTCTCTCCAAGGCGGTCAGGGATATGGGTAGGGTGCTGTACAAGCTGCTCTAGGTCATTAAGGATAGAAAAGATGTAGGCTTGTTCACCAGGTGGATCCGTGAATGGAGAGGAGAGGCAAAGGTGGTGGTGAACATTGAAATCTCCTAGAATGGAGATTTCAGAGAAAGGTGAAATGGATAGAATGTGTTCCATCGTAGAAGTAAGATAGTCGAAGAATTTTTGATAGTCAGTAGAATTAGGGGATAAGTAAACAGCACAAATATATTTAGTCAGAGAATGACATGAAAGCCGAAGCCAGAGTGTAGAGAATTAAGAAGAATCGAGTTCAGGAACACGAGAGCAAGATATGTCGTTGCGTATATATACACAACAGCCACCTTTGGCTTTGAAATGAGTATAGAGAAAGTAGGAGGATACAGAAAAGGGTTTGCTGTCAGTTGCCTCAGACAGCTGAGTCTCAGTTAGAAAAAGAAGGTGAGGTTTAGAGGAGGAGAGGTGGTGCTCAACAGAGCGAAAGTTAGAGGAAAGGCCGCGAATGTTGCAGAAATGAAGAAGAAGAGAGTCAGACAGTGGTTCCAGGCACCTCGAGTCGTCACCGGGAGAGGGGCGGATGGTGGGGGCATTTATGGTCCTCCCCCCTGGGGACTCCAAGGCTTGGTGATGAGACGCCATTTTAGTTGAATTTTGAATAGGAAGTGTAGTGTGTACTGTGCATGTAGTTTGATGTAGATAGAGAAATTTGTATTGGAGAGCATGCTGGCCTACTCTCTGTGTAACTGAGACACTGAAAAAGTTCAGCAAAGGGGGATGGCCAGGAACTAGTCCTGAGGGCTGATGAAACGGGAGCTCCAGCACTCCCTGTCATCAGTTTTCCATCCACCTCGGGAGTACTGGCCTGCTCGACTGGTGCTACAGTCTGCTCCTCATATGTCTCTTTGATTATCGAAAGCTTTCACACCAGTTGTAATGAGTCTTTTTACTTCGTTTTCATGTTGCCTTAGTTTTAGTACTCGTGTTTGGCTCAAGTAATTGTAGTTGTCAGCTTCTTCAAGAATTTCTTCATTTATAATGATGACGCTTTTTGCTGTTTTTGGGTTAAATATTATTTGACTTTTACTCCAGGTCATCAATACCCCTGCTTTGAATATTTATGTCATTTAACATATTTTGCAATGTTTCTGCTGTTTCTAAGATTAGGACTATGTTATCTGCAAACTTTAAATGGTTTAATCTTTCTCCATCTATGCATTCTGGTTTGTTCTCCGATGCAACGTTTCTGAAAATGCTTTCAAGACATGCAGTAAATAATTTTGGTGAACTTGTTTCTCCCTGACCCACTCCTTTCTTAATCTTACTTTTCTGAGTTTTATGTAACGTAACTGTAGCTGCTCTCTCTCTCTGTATAAAATATCTTTAGGAGCAGTTTTACAATGTTCTCATTTACTCTTTATTCCCACAGTTTTTATTATCATGTGCTCCACTGAGTCGAGAGCATTCTCATAATCAACAAAACCTAAGGACAGTGGTTTATGTTATTCTGTAGTTTTCTCAATGAAATGATTCATTGGATGTAGATGTTGAGTTGTCGAATACCCGCTTCGGAATCGTGCCTGTTCACGAGGTTGATGTTCTTTGTTGTTATTCTGCTTTTAAGGACTTTTGGGAAAAGTTTGAACATATCTGATAGGCTAATAGGTCGACAATTACTTGGATATTTTGGATCGTCTTTCTTGTAACGCAACTTAATTATTGCATTTCACCATGTTTCGGGAATTATCTGCTTTATGCTGAGTAAATAAGTGGCCAAGTCGGTTTAAACTTCTACTCCTGCAGCAAATCTGCTACTATTTCATATCCTGGGGTCTTTCTCTTTTTCATACATGTAAGAGAAACGTCTGCTTCATCTGGTGTTACCCCTGTTATTTCACTTGTCAACCAAAAAGTGAGCTATCGGCACTATTGTCTTTGTTGTATAAAGCTCTTTGTAAAATTCTTTAATTCTCTTCATCATCTTCTCTCTGCACCTAATGACTTCTCCATTTTTTTTATTTCATATATATATATATATATATATATATATATATATATATATATATATATATATATATATATATATATATATATATTATCATCATCACGAGCCGTTTGAGTATCCACTGCAGGGCCAGCCTATCCCGACCGAAGTAGGGACGATACAGCCAATGTATCTCTACTAAGTGGCTTAGGCTGTCTAGTAGAGAGTGTATGTAGGGTGAGAAGTGCTTGTAAGTGTGATTGTAGTGTTGTAGTGGCTTTGGATGTGTGTTTAGTCTGTGAACTAAATGTAATCGGCCCGCGCAAGCCGGTTGGGTGCAAACATACTTTACATTATGCGACACTGGTTCAGTCACAGCACCCCTGGTGTCCGCCAATGCAGTACATGGCCAGAAGAACGCTTCCAAAGTTTAGTACCCTGGCGGGGCGCGAACCCTCGCTCTCCAGTGTACAAAAACGCACATTTTACCACTGAGGCTCCATATATATATATATATATATATATATATATATATATATATATATATATATATATATATATATATATATGGTTCTAAAATGCTTAGATTATTTTCGTAATAACTTTGTTTTTAGTGATGCTTAATGTAGTTACTTGTGTTATTTTATTGTTAATATTATTCTCTCTGACAAGTACAATATGTTTTCACCCCTGTTTGTTTGCTTGTTTTTGTCTGTTAGCAGGATTACTCAGAAACAATGAGAGAGATTTGAACCAAATTTGGTGGGTATATAGCCCAAGTCCAAGGGAACAATCGATTAACAGTTGCAGGGGCGTCCGCTGGATTTTTTGTAAGGGGTGGCAAAACAAATTGTACATGTATGTGTGGTTATAATATATCAACACACACATTCCAAATAGGCATAGGCATACACATAAGTTACATGACTTACATCAAATGCATAGTGACAGAATGCATGAATCGACTCAAATCACTCAATCATCCTTGAACAAGAACTGAACCCGTCGAATTCCAAGGGGGGGCAGCTGCCCCTCCTTGCCCTGCCCCCTTCCCGACGCCCACGAACTGTTGGGACAGGTCCGAATTGTATTTCAGATTCTAGATCTGGAAACCTCTTTTTGCGACACCTTAATCAGTGATGAGAAACCGTAACAAATTATGAAGAGTGGTTTGAAAAATATATTGCCCTTGTTGGAGAGATGCGCTCTACTGAGTGCCCCTCTAATTATTATTATTATTATTATTATTATTATTATTACTACTACTACTACTACTACTACTACTACTACTACTACTACTACCACCACTACTACTACTACTACTGTTACTACTACGAGTAAAATATCCCACATCCCTTTATAAAGTTTTCTTGTTTTTGTCAATATTCATATTATTCCTTCTGTTTAGAATGTAAATGACCAGTACTCGGAGGCTCTTTTGTCTAGGGCCTTCAAAATATGTCACGTTAATCGCTCAACTGGCGGCGTCTTCTGGTCAAATATGATGGATATATAAATGATGGATTCCAGGACACCATCTCAGAAACCGCATAAGCTAGGAAACTGAAATTTTACTGCGACATAGAATTACGGCGGCCGCAGTGCTGAAAACAGTGTGGTTCCTACTGGTTAATTATGCTTTTAGATCTGGGGTAAAATACTGGGACTTTTCAATATATGCCGGATCTCCATTAAGGATTAAAGCTAGAACCACCAAACTTTGTGGACTTACAAACTGTAATTACCTAAGGTGACATGCTTACGATCAGTGACCTTGACCTTAAGTGTCCTTTATAGCTTGACTTCTAGTAGGCTATGGCTGTTGGAAGTTTTTCTTTCCACAGCCATTGCTGTGTCCTTGGACGAGTTTACGGTGTTCTAGTTCATTATCAAGATCTCCACATTGAGGTATGCTTATTGATATTGTTTGTGCGTATATATATATATATATATATATATATATATATATATATATATATATATATATATATATATATATATATATATATATATATTGTTACGGAACAGAGAAAGATAATGTACACTTTAAGTGAGAATACTAAAAGTCACTACTGTCCCGTAAAGTTCCAGGTTCAAAACAAAAGAGTTAGGTAAAATTACAAGTTAAAGTTTAATGCTCAAACTAACAACAAAACATTCAGGACTCATAAGGATAATGTAATGGCAAAAAACAGGTTAAATATATGGTTAACTGCAATAGCCTCTGTTAACACGAAATTAGCAAGAGTAAATTTATCTAAGTCAGCCCTGATAAAATGAAAATACACCGGGCAATGCTCAGTTAATGCAAGATAATTTATTACAGATACAAACTATTATTAACAATTGGCTGACATGAAACTTTACATTAATCACAAAAGAACCTCACTAGGCCTACAAATTAACACCTTATGCTATACAGTACAAGAACAAAATGTAATAACACTTATACTCAAATTACACAGCTGCTAGATGGTTGGAGACTTTCTGAGCACTCACAATAATAACAACTGTACAGGGGAGGACAGAGATGTGAACAAAATGAGGAGCAGATCTAAGTGGCACTGATGCAGAGACTGAGCTTATTATATAGGGGCCAGCAGAGCTTGATACAACTTGTAAGAAGGACGTGCAAATGAAGCCATGGGGACAAAGAGCTGACAATCCTGCTCTGAACAACAGAAAGGACGACTTACTCTACTATAACGGTAGAAGGGGGGGACTGAGGCAGAACACGCTCGTGATCAAACATGCAGCATACTGTGCATTAAAATTACACAAAGGACGATGAAATCATAGGCTATGTAACAATATATATATACAAATTTTTTGGTAAGAGGGGGGGATAGTTCTAGAAGGATGGCTTTCCAAGACCGTTTGAGATAGAGATCTGAAACTTTCAGAAGTCATGTATCTTGGTTACCGGCTGTTTTTGCCACATTTCATTTCTTTAGCACTAGCACCCTCTGTTATTTTTTTTTTCTTATTTTTCTCTCCTGCGCAGCAAAAACTACTGAATCGATTGCTTTGCAAGTGTTCCGGTGTGTAGTCAACAGTATATACTAGTGCGCCAGGTTATTGATACTGACATCCAATAAATAGTTTTTGAGATATTAAGAAAAAATGAAAATGGACTCCTCATTCCTGAAAGTGCTAAACTGAAAAGTATGTGGCCGATTATGACCAAACTCGATGGACCTTGACCTTGATTCCTTGGTCATAGATCAAAATCCGTTAAAATTTTTAGTCATACCAATAATATTTTAATACATTGATAACAATAGAATTATCATCTGGAATGTGTAGTTCTTTGAATATTGCTTCAGGAGTTTCAGAATAGTTGTTATTGTTATTATTATTAGTAGTAGTAGTAGTAGTGGTAGTAGTAGTAGTAGTAGTAGTAGTAGTCGTATCACGACTACTACTACTACTACTACTACTACTACTACTACCACTACTACTACTACTCCCGCCAACGAAGTTGGAGGAAGTTACATATTCATCTATGTTTGTCTGTCAGTCTGTTTGCCCAGACGATATCTCCAAAAATTTTCAGTGAATTTCAGTGAAATTTGGTGGAATGGTGGGCCGTGAGCTAAGAAGGAATTAATTAAATTGTTGGGCGGATCCGGATCCGGATCCGGAGCCTATGTATTATCTCCAAAAGTTCTCAATGAATTGCAATAAAATTTTGTGGAAAAGCGGGCCATGAGTTAAAGAATAATTGCTTAAGTTTGAGGGTGTATTCCGCACAGTATCTCCACGGCTCCAGATCCTGATCCTCTTTAATGGCAATGGCATTGTCAGAGGTATGCACTCTCTGAGGTCTTTCTAATTATTACTGTCGTCGCGGTGGCTCTCTTGTCTGCCTTGTTTTCACCTTTCCATGCCAAGATGAAGGTCATGTATTGATGTTATATCGCATCTACTTAGTTTCGTTGCATTTCTGGGCAGGATGCTTCGGCATTTCTGGTTATTGTGCATCAGTGCTTACGTCCTTATTCCTGGTTACAGTGCTTCATTATTCCTGTTTACGGTGCATCCTTGTTCCTGGTTATTGTGCTTCATTGTTCCTGGTTACAGTGCGTCACTATTACTGGTCACAGTGCTTTATTATTCCTGGTTACGGTGCTTCGTTGTTCCTGGTTACGGTGCTATACTGTCTTATTTCTGGTTACAGTGCTTCATTATTCCTCGTTACGGCGCTTCCTTCTTCCTGGTTACGGTGCTTCAATGTTCCTGGTTACTGTGCGTCACTTACTGGTTACTGTGCATCGTTGTTTGTGGTAACGGTGCGTCATTGTTTGTGGTAACGGTGCGTCATTGTTTGTGGTAACTGTGCGTCATTGTTTCAGGTTACGGTGTTTTAGGGTTCCTGATCACGATTAGTCACTTTCTGGGTTTGTCATCGTGAGGACTTGGTTATAATAGGCAAAAAAAAAAAAAAAAATACAATAAAGAAATAGGAGAGACTTTTCATTTATTAAGCAGAAGATACTCTTCTAAAGTGATGGTCTTTGAGAGAGGTGAAGTCAGTGAATGTACAGCGAGGTTGGATGGTGAGGAATTGGAAAATGTGAGTACGTTTAAGTACTTGGGTAGTGTGATGAGTAAGGATGGAGGTTTGGAGGGTGAAGTGCTTGAAAGGGTACAGCAGGGAAGAAAGGTTGCTGGTTCTTTGAAAGCAGTGATAAGAAACAGGGAAGTGAGCATGGAAGTGAAAAAGTTACTACATGACAGTATTGTGGTACCAACTCTAACGTACGGAAGTGAAGCTTGCACGTTGTTGGAAGGACACAAGTCAAGAGTGAGAGCAGTGGAAATGAGTTATTTAAGAGGAGCCTGTGGAGTCACATGGAGAGACAGGCTGACGAATGAGGATATAAAGGAGCGTTGTGGTGTTGATGTGGATGTGATAGGAAGCGTTATGAGGAACACACTGAGGTGGTTTGGCCATGTGGAGAGGATGGAGGGTGAAAGACTGACGAAGAGAGTGTATGTGAGTGAGGTGGAGGGGGAAAGAGGGAGGGGGAGGCCGAGGATGAGATGGAGGGATGGGGTGGAGAGGTATATGAGAGAGGGGTGTGTGAGCTGGGAGCAGGGGAGTGAAATGGCGGGGGACAGGGCGACTTGGAGGCGATTTGTTTGTGGCCACCCCAAACGGGACTGAGGCGTCTGGCAATAGATAGATAGATAGATAGAAGATACTCTTGCTAAACATACACTGGTTTCTCTCACAAGTCACCGCAGCACGCGTTTGTAACTCAGATGTAAGGCAACTGCGTCATAAACACATTGTCGCTTAGTGTCTCTCTCTCTCTCTCTCTCTCTCTCTCTCTCTCTCTCTCTCTCTTCTTCTTCTTCTTCTTCTGCTTCTTCTTCTTCTTCTGCTTCTTCTTCTTCTTCTGCTTCTTCTTCTTCTACTTCTTCTTCTTCTGCTGCTTCTTCTTCTGCTTCTTCTTCTTCTGCTTCTTCTTCTTCTTCTGCTTCTTCTTCTTCTTCTGCTTCTTCTTCTTCTACTTCTTCTTCTTCTGCTGCTTCTTCTTCTGCTTCTTCTTCTTCTGCTTCTTCTTCTTCTGCTTCTTCATATTTCACTACTTCTTCCTCCTCCCTCTCTTTCGTACCCCCCGCTGTATAAGGGTATTCCCATCACGTATCACACCTCTTCCCGTCATCAATACAAACGTGCTCACCGAAGCATTCCAGCCCAAGCTTTATACAACTTCTCTTCCATCTCATCCCAGGCCCAGCTTTATACAACTTACTTTCCATGTCATCCCAGCTTAAGCTTAGTACAACTTTTCTTCCAGTTAATCCCAGCCTAACCTTTAAACAGCTCTTCTTCCAGTTAATCCCAACCTAAGCTTTATACAGCTCTTCTTCCAGTTCATCCTAGCCTAAGCTTTACACAGCTTTTCTTTCAGTTCATCCCAGCCTAAGCTTTACACAGCTTTTCTTTCAGTTCATCCCAGCCTAAGCTTTACACAGCTTTTCTTTCAGTTCATCCCAGCCTAAGCTTTACACAGCTTTTCTTCCAGATATCCCAGTCTAAGCTTTATACACATTTTCTTCCAGTTCATCCCAGCTTCACCTTGAGACAGCTTTCCTTCCGGTTCCTCCCTGACTGAGCTTTATGCACTTTCTTCCAGTTCATCGCAGCCACAGGTTTATACAAGCCTAAGCTTTTACAGTTTTACTTCTAGTTCATTCCAGCCTAAGCCTTATGCAACGGTCTTCTAATTCATCCCAGCCTGAGCTTTATGCAACTTCATTCATAGTTTATCCCTGTCCACGCTTTACATAACAGATCTTCTAGTTCAGTTTCAGGCCTTCTTTCCTTTTCTGAATCTCAAATTACAAGGAGGGAAGGATTTAGGGCCTTTTTTATCTACTGTACGAGTCGCCTGGGAGTACTCTGCTAGGTTAGGTACCAGACTTTGACCCCACACCACTCTTAACGAAACATATTCCTTCCTTCCCTCACACCCTCAAATCGACGTTACAGGTCTACAAGCCTTACACCCAAAAGTCTTTTGATGAGAAGGTAACTGAAGATATATAACCTGTTCACCTTGAAATTCCCTCCTAAGCTGAAGTGAAATGTCTGAAGGTCGTAAGAATAATCCCTTTCAGTCTTGGCAAGTATTTTCCTTTTTTTTTTTAACCTAATGTTGGTACGCCAGATGATTCAATTCAGCTTCAGAAAAGCCTCCGTGTTGAAGCGATTTAAGAAGACTGCATTTAACTTGTCCAGTTAGAAACTTCTTACCTAAGCTGAATAAAATCATCTGGTAGTAAGAATAAATGAACAAAAAGCTGTTACTAAAAGCATGATTCTGCACCATTTGTTGATAGGCCTACCTATTAACAACGATCACTACGAGGAAAATTGTGATTACTATGTGAAGTTGGTACTTGACAGTTTGAGATGCATTGCGCAAATTGTATTTTCTGCATCATGTATAACATTAAATCAGTAATAAGTACGAATACACAAACTTGAAACCATGTAAACGACACATCATTACTTGAAATATCATACCAATCCTTTTGCTCTGTAAATGACAACCAAGATAATATGGTACCTTATGGGAATTTCTTACATTTAAACATTTTTAGATGAAACAACGTCGTCTAACCCACAATATTAAAACTGTAGATGCAAAAAACTATGATTCTAAGATGCAAAGAATATCAAAATATCACAGAATTAAATAATCTGTAGGGCGAAGACTGCAGCACCAGTCAAACAAGGCGGTACTCCCGAGGTGACAGGGAGAGCTGGAGCTCACGTTCCTCCAGCCATAAGGACCTGATCCTCACCATCTCCCTTTCCTGATCATTCTCAGTCTTTTCATTAACACAGAGAGTAGGCCAACATGACATGGTACCTCTACCTTCAACTGGTCACACCACACTACATACACTTTATATATCACACCTTCTATTTCCATCCCCTTATAGCAATGGCTGCTGCATTATTATCAGCAAATTTGGTGTTACCTCGGATTGCCACCACCGGCCGGATAGGACTGGCGGCACAGGGTCCTTCTGGTCGCAATCAAGCGACTGTGCTGACAGCTGTTATTGCAAACACCGTTTACACTCGTCAGCAGAAAAGCGCTAGTTCGGCCTTATATTTCACTATATAACATCCGTGGTCTTAGTACCAATCTTATTTCTGTTCACTTTTCCTCCAGTCTGTATCCCTTTTAGTCCTATTCCTCACAGAAACCCAAATCTCTCTCCCTACTAACATATACCACTTAGTTTTCCTGGTTACCATCTCACAAACTTCAGTAACAAGGGTGGCACCTGTTCTGATACCAGATCTGAAAAAGCAGTTGACACTATTTTGAACTTCACTTCAGCTAACTTTGATTATTCGTTATGCAAACTAAATTACCCAAATATTACCAGATTATCTGTATAGTTTATCGCTCGTCCAATGTTTTTTTCAGAATCCAGCATATTTAACTCTATATCCATACAGATAACCATCCTTAACCTCACCCTTACCACTGAAATTGCCGTTTTGGGTGATTTTAACGTCCATAATGTAGCCTGGTGATTGCATTCTGCCAGGACTGACGATACTGGTCTAGAATGGGAGCTGTTTGCAGGATCGTATAATCTCACTCAGTTGGTAAAACGACCCAGATAATCCTGACCATAGTTCCTGTCTCTTGGACCAATTCCTGACAAATAATCCAGACCAGTACAGGATAAAAGTACCGTCACCACTTGGCTCCTCCGACCACAATCTCATCAAATCCTCATTAGTCAGCTGCCCCAAACCTTCACGTTCTGAACCAGTCAGGATGACCAGGTGGCACTTTGATAGGGCAGAGTGGGATGGAGTTAGAAATTATCTTTTTGATATTCAGTGTTAGTCTTTCTTCTCCGTCGATACCAGTTCTACCCAGTCCCACATAAATGATTCAATACAAGCTGGTATGGAATAGTTCCTACCCAGTCAACAGTTTACTAAAAGATCGGAATACCCAAAATGGATTGACAGCAGTTGAGCCAGAGCAACGACTCAGTTGTCCTTAGCATATAGCATCTGAATCTCTCAGTCAACGAAGAATTGCTAGAAACCATGAAAAAGCAGTAATAAATCTCGCTAAATCGAGCTTCTTCATAATCAAGCATCTAAACTATTAAATAATCCTAGTGATAATAGGATATTCTGGTCAACTCTCAGTTCTTTCAATCATAACTATTAAGTTATAACCCATTCCCCCAGTAATATCTTCAGACTGAAACGTTATAAATGACCAGCGTGGAAAAGCGAACGTCCTCGCTAGTGCGTTTGCCAGAAATTCCACCTTGGAGGAAGTCAGCCAGAACGTCTCTTACTAGGACTTGACTCTCCCGGTATTGCTCCACTTAAGATACAAACTAGATACGTAAAACCCATCCTAGTTAATTTACCATCCGAGACATTTTACCAAACCAACAAAGTTCGAAGTCCAGATGGAATTCTCCAATCGTTTTAAAGAAATGTTCCCCAGAACTTTCTTCTGTTCTAGCTGATTTATTCAGACTATGCATACGTACTTTTTCATTCCGTAATCCATGGAAAGAATCTAATATCCACCTACTGTTATTCCTCTAACCCCTCTGATTATAGACCAATAGGTATCACATCTTCTCTTGGTAAAGTATTTGAGATTGTAATAAATAAGCACATTGTTGAACACCTTGAATCCAGCAGCTTAATTATTGACAGACAGTATGTATTTTGCCACGAAAGATCCACTGTTGATATACTCAATCTCTTGACTCATGCAGTCCATCAGTTAAATGAACAGCATGGAGGAACCCATGCAGTAGCCTTTAATATTTTAAAAGGTTTTGAAAGAGTATGGCACCTTTCCCTGCTGTCCAAACTCCCTTGCTATGGCTTATCATCTTTTGTTCCACTGATTTCCTCACATCTCATCAACTGAGAGATAAGAGTAAAAACAGGTGATGTATATTGCAATATTCACTCAATTAATGCCGACGTGCCACAGTGATCAGTACTGGTTTCAATCCTATTTCTAACTTATATTGATAATCTCTTACCTCTCACCCATAATCCCATTCACTCATATGCAAATGACTCAGCACTTCACAGTTCCTTCATACTTAAACACTCATTCACAAAGTTTAATATCTCTGACTCGATACTCAGTACAGATCACTGAATGGGGACAAAATAACATTGTCTCATTTAATGCTAGAAAAAACAACTTTATACAATTTGCAAATGCTGCCTGATTCCTACATTACCATCAATGATACGAAAATTGCTATCACTAAAAGTATTGAAATATTAGGTGTTTCATTTAATAATGCCCTCAGCTGGACCTCTCATGTAAGATCACTTGCTAAAAGCACTTCAGAGACACTTGGACTGTTGTACAGAATTCATAACGTCTTCACTGACGAGCAGTTAGCTATAATTTACAAGTCATGTGCGCTCACAGTTGGAATATTGCTCACCCTTGTGGCGTGGATGTGAAGAAGTTGCACTAATAAATCAATTCAATCAATCATTTCCTGTGGCATCCCACGGGATGCATAGGGCCTCGATGAACTCTCTCGACCATTATTTGTCTCTTGCCATCTCCTTCAGGTCCCACCAACACTCCTCTCCTCCTCTTTTCATTGTCCTCAACCAGGTATCCCTCGGCCTACCTCGGCCTCTTCTTTCTCTAGCAGTCCACTCTGGCAAATCCTGTATTAAACTGCTTTGTTTTCTATATATGTGCCCCAGCCATTTCCAGCGAGACAGTCTCACATATTCATCAACTGGTTCCACTCTTGTAATATCCCTTACTCTTTTATTTGTAGCTCTGTCTTGCCACTTTACCCCAAGTATCCTTCTCAGTATTTTATTCTCAAATCCTAGTACTTTCTGATCTGTTGCAATTGTACTGTACCATGACTCATGCCCATAAATTAAAATTGGTCTAACCATGGACTTGTAAATTTTTACTTTAGTATGTACGGAAAGCATATTATTATTCCAAATAGATTTCCACATTCCAACAGCTCGCCAAGTCTGTCTAATCCTCTCCTCAATTTCATTGTTTGATCCATTAGATGATACAATTCTTCCCAGATATTTCAGATTTTCTACACTCTTCACCACATTATTTCCAATTACAAAATCCATTTGGTTCTCCACGTTCATATTAATAATTTCAGTCTTTCCACAATTTATTACCAATCCCACTTTTTCTCCTTCCTCCACCAGACAATCAAGCACCCTCTGCATCTCGTAAATACTTCCGCAAATCAGTACAATATCATCAGCATTATCCAAATCCGTCAGCCTCTCATTTTCTTTCCAGTTAATTCCTGCACCTGTTCCCCTTACAACCTTTCTCATAACATAAGCCATTACCAAAACAAACACCAAAGGCGAAAGAACTCCTCCTTGAATCACTCCTGACCTAACTTCAAATGGATCACTCAAAGAATCACCCACTATTACCTTACAAAAATTACCTTCATGCAGGTTTCTAATAATATTTACAAACTTTTCTGGTATACCATAAAATCTCATAATTTTCAACATAGCTCCCCGTGAAACACTATCAAACGTCTTTCCAAAATAAACAAAACACGTACTAAGTGACATTTTCATCTCATTAACTTGTTGCATTAGATGCCTTCCAGTAAAAATCTTATCATTACAACCTCGACCCTTTCTAAATCCCGCTTGTTCTTCCCTTAAAATTTTATCAATTTCTGGCTCTATTCTGTTCGACAAGATTTTGGAAAAGACTTTTGCAACTACAGGTGTCAAAGTTATCCCCCGCCAATTTCCACACATATTTAAATCTCCTTTTCTTGGTATTTTTATAATCACTCCATTTTCCCACTCTTCTGGAATTCCATCATTATCCCAAACCACATTAAAAAGTTTCAAAAGCGCTTTTATCAGCTCATCATTTTCCACCTTAAGCATTTCAGGAAATATTCCATCCCCTCTTGGGGCCTTAAAATTCTTTAATTCCTTTAAAGATTTTGTCACCTCTTGCAAAGTTATATCCCCTGTTTCTATCTGCAAATCTCTCTCGGCTGACAAAATGTCCTTTTCAGCTGGGATTGGTCTATTTAGAACAGATTCAAAATGCTCTTTCCACCTTCCTTTTATATCCAAATCTTTAGTCTACAAGTTACCACTTCTATCTCGTACAGGTATTTCCTTCCTTCTCTTTTCAGTCCCAGTTAACTCCTTTATGGCCTGATACTCTGCTCTTGTGCTCTGACCGTCATTTTTACTTAACTTAATTTCTATCTCTGTTGCCTTTTCATCATATAGCCTCCTCTTATGACGTCTAGCGAGTCTTTTTACTTCAGAATGTAAGCTCCAGTACTTTGCTCTAAGTACTTCAACTACCTGGTCATCAACATGTTGTTCTTCACTTCTTAACTTCGCCTCTTTCCTTTTCTGAATTGCATCCCATGTTTCATCTGACATCCAATTTTTCCTTCTCGCTTTTCCCTTTTCTTAATAGTAACCTTAGCACTCGCATGCAAAGCCCCTTTTACATCTCTCCACTTTTGATTAATATCATTGTCTTCAGATTCCATCAACGCTGCAGGACTAGAAACCTGTTTCTACATTCCCACCAAAACTTTTCCTTGGTGTTCTCATCATACCTCAGCTCATCAAAATCATACTTACCACCTCCTGTACAATTACCATTAACGTTTCTCTTAAGTTTTATTTTAATCTTTGACACAACAAGTTGATGATCACTACCTATATCTACCCCCCTTCTTACACAAACATCTTGCAAATAAGTCCTATGGCTTCTGCTAACTGCAGTATGATCAACCTGGTTACAATATTTACCACATGGTGAAATCCAAGTAGTTTTATGTATTTTTCTATACTCAAAGATAGTTCCACCAATCATAAGGTCATTTGCCAAACAAAACCTTCCAAATCGCACCCCATTTTCGTTTCTTATACTAACACCTTTCTTACCCATACAACCTTCACAGCCATCCCTACTACTACCTACAATTGCATTAAAATCACCAATGCAAACTAACACATCATGTCTTGCCACTCTATTCACTACATCCTGCAGCTTCTCATAAAAGTCATCGTTCATTTCATCAGCAGCCTCATC
The DNA here is from genome assembly GCF_032717465.1 of Coenobita brevimanus. Classification (NCBI taxonomy): domain Eukaryota; kingdom Metazoa; phylum Arthropoda; class Malacostraca; order Decapoda; family Coenobitidae; genus Coenobita; species Coenobita brevimanus. The sequence goes on along the minus strand of NC_137021.1, from coordinate 37,193,469 downwards.
AGTCAGAGCGTATCCTACCACCATACTGATATTACCATGGTGAGATTTAAAACGAGCATAAAGCAAGCACTTATTATTTGGCTCAAACTCACACAGTGCCTTGCAAGCATCTTTACTCAGCAGTAAGCCTACTCCTGGTAATGATAGCCATCATTTCTACCAGAAACCAACAAAGTAATACCATCTTCCAAATTCATTTTATCAACTCCAAGCAACCTCGTTTCTGTAAGAGCACAAATATCTATATTGTATTCCTTGAATACAGAAATAAGTTCTTCCATTTTACCAGCCTGACTGAGAGTTCGAACATTCCAATTTCCTATTCTTAAGGTTCTCTTTGGATGTATAAACTTATTCCTACACCGTGGGATTCTTAGCACCCCCAACCCACTTAAGGGCTGCTCGGAACTGAGGGCCATTGCTTCATAACCAGAGTTCAAGATTTCTTAGGCAGAATAATCTTTTACCCTGGAGCCAATGGCATTGCCTCGCAGGAACCAGACAGTGGAGAGAGAAAATTAACTAAAATAAAATAAAATGCAGAAGCTTAGGACAGACAAAGTGCAAGGGAAAGAGAGACAATAAAAAGAATGTAGATAAAAGTGTCCCTTTTAGTCGCTTCTTACGACAAGCAGGGAATACTGGGGAAGTATTCTATCCCCCCTTCTGAAATCCGAACAATGCTGTAAGAATTATTAATAACCCTGCAATTGCAAATGAACTACCTCCCCTACAAGTAAGCAGGAATGTTGCCTCCCTTGCATTATTTTGCAGATACTTTTTTGGCAAATGCTCAGACGAAGTTGCATCCATTGTGCCACCTTTCCCCGTGCTACATGGTCATCTGATAAGCGCTCGTGACTGGACTGTCACACTGTCATATAACAGAACTTCTGTCTGTTAGAATTCTTATTATTCCAACTGCATTTCTGTGGAACTCGCTTCCTTGGAATAGCTTCCCCTCCAAGGTCAACCTGCAGCTGTTCAAGTCTTACTGATACAGACTTTTTATGGATGGAGAACACCTGTAATCTGGTGTACAGATATATTTCATTTAATTTGTTTTTCCTTCCTCTGTTCATCTTCTGCAAAGAAAAATAACGCTAATAATGACGCATATGCAGCTGGGTTGGTGTAAAGAAGGGGCTGGAGTTATGACAATGGTGAATTGTAGAGGAAATCATTTAAGAAATACCAGTGATATTTATTATAGAGTAACACTTTTGCCAGACTGAATGTGCTACCTAACTACCGTGTATCTGATATGCTGGAAATCGAACTGGTTCACTTAGCACAGAGGAGAGCCTGACGGCAAAGAGCAGGAGTTTCATTGTTTGTTCCTGTCGTATCTACAGTACAATACCAACATATGCGAGATCATACGAGTGTTATCTAATTTCGTTGTTCGGTGTCATATATGATAATTATAATAGCACATCTACATCACCCGGCATAACCAACGTCAGCCAGCACAATTTTGTAGGTAGGTCGGCAACGAGCAAGACAGAGAAGTTGATAAAAAATGGAAGTGGTGTCGGTACAAAGCTTGGTTAGGATACTTGAGATTGGCTGTGTCTGAAGTGGGTGGAGTGGGCCGTGAGACAGGGCAGGACGTCTACGCCCTATGAAGATGGACGTTGTACGACTGGTGGCGTTGTCAGTGGAAACAGGGTATCGCGGAAATTCTGTGCGTGTGTGTGTGTGTGTGTGTGTGTGTGTGTGTGTGTGTGTGTGTGTGTGTGTGTGTGTGTGTGTGTGTGTGTGTGAATAGGGTACAATTCGTATGGGGTGCTTGGGAAGGACTGAGCTGGATGGGCTGTAGTCGGAATGGGTGGTAGTCAGGAATGGAGTAATGTACCATGTGAAGAGGGTATTTGTAGGTTGGCTTGTGTGCGCCTTTTTTTCTTTTCTTTTATGTTTGGAAGAAGGAATCAATGGCCAAGGGGATAGTTACCCTCAAATCTCTCCAAAAATAAAAGTAAGAAGAAAGTACCTTAATCATTCATCATCATCATCATCATAATCATCATCATCATCATCATCAGCAGCAGCAGCAGCAGCAGCCATTGCAAGTCCACTGAACAAAGGTCTCCCTCAACCTTCTTCACGAATTCCTTGTCCCCCAACCTTCTTCACTCATTCCTTGACTGAGCCCATCTCTGCCAGGTTTTCCTGCAAACTTCCCTATCTCATCTCTCCACCTCCTGTCCGGCCTTTCTCTGCTACGCATTCAATATCTTGAAGTCTAGTCAGTCAGCCTCTTGCTCCATCAGTTATCCCTTATTCTTGCTACATGACCTGCCCACCTCCATTTCTGTTGTTTTATAACTTCTTTAATGTCTTTGACTTAAGCCTTCTCTTACATCCAAGTTCATCTTTTCCTTTCTCTTAACCCGCCCCGTCCCGACCACTTTTTGACCACTGGTGCCCCCCAATCCCGACCATTTTTCGACCCCTTTTTTTTTTTTTTGCTAAAACTTTCGCTTTTGGTCAGAAACAATGGTCAGTGACAAAGAAATTGTTCCCCGGGGTCCATAATTACCCTAACCAGGTATGCCTTGGTCCCACCTGGCCCCGTGTTCTCCGTAGGCGGTCTGAGCCTCTAACGTTTTCTATGGTATTATAAGTCTGGGAAACCAATGAAAGTAAGTAGATATGTATTTATTACAAACATAAAAACATGTGATAAAAGAGTATATTGGATTTTATACAAAAATAGAGCAGAAATAAGCATTGTACCATCGTGCGAAACGAGCAAAATCGGGCAACTTGGTCACGATGAATCGCTAACATTCTAAAATCATGATACATATCATTTTTTTTACTTACATAATACTTCAACAATAACATTATACCATTTTACATTTTATTGAACTGTTTTTACGTATTCACAGGCCTTTTGATAACATTTAGCGTAATGTTAGCGCTTATTTACGTAGTGAGTGAACTCGCTGTGACTGTTGTTTCAACTCGTATTGTGTTTTTTCTACTTACATAATACTTTTCTAATATTATTATACACTTTTCAACTTTATAGAACTGTTTTGAGATTATTTCAGGCCTTACGTAAATATATAGCGTAATAATAGCACATAATAACGCACACGGTGAAGTCGCTATGACAACTATTTCAACTTACAACCTATTTTTGTACTTATATAATAATTCTCCACTAACATTGCGCATGTTTACACTTGATATAATTCATATCACATAATTTCAGACCTTACGATTCAACTGAGCGTCATATTAGTGCGTACTTACACAGTGAGTGTTATCACGATATCATTTGTTTCATCTTACACTAGTGTTCAACTTATAAATTACCTTACTACTAACATTACAACAAATTCCACTTTATATAGTTCCTATCACATACTTACTGACCAGAATGTTCTACTGAGCGTAATATTTTCACAGATTTACACAGTGGGTGTACTCGTGACATCAATTATTACAACTTACACTATTTTTCAACTTATACGTTTTATTCATGCTAACATTACACCAGTTTCCACTTTATATTCTTGCTATCACATATTTACTGACCAGAGTGTTATACTGAGCGTCATATTTTCGCAGATTTATACAGTGGGTGTAGTTTTCATATCACTTCGTTCAACTTACACTATTTCTCAACTTATACATTACTTTCCTGCAAACATTACACCCGTTTCAAGTTTATATAAGACTTGGCACATACTGACTGGCCTTACCATTATACTGAGCGTCATATCGCCATCCCACACAGTTTCAGTAGTGTAGGAAGTTATGGTACTCTCTGAAACATGGCTGAAGGCACAACGCAGCATTGGTGGTGGTGGGGGAGGTGGAGAGCGGCGCCTTTCATCACTCGCACTTCTCTTCCCTCTCCCTTTTCCTTTACCCTTTCCCTTCCCTTTCCTTCCTTTCCCCACATCCTGGGGCTGTGTGGAGGAAGTTTGAGAATATTGTATGGCGAAAGACGTGCTGGGGAGTGGCTCCACCTCCTCTCCCCTAGGCCTACGTGCACCACGTGCTCGTGCTGCCTCCCTCACACCACTTCCCTTTCACCCCGCACTCCCACCACACCACTTTTGCCTCCCCCAGACAAAACATTAGGCCATACTTTATTTGCCTTCTCGCCCCACCTTCTGATCCTCGGGGTGAGATTTTTTTCCTTCCCCAACCACGAGGCAACATCACGTCCTAAGCTGCCGTCATTGTCATCGTCCTCATCCTCGTCCTCATCAGAATCTCTCTCTAGGGGATGGAGAGAGGTCCATGCAGGTGTTTTGGGTGCAGGCTGGCCTTCCCTTGCCTTACGATACGTGACATACCGCTTTTTCCGGGGCGAAGGGACCTCCTCATCACTGCTTGTTATTTCCTCCTCAGGCTGCACATAATCTCGATCCACCACATCATCATCAAGTGGAGAATCACTATCTCCAGTGAAGGCATCCAGGGCGGATTGTATTTCGTCGTCTGAGAGACCTTTACGCGCCATGTCTGACCTGGGTCACTGCTAACAGGTGAGTGACCGAGACAAGGGCGAGCGCAGGTCACGCGGGGTCTGGGACGCTGCCCGCCTGGGGGCAGGTAGGGGAGGCTTGGGTACGTGGGCGAATCGAAAATCTCGCGCGAATTTTGAAAATTGTGGAAATTATGAACCTTGCAATTGCAGGACGTTGAAGTACGTCAACGGGATTGGCAGTGACATAGCGTGAGGACGTGGAAGTACGTCGATGGGACGCCGCGGGTTAAAGATATACCCAACACTGATCTTTCCAAGTTTCCATTGCTATTTGAGAAAAAATTAGTTGATTTTCCATCGATTTTGTCAGCTTTCAAGTCTTACAATCATACTTCATAGCTGGAATTATACATTCTTTATATACGAATACTTTTCGTTTCATACATGTTCGGAAGCTACATTTTATGATTTTTCTGTGCTGATTAAAATCTTTCCATCCAATTGCAATGGGTCTTTTATTTCGGTATTATGGTCTTTCGGTAGTTTTAGAATCCCCCCCAAAATAATATTACTTCCCCAACTTCTTCAAGAATTTCTCCGCTTTTTCTCATGATGCTCTTTTGCATTTGGATCAAACATGACTTTGGTAATGTTTGGGGATTTTTTTTTTTCTTTATACCCTGAACCAATTTGTAGGCGAGCCTGTTTTGACCTACTCCTGCATCCAACAGTAAATCTACTACTGTTCTATCTTCTACCATTACTTTCCCTGTTTTCATACTTTTGTGAGAAATATTTACTACGTCCGGTGTTATATATCTTTGGTATTTCACTTGCGTCATCTGAAAAGTTAGCTATTGGCACTGTTGTCTTTGATATATACGGTTCTTTGTAAAATTTAATGGACTGTCTTAAGACTGTATGGACTTGATGGTAGGTTGCTAAATGAAGTGAAAATTTTTATGTAAACAGTACAGCGTGTGTTAGGGTGGGAAATACTATGAGCGATTGGTTTCCCATGAGAGTGGGGTTGCGGCAGGGATGTGTGATGTCACCTTGGTTGTTTAATATTTATATGGATGGTGTTGTAAGGGAGGTGAATGCAAGAGTGTTAGGTGAAGGTCTGAGTCTGGTGAATGTTGATGGTTGAGAGTGGAATCTGAAGCAGCTGCTGTTTGCGAATGATACTGCACCGGTGGCTGGTTCAGAGGAGAGATTGAGGTAGTTGGTAGTGGAGTTTGGAAGGGTGTGTGTGATAGGAGGAAATTGAAAGAAAATGATAATAAGAGTAAAGTGATGAAATATACGAGGTTGGTAGATGGTAGAAGGATGAATATATTTTCGAATGGTGAGTTACTTGAGGAGGTAGCATGTTTTAAGTATTTAGGGTCACACGTTGCTGTGGATGGAAGAATAGATGCAGAAGTGAAGTTTAGAATGATTGAAGTAGGAAAGGTGCTGGGAGGAATGAAAAGAGTTTATAGATGTCGTTTGCTTATAATGGATGTAAAGAGAAGGCTGTATGAGGGTGTTGTGGTACCAACTGCATTATATGGGGCTGAAACATGGAATATGCATGTAGTAGAGAGGAAAAGTTTGAATGTAATGGACATGAGGTGTCTGAGGAGTATGTGTAGAGTGACGCATATGCATCGAGTGAGAAATGATGAAGTGCGAAGGAGAACTGGAGTTGTGCGGGAGATGGCTGACTGAGATGAGCAGAGGGTGTTGCAGTGGTTTGGGCATATGGAGAGTGTAGACAACGAGCGATTGGTGAAAAAGATAACTAGATCTGATGTAAGAGGTATAAGGCTGAGAGGTGGACCACGAATAGGATGGATGGACAGTGTGAAGAGAGCGTTGGATGCGAGAGGGATGTCTGTTGAGCAAGGAAGAGTGGCTGTGCGCAATAGATATGAATGGAGAGAAATTGTGAATGAATAAATGATGACGCAGCCCTGAGGGGATATTCTCCCTCATTTGGTCTGATCAGCTGATCAGGTCAGGTGCAGGTAAGGGGATGGGTCCATTATGATGTGGCAGGGGTATGCCAGCTCTGCTGTCGGGCCCTGCTGCGGATGTCACTGATTGCACTGCGCAGTTGACCCTCGTGCAGTGTGGTGCGGTGAGGATCTGTCCATTCTCCCCTTGGGGCTAAGATGCGAATGAATGTGTTTGAGTGGATGAGTAAATTGGGAGTGTGTCGTCCTGTCTCGGCCACCTCCCATTCCTTGGGGGAAGCAGTCTAGGTATATAAATAGATATATTGTAAAGTTTTTCAACTCTCTTCACAATCCTATTTCTCCATTAGGCCTAAATGACTTCACCGGTTCTGTCTTTCAGTGATATAATATGCTGCTTTCCTACTGCCATTGAACTTCGGACCTGTTTCATACGTTTTCCTTTTTCGATGGTTTCTTTGATCTGGCCCATGTTTCTCTTTCTTTTTTTCTCTCTCTCTTTTATTGTTAAGCATATTTAATTCTGCTCTCTCTGTTTCATCTTTCTTTGTGTTTACTTTCATCTCCTTTCTTCTTTTCATGAGCTCGAGGGTCATTTTTGAATACTTGCTAGTTTTGGTTGTATTGGCTTTCTCGACTAGGCCTACCCCCGCTGATTCTTAGCAGTTTTGTTAGTCTGTTGTTCAACTCATCAATGTCACACTCAGGATAAGTTAAGCCCTGCAATTTGTTCATTATAACAGAAAGACTGTTTTGTTTCCTTATTTTTATTGGGCATATCTCTTTATTTTTAATAATCTTGTTTCACATCTGAAATTGAATCTGCCTGTGCAATCCATCATTTTATGGTCACTTCATATATTTACATTGTTGATAACTGTGACATTTATGATCGTGTTATTCTTATCTGCTATAATGAAGTCTGTTTCATTCTTTGTTTCTTCTTTTGGCCTTCTCTAGGTCCACTTTCCCCATTTTTTTTTGTGGAACAATGTGTCCATTACTGTCATGTTATACATTTCAGCAAAATTTAGCACCATTTTACATCTGTCATTCCATTCTCCCACAACGAAATAAATCAGTAATACAGCGGAAATTACAGATTATTAAGCTTCATAAATACGAATGAAAATGTGTTAGGAAGTCTTGAGAACCACTTAGAGTAAGAGCCAACCGTAAGAGCAGTCATGGAGAACGACCTAGATTAAGTTTCCCAAACTTTGAAGTCCCAGGTCTTTGGAAGTGGGAGGAAATGCTTTTTAAGTGTCTCGGTAACTCAGCCAAATCCACTCGAGCCATTCCATTTACAGAGGCTAAGGAAAACGAGGAGTTGGTTTGGTTCCCGATACTGAAACTTGTTAACAAAGGAGAGCCAAACTCGGGAGGCTTTGAGGCCATGAAAACTCTGTGACTCAATGGGCTGAGATGAATTGTGTGTGTGTGTGTGTGTGTGTGTGTGTGTGTGTGTGTGTGTGTGTGTGTGTGTGTGTGTTTCTGTGTGTGTGTGTGTGTGTGTGTGTGTGTGTGTTTGTGGTGTGTGTGTGTGTGTGTGTGTGTGTGTGTGTGTGTGTGTGTGTGTGTGTGTGTTTGAAAGTGGGGGGAATTGAGTAATGATAGATGATTATTTGGTAAAAGGATATACGGATGAGAGAGATGTGGAGCTGGTTAAGGAGTAGAGCAACACACACACACACATACACACACACACACACACACACACACACACACACACACACACACACACACACACACACACACATACAGAGAGAGAGAGAGAGAGAGAGAGAGAGAGGGGTGTTAGCGTAGAGTAGGGAGAAGAAAAGAAGACTTGTATGTAGAAGAAAATGGCAGTAACCAAAAAACAGAAAGACCCTTGTTAAGTGAATTAGATTTTTATTTTCATTTACCTAGCCGTGGAAGAAAAATAATTTAAAAAAGGAGATAAAGAGTAAGTAAAGGAGAGGAAAAAATGAAGGGGAAGGAGGAGGAGGAGCAAAGAATGGGGGAGGAGGAAAGAGGAAGGAATTAAAGTGATAGAATCGGGAGAATTTAGAGTTGGAAGAGGTAGGAGGGAATATGAGAGTAAATTGGAAATGTTTGGGGGCGAGAAAGAAATGGGAGGGAGAGAGAGAAGCGAAGGAGGAAAGAAGTTGAATAGCCAGGGAATGGAAGAGTATGTACGGTATGTGTGTGGGAGAGAAGGAAGGGAACTTGATATAAAAGACTGTGTGTACAGGGTTAGGCGGAGTAGAGATATTGTCTAGACTTGGACTAGAAGGCTTGCGTGGGAGAGATAGAAAGGTTGAATAGGTTTGTGATGTAAGAGGATAGAGAGTTTGAATAGGCTTGTGATTTTAGAGAATAGAGAGGTTGAATAGGCTTGTGATGTAACAGAATAGAGAGGTTGAGCTAGCTTGTGATGTAACAGAATAGAGAGGTTGAATAGGCTTGTGATGTCGGAGAATAGAGAGGTTGAATAGGATTGTGATGTAACAGAATAGAGAGGTTGAATAGGCTTGTGATGTAACATAAGAAAGAGGTTGAATTGGCTTGTGATGTAACATAAGAAAGAGGTTGCATTGACTTGTGGTGTAACATAAGAAAGAGGTTGCATTGACTTGTGATGTAACATAAGAAAGGGGTTGAATTGGCTTGTGATGTAAGAGAATAGAGAGGTTGAGATAGGCTTGTGATGCAAGAGAAAAGAGAGGTTAAATAAGCTTGTGATGTAGAGATAGCGAGGTTGAATAGGCTTGTGATGTAAGATGATAAAGAGGTTAAATTAGCTTGTGATGTAATAAAATATAGGTAAAGGTTGAATGGGTCTGCGATGTATGAAAATGGAGAGGTTGAAGAGGCTTGTGATGTAAGAAAATAGAGAGGCTGAATTAGCTTGTGATGTAATAGAATATAGAGGTAGAATAGACTAGTGATGTACGAGAATAGAGAGGTTAAGCAGGCTTGTGATGTAGAGAATAGAGAGGTTGAATAAGTTTGTGATGTAAGAGAATAAAGAGGTTGAACATGCTTGAGATGTAAGAGAACAGAGAGGTTGAATTAACCTGTGAGGTAAGAGAATAAAGAAGTTGAATAGGCTTGTGATGTAAGAGAATAAGGAGGTTGAATAGGCCAGTGATGTAAGAGAATGAGAGGTTGAATAGGCTTGTGATGTAAGAGAACAGAGGTTGAGCAGGCTTGTGATGTAGGAGAATCGAGTTGTTGAATAGGCTTGTGATGTATGAGAATAGAGAGGTTGAATAGACTTGTGATGTAAGATGATAGAGAGGTTGAAAAGGTTTGTTATGCAAGAGAAGAAAGAGGTTGAGTTGGCTTGTGATGTAAGACAATGGACTGATGAGAGATAAAGAAGGTGATGTAGAAGAAATTGAATAGGCTTGTGATGAATGAGAATGAGAGGTTGAATGGGCTTGTGATGTAAGAGAATGGACTGAAAACGGGAGATAAACAATCAAACGGAGATCAAAGGGGAAGGAGAAGAGACAGATTGAAAGGAAGGAATATGAAGGAGAGAGAGAGAGAGAGAGAGAGAGAGAAGGACAAGGAAGGAAGGAAGAGAAGGTCAATGAAAAGTGTAAACAAGACGGAGGGCCACTGCACAGACAGTCTCCTATTCTGTCCCGTAAGCAAAAATCAAGAGTCATCAGGAACAGAAAATGAGAGTTGTGTCTACCATGAGAGGGCGAGCGGCACCATGATTGACACTCCTAGGTTTTGACACACCCTTCACCTGTGCCAAGTCACCTGGCGTTTGGAGGGATCGAATGATAAAGTTGCTCTGGTGATGAAATGTTTATTTTTTTCCCTGTAGAATGTAGGGTCTTCATTCTCGCTAACTACATGTGATTTAATTCAGCAGGAAGCTATCCAGTATAGGAAGAGAGTTATAAATAGTTGTTTTATCCCTGCCTCTGCAATGAGAAAAGATAATTAACAAAAAGAATGACAATTATAATAATAATAATAATAATCATCATCATCATCATCATCATCACCATCATCATCATATTAATAATAATCTATCTATCTATCTATATACCTAGGCTGCTTCCCCCAAGGAAAGGGAGGTAGCCGAGACAGGACGACACACTCCCAATTTACTCATCCATTCTCATCTTAGCCCCAAAGGAGAGAACGGACAGATTCTCACAGCACCACACAGCACAAGGGTCAACTGCGCAATGCAATCAGTGACATCCGCAGCAGGGCCCGACAGCAGAGCTGGTTTACCCATGCCACATCAAAACTGACCCATCTTCTTACCCGCACCTGACCTGACTAGCTGATCAGACCAAATGCGGGAGAATATCCCCTCAGGGCTGCGTCATCACTTATTCATTCACAATTTCTCTCCATTTTTTTCTGTCACGCACAGCCACTCTTCCTTGCTCAACAGATATCCCTCTCGCATCCAGCGCTCTCTTCACACTGTCCATCCATCCTATTCGTGGTCTTCCTCTCAGCCTTACACCTCTCACATCAGATCTAGTTATCTTTTTCACCAATCGCTCATAATAATAATAATAATAATAAATATAATTCTCAGAGTAATGCCTATCGACTTCAGTGGGGCATTAAGATAACAAATGAATCTATACTAAGATATAACCTTCCTTTAGAATATGAACCAGAACCATCAAGATTATAACCAGGTCCCAAACTGCACTGCTATGTGAACAAGGAGACGGAGAAAATGTGTCCAACAGTGTGACTAGTGCAGAAACTGAACCCTAGTTTTCTCCAATTGCGTGGTGAATATAGTAACCATTGCACCACCTCCTCCCCAGATTGAATATATGTGTTGAAAAAAGCTCTCTTAACACTCACTGAGATTATGAAGTATAGGTATTCCATTCTGAGACGTGCTCAAAGAGTTTGATTCAGCAGTAGGGTTAACAGAGAGAGAGAGAGAGAGAAATTAACTCCTTTTGTACAATGCATTTTTTTGTTTCACAGGACCATAAAACTGTGCGCACTTTTTCTGAGATATTTCCTCATGAAAATCATTAGTCGTTTTTTGCAGTGACAGTTATATTACACTCATATATATATTTTTTTTATTCTTTATCTTTACTCACCAGATACCTGCGTTAAGGGAGAAAAATTCTGAAGAAAGAGGAAACTGAGAGTTTCATAAAAAAGTAACAAGGAGTAATCGTAGGCAGGAAGAGTAAAGAGACAGTTTATAAGGGACGCTGGAAAACTTTATATGAACGAGACTGCAGGAGAGAGGAGGGCGGGAAAAGAAGGTATTAGTTTTAATCCCTTGAATCCTGTCACAGACTGTACTTTATATTCAGGTAATCTTTGAACGGCTACGACCAACTTAGTAGAAATGGTTCGAACTGCATCGTTTAGCTAAATTCTTTATTAGCCTGTTCAGCATGAGAGAGCTTCCCTAAGTTAACTTCAGATGTATGAACGTAGAAAGAATAAAGTTTAATAACAGACACGGGATTAATTGAATTAAGGGGGAGGACATAGCAGAGAATTATAACAAAAAGAAAAATGAAAACTTCTCAGGAAAGTTTGGCAGGAAAAATCAGAAAACTGAAGTGAAACAAGAGAAAAAAGATCTAAAATGGATCGGCAGAAGCATAAAGGAATCACAATACACTTTCCAGTGGGCGGATGAGAGTAAAGAAAAATTCAGAATGAGAATGAAAGGAAATGAGACAAAGTTGATGAGAGCTGGAGGGAACATGTGCGAATGAAGGCAAGAGTTTCCCAAAGCCTAGAGGAGTGTTCTCAGTGGGACTTGGATATTGAGGAAGAGACGGAGGAGGAAGAAGAGCAGGTATAAGAGGAACCATGGAATGTGAAGAGGAAGAGGAAGAAACGGAGCAGGAAGAAGAAAAATATGAGGAAGAGTAAGAGGTATTACCAAAATTAAGCTTACCATTCTACTGCGTTTACTTACTCTGCACATCCGTCACATTCCCCCCTAGCTCTTCATATCAAAGAGAATCTATGTACACACAAACATACCAGCCCACTCTCAGCCTCAGAAGAGCTGCCAAAAGTGAAAAGTTTGGAGCAGAAAAGATGGGATATTACTTGAAATTTTGTGTCCTACTTTACGTCTTCCTCATGCTGGGATGAGGAATTACAGACAAACACACTTTGCACCAGACCACCTGAGGATTCCTGGCCACAAGGAGATACTTAGGCAACTGGGCCCGGATTCACAAACTTACAGTCAACTCCTTCCCCTATCTGTGATTTTGTTCTCGTAGGAAGGACAAGGAATGCACAGCATCTTCTTACGTCTTTTGTTCTTCTTGTAAAAACACATCAAAGTCATGAGAGGAAGGTATTCGTATGCTGTTTTGTTTTACATGGAGAACAAGTAATGGAGAAAGTTGCCTCTTTCCATGGCTCCTGCTTTTCCTGCAAAAATAAATCTTTGTCCCAAGAGGAAAATGATCATATGAATAATCATTGCCTTGCCGCACAGCCTCCATCTCTCATTCACACTCACGCTCTGCTTCAGCGCTGCCAGCTGCCGATTATATTCGCCAACATGGGGGCGCCCATCATCCACGCACTTGCTGTAGTGCTGCCAACTTCTTCCTTCGCGTGTATAACTCTTTTCTTGTGTTAGTTCTCTCTTCCTATTTCTCCCATCCTGTGTATCACTGTTAATTACTCATCTTTCCACATTAGGTGGCTCTACATTGTTTTACAAAGCAAGTGGTTTCCTATAACTCAGGAAACCATTCACAACGCTGGTTGGTAATCATATACAAGTAGCTAAATAATGGGGTGATGTGGAGCTTATTATGGTGTTCCTGTTAACTGGGTGGAGAGATGCAAGTGCGGTGCCCATCCAGGAAACAGACCTTCACAGAGAGCGCTTTCACACTATCCGGTTTCTCGCCATGACCGTAGCTAGCCATGGCGCTGGAGGCGTCACGGCTTCCTGCTGTGAAGGTAACGGGTCGCACCGTGCTTGGACACGGTTCAGTCGACTCTACTTCTGTGTGTACCCAGCAACAAAAGGCGATGGATCGCAGGTAGCCTCTGAAAGCCCTTTATGTCTTATATTTACGGAAAAAGATGAAGCCACATTGCAAAATCCACTGAATACACCCAATCAACAAAGAGACAAATTGGGAGCAGGTGCAAGACTATTTGAAGAACTAATAAGTGATGACATGAAATTTTTAAAATATTTTCGAATCATCGAGGATCTTGTCTCATAACGCTGGCTTCTGGTCAACAAGAGATAGTAGATGTTCTGTCTGTTTCATCACTGATCATACTTAAGCCAAATGACCCATATCAGTGCAGTTTTTCACACGTGTACCAACGAAGTCAAATGTGGCACTGAGTAGCAATGCTGCATAGACATGGCAGAGTGCCATGTGGTGCAAAGACAGACATTAACAAGTTTAGTCAACTGGGTCTGTCCAGTCAGGTGGCTAGAGCAGAGAGACCCAGTGGGGCACCGTATGTGCATCCAGCGCAGTGGGGCAGTCGCCGTGACTGTGTCTTGTGAAGGCCAACAAATGAATCTTCAGCTGAGTACAGTTCTCGGTGCCGTGCCTGAAACTGTCACGGCAAGAAGCAGGAAAGCGTAAAGTTAAATATTTGCACCTTGATGTGGCGAAGTGCCATCAGGCACACGGAAACATTTGCTCACTGCGCGGGATAGACTTCCAGGGGCAGTTGCCTGCCTGCGGTTGATGGGGACTGGGGTAGCACAGCAACAGCAAACCATGTATGTCGGTTTGTTTGTTTGTCTGTCTATCTATCTATAGCCCGACGCCCTAATCCCGCAAAGGGTGGCCGCAGACAAAACGCCTCGAAGTCCCACCCACCATTTGACTACCCTCCCCCCAACTCACCCCCCCCTCCCTCATATACCTCTCAACTCCATCCCTCCACCTCATCCTCGGTCTACCCCTCCCTCTCCCTCCCTCCATCTCACCCACATACACCCTCTTAGTCAGTCTTTCATTCTCCATTATCTCCACATGTCCAAACCACCTCAGTGTATTTCTCCTGATCTTCTCAACCACATCCACATCCACCCCACAACGTTCCTTCACTTCTTCATTCGTCAACCTGTCCCTCCATGTCACTCCACATGCTCTTTTCAAGTAACTCATTTCCACTGCTTTCACTCTTGACTTGTTCCCCTCTTGCAAGGTCCACGCCTTGCTTCCATACGTCAGGGTAGGGGTCACAATACTATCGTGCAATGACTTCTTAACTTCCATACTCACCTCCCTATTTCTCATCACTGCTTTCAGTGAACCAACAACCTTGTTTGTGTATATCTAAAAAAGTTGTTATCGGATTTCAGTGAAATCTGGTGGATATGAGGGCAGTGAGTCAAGGAAGAGTTTATTAGCTTTTCAGATGGATCCAGATCCAGATGCAGGAATAAGTCATAAATTTTATTGGCGGTGGCTGAGGTGTGCACTTTCTGAGGTTGTGTAACAGGACAGATTAACATCGTAGAATTAAATGACTATGTGAGACAGTAAAAAATATTCGTCTGAAAGAAAAGAAGAATCAGAGTAAAAATTCATAAATTTCATTGGTGCTGGCCCAGGTATGCACTCTCTGGGTGGTGTCTGGTGTCTATATTCAGCTAATACCAAGCAACACTGTAAATAATAATAATGATAATAATATTAATGATAATAATAATAATAATAATAATAATAATAATAATAATAATAATAATGATAAAAATAATAGAAGAAGAAGAAGAAGAAGAATTTCAGAAATAAAGCGACACGTTTTGTTCTTATATAACATAGGGCCATTTTCATTTGTGTTTTACATCTTATAATACTTTCATGCACGTCCAAGGCAAGTGCTCCATTCATGCACTTTTGAATGAGAACTGTTATAATCTGTATATTTACTGTATGTGACTTATGCTTAGTTACTTATGTCTGTAGTTTAAAGATAAAATTATGAATGCAAATATTTTTCGTTTTCTTTTAAGTGTTTAATGTTTCGTACAACAAAGTAGTTAAGACGGAGGTAAAGTAACAAGAAATGATAATATATGACTAATTGCAGGAGAAAGAAGTGTTGAACGGATAAGACTTCATCACTGCAAATATACACATTATACATCATTTAGCGTACAAAAGTAAAAGACAGGTCATTAAATACTAACCATGTATTTGGCTGGTTTCCTGCAGCCTTTAAAAATGAATGTTCTTTTTTTTTCAGTATGTAGATAATTCCATCCGTCAAAGAAATGGTATTGAGGTATAGACTTCTCTGCTAGGATCAGATATTGTGAAGCCTCCTACACATCATTCATGCCATTCCCACTCTCCGTGCACCGCGGTAGTTACATCTTCACCCCTAGAGAAATCTCAATCATCCTCATGCAATTTCATTTAATTTTACTAGTTTAAATTCCAGTAAATGAAATACACTCAGTGTTTGATTATAAAGTTAGAAACCTTACTTTAAATGCATCATTGTTAAAGAAATCATTACAACTGTAAATATATAACGTATGGACAATGAAATAATGTGTGTTAAAGACATGCAATAAAGATAGAAACAAAGTCCTGAAACTTACAGCTTGAATTAGTTTCATTTTGTCCCACTCCTCCGCTCGACGGGGATGCTTAGGGCGTAACCTTTCTCCGGAATGGAGGGGGAGGAATTGGTTCTAGTCAGTACTATTTAGTAACCATACACAAAGCATTTAGGAATATGTATAGTAGTTTTACGAAGAACATTGTAGAACTAACTATAGTATTAGCGATTACTGTGAGCCTTTAGGTTTCATTGTTGAGACGGGATGTACAGTTCTGCTGTGCTTGTTCTGTACTTTAAACTTCATTAAAAATTATATAAACAAGAAGCCTATGCTGATTTATAAGAACGATGCAAACATATACAATATTCATTATAATAAAGAATTTGATCCCTTAATAATAAAGAAATATTTGATGTCTCCACATCTGTAAAATTTTGAAAATCAGTTTGTATCTGTATGTGCATCATTCCATACGAGCTCCACTGCAGGATCGAACCTTCTTCTTTGAGGGAAGTATGATTACTTATTTCTGTTTTATTTATTTTTATATTTTTATTTTCTGATGCAGAAGTGTCTCCAGGAGCACGCCTGGAAACAACAACGCGGTCGATTCCCGTAAACTTTTGCAAAGCCCCTTATTAGGACCTTGGGCTGCCACATCGATCAACTACTTTTTATGAACAATAGTATTGTACAATACAGTGTGATATGTTGGTGAATAGAGGGAGAATTGGAGTGCCGGAAGATGTGAAGCTCCTCTGTATAGTATTATATAGGAAGTAAACCGAGAAGAGCTATATAGTCTTGATTTATAAGACTGGCCACAGGCATAAAGACGATTTCTTGCCGGTGTATTATTGCCCAGAGAAGTGTTAACGTATTAACGAGATTTCAGTATGGTGTATGTGGAAAAAATGTCAAGAACGAATGCAACAGTAACAAGATTTTCAACCCTTGGCGTGCGACATACCCCTGGTGAGTCATCTGCGGGGAAATGCTACCTGCCTCACACGAGTGGGATTTTTAACAAAGCACCCTAAGGGTTCTTGTAGGTGCAGCACCATGCAGTTTTTTATGGGATATATTAGGCTACCCATGATCCACGCTCCCTAGGTTGAGCCCAGAAACAAAGTAAGAGTAGCTACTGTGAATGTAATTCATGCACTACCTAACACATTTACATGGCGTTAAAACCCGAGGAAGACTTAAACCTGTCTCGAAACACTGGTTTTTCATGATAAAATCGAATGCAAGACTGGAATGGCTAAGGAATGAGAGGGAACGATTAAATAAATTCTGGATAGTAGGATGTCACACTCAAGTTATGACTTACTGTATTTACTAGCTAATAACTGAAGCTTTTACATGAGATAGTTCTACTCGTATATGAATAGTTGCCAGTTTAACCTCAACTGAGAAATTTCCAACCACAACAACTCCAGCAAACATTTTCATGGATAGGTGTGTAGTACTATTTTCAAGACGATGATATACTTTTGAATTAGTCTTTGAGTGGTCGGTTGATTAGCCACATTGCTCCACCACAGAGCCAATTATGTAAACCCCTCTGTTGCAGTCTACAGGTTAAGAGATGATGTATGTGGAGTCAGTCAGACAGGAAATTTCAAGTCGAGACAGATTACATCGTGTGGAAGGTTGTTAATCAAAGGTAGCTGACTATGTTTTGATGATATAGTGAAACTGAGTGATTCTGATAAGTTTGTGAAAAAGTGTACAAAATTGGGCAAAGGCTTCAGGGCCTATATCTCGGGGGCAGTAGCCTATCCCAAGGCCCAGCAGTCCTCCTACACCTCCACATGTCACCACTTCGGCACTAACATCCACCTCCCATATTGAATAAATGTTAGGGCTGTCTCATACAGGACTGGTGTATTGGTATTAGCGGGGGTATTTATACGACAAGTCGGCGGGTCATCTGATAGATCAGGAAAGTCTGCTTTTTATGAAATTCAAATCCTTAAACTGTTCCCTGCCCCAGCCGGGATTCAAACCTTGGTCCATCGGGACTGCAGGCCGCCTCTCTACCGATTCAGCTACCATAATCACAAAAGTCTGGATATGAACAGACAAAATATGCATAAAGAGTGAAGATACACATGATAAAGTATGGATCCTTATTCCATTACCGTATCAGACAATGGAATGTCTTTTATCCATAGGCATTATGAAATACATTTGTTTTTACTAGGGAAGTTGAGCATTGAACTAAGAGGTTTCAATAAATATCAGTGATTGGGAGTGTGGTCCATTACTCTGTACCCACAATTTTCCTTTCGTTTTCCTGCCCCTGCTTCTTGATCCTGCCCACCTCATTATTGATGGGAAATATGATGATGATGAGCCTTCTTATCAGGTTATAAGTTTTGTCTTCAAAGTCTTATGCCTTCGTATTTCGCTACAACTTTTGGAGGAATTTTTCCGACAAACCTATGATATAAAATTTTCCTATTGTACTGTAGAACAATTTTGCAATTTTCAGTTTTTATTGCCAGTTCTCTACATTAAAAAATTGTTGGACAAATTAATGGGACTCGGTCATCACAAAGCTGACACTGACTCTCTGTCTTCTGTCAACAAACGTTTAGGCAAAAACTAACCGTAGATAAATTTTATATCGAGATTTAGTTAGGCAAGTAAAAAATTTACTTGTTTTAATTTGTAAAACATCTGACAGCAAATGGATATATATTTCTCATGTATTTAAAGCTATAAATAGATGAAGTTTTTTTTTAACTCATTACACGTAACTGATCTGTAGTTACTCTTTAACTGACTGCTTTTTATTTATTAGATTGACTGGCTTCAGTTGTGTGCTAATACTACATATACATTTTCTACATAAGAAAACGCTCTTACTCCTAAAATTCTGGTACCATCCAACTTTTCAGCGGCCTGTGGATGTACGAATTAATTTCATGATGCTGATGTACATATTTTAGTTTTTTTCTTGCCACTTCATTATACGAGTAAGTAATCATCCATCCAGTCCGTAAGTAATGATCTCACTGGCTGTGTTTAAATAAATAATACACTGAGGTTAATTATGTCTGTTATGATTTTATTAGACTATGGTTAATTGCGGACTTATTTTATCCACATTAGGAGACATATCCGTGGACCAATAGGGTAAAACCCCAAAAGGGGAGGTATTCTCTCTCTCTCTCTCTCTCTCTCTCTCAAAAAAGTGAAAATATACTAAATACCACCATAGCAGAGTTAGCCCTTTGGGATCGAGGACGTATTTTTATTTTCGCCATCACGAAAAGAATACACTTGGTTTACGAGAGACTTCTCGCGACCCAAGGTAATGATACATCTTTGAGTAACTCCTTTATTGCAAAAGATCTTGACTAGTGACAAAAATCGTCTGAATGCAGCAAAAATTAACTAGGGCTTACTTCATGGGATTGAATGGGTTAAGCATGAAGGTAACGTTAACTCCTAGGAGCACTTAACTTAGGTGATGACTCTGTGAATGAAATACCTTACTCCGTATCAAGCAATAAAGCAACTTGGTAGTCGAAAAGTTGCAAGTGGGGAAAAAAAATCCCAACGGTCACTCGGCTGCCTGCTTGAAATAATTATTCATGCAAATATACTTATCCTTCAATTAATCTTAGCGCAGTGACAGGTAGCTAGAAAGACAGGTAGTTAGGGAAAAGAAATTCCTAATATGTTCAGAGGAATTATAGAAAGCTTGTAATGCTACCCGGCGAAGCTCTAGTTTGCCAAATTAGCTATTCCATTACTTTTAAAAAGTACAGTAAAAAAAAAAAAATCAGCTAGATATGGGGCCTCAGACTGTAATATGAGATTTAAAGTGGTATTAAAAGTAGTATGAGTAGTATGAGATTAAAAGTAATATGAATAAAAGTAGCTGAAGTCTACAGTAGGGCGTGAAGTAAGAGTTTAAGGGCCGTAATACGAGGCTTCATCGAAGTAGCTGGGCTGCTAGAGTCTATGGGAGTGAAGCACCTTGATTGCAAAATTCGTCAGTGAAAGACAGACGGAATGAGTTCCTCCTGGAATTGTTCCCGCAGCTAAAACCGTAGGTATTTTCTCGCCGAGTCTGGACTGATGGTCGCATACTGAGTCCCTCCTGAATCCCCGGGATTTGTGTCTGTGGTACCGGCTAATTACTTTCCCGTTTGTCTATAACGATGCCGCATAATTTATCTTTTTGTTTTGTAAACTACGCCCCCTCCTTCAAACGGCGCATGGTCATTGTGATATTCGTACCCTTGCTCTTGGCCACATCAGTACCCATGCAAATGATTGCCTCTGTAGCTTGAAAAAATTTTGGAACTGTAAAGTGGACGGAAAAGTAGACAGATGTATTGTTTATTGTGGTGATAATACACAATACTTAAGTAAATTTTGCTCACACACACACACACACACACACACACACACACACACACACACACACACACACATATATATATATATATATATATATATATATATATATATATATATATATATATATATATATATATATATATATATATATTTACGTGTCCGACTCTGGGCAAGGGCTTCAGGGCCTGTTTCTCGGGGGCAGTGGCCTATCCCAAGACCAAGTAGTTCTCCCACTCCTCCACATGTCACTACTTCGGTGCTAACACCCACCGTCCATACTGAATATATGCTAGGGCCGTCTCATACTGGACTGGTGTACTGGTATTAGCGGGGGTACTTTTAAGACATGTCGGCGGGTCTTCTGGTAGATCAGGAAAGTTTGTTTTTATGACATTCATATCCTTAAACTGTTCCCTGCCCCAGACGGGATTGGAACCTGGGTCCATTAGGACAGCAGGCCGCCTCTCTACCGATTCAGCCACCGCCTTCCCCCAAATACCTCTACATTCCATCCCTTCATCTCATCATCCGTCTCCCCCTCCCTTTCCCCCCTCCATCTCACTCACATACACGCTTCTCTTTAGTCTCTCCCACGCTATCCTCCGCAGCAAATAATCTTTTAACATGTTATTTATGTTCAGTTCCTTGATTCAGTATAGTTATAAAGTGCATGTTGAATTTTTAAAAGAAAATTATAATAATATATCTTCATTGCTCATACCAGTCTCTGATGCAAGCCATAAACCCCTCCTCATTCCAGCAATTTGCATATGCAGTTCTGTATAATCCAGAAAGAGAGAGAGAGAGAGAGAGAGAGAGAGAGAGAGAGAGAGAGTACGAAAGAAATACGTTCTTAACTAAGTTGGTCACCTAATGTAGTTAAAAATTTTCTGCTTTGACCACGGGAATCTTTACGTTCAGCCACCAGAAGTAGGCTTAGGACCTCATACTTTCAACATGGATTTCGACCAAAATACTCAACCACCACCCATCTCACCTGTTTGACTCAGCTCTAGCCCAGGAATATTAAGGATACACCTGGGAAAAATCGAGAAAGTTGATTTTTTAAAGAAATGCTACAGAGTAGCCTCCCAAGTCAAAATCAACAAACATTCTAAGGATTCCACGTAAGCAACCGTGTGGGACTAAAAATTCAAGATGACCACCATTGGCATGGGGCGTGTATAAAGTTTTGCGACTAAAATTCACACTTGGTCATGTATTACCACCTTCTATGGGTTTTAAGGAGTGATAAATCCATTTCTGCTATTATTACAAGAATTCTACGTCACTGATCTACACAGAGGACGTGGGCCAAGCGCAAAACATTGGAAATACGTGTTGATGATTTTGTTATGAATTTATAAATTAGAATATAGTTCATCAGATGTTTGTAATTTTTCAGGCTGGATACAGATCGATGTGTAGAGGCAGAAGTACATAGATGGATAGAAGACAGGGTGAATGGAACGAAATGGCAGCACAAGAACAGTGTGATATTTGCGATTTTTGTGACAAGCCAATCACCTCTGATCCAAGTACTGTCACGTCACAGAAAGAGGCCTACCTAGCAGATTGAACATTAGTGCTGGTCTGAGGGATGGACTTGATGAAAAGCTGCTATCTAAAATGTTGCCAGTTCCGGCTCATAAATGGTGCAAAAATCATTACATCATGTCGTCATCAATGAAAACAAGCGAGAAAGGTAGTCAGGAGAATGGGAGAGACAAGTGCATAAGAAAATCACCTGCCGCTCACAGGCCACTATGTTTAATATATTTCTGTACTGTGGAAAATACAGTATGTGGTCTACAGTAAGACTGCCAAACAACCAAATGGCCAGCGTGAGGCTAATCATGAAGCAGCAACAACTGAACTATTATCATCTGTTGCAGCCAAGGCGATGGAGAGAGCTGATAGTTGGGGAAAGTCTGTATCTACAGGCATTCAAAATGTTGGTGATCTTGTGGCAGCTGAGGCCAAGTTCCATCATGATTGTCAAATCCGTTTTCATGATGGGCAAGGGCTTCCAAGGAAAATAAGGTAGAGGCCTTCAGGGTCAGTTGACACCAGAAAACACACAGGCCTCCGAGAATCCACAATTGCGTGCGACTGCAGACACTTTCTCACCTTTCGGAATTACCTATCACATCATTCGCCATTTGTGTACACAGGTGAATACCGCGAGAGACTGGCCTGCATTGATACTGGAGTCGTGACATCTATTTGTGCTGGTGCAGATTGTGAGCTCAAATCAGGTGAGGAGGTAACTGTAGGTATTACTAGCCTGAACTACGCTCTTGTTAAGCTCAAAAGGAGAGACGAGGTTATATCTATTGGTGCTGCAACCTGTGCTGCCACTGTCTCTGGCAAAGACGTTGAGGTCCACCCCTCACCACTCTTCATGCGGGTCACATGTGTGATAAAGAACCGATCAGATATGGAGAATCACCTTAAACATGAGTTTAGCAAACAGCTAACAGCACTATCTAACAAGGGTACAACTCTCAAAAACAATGAAAGTGGTCTTGCCAAGATGCTGAAAGCTCCAGTAGTCCCAATATCCACTGAAGCTCTTGAGAACCCATGCAGTGTGGTGGATGGAGAACATTTGCTACAAAATGTGACATGGCCTGCGGACTGCACATATGATGATGTGTATGACAGCTGTGTGAATCACGTCATCAATAACTATGACAAAGAATGCACTGTCTACTTTGATGGCTACACAAATCTTACCCTGTCAACAACAGTAGCTGAACAGAACTGCCGCACTGATCAAAATGTCTCTGCAGACATAGTGTTTGATTTCAACACATCAGTCACGGGCAATCGATGCTCCATTTTAGAAAATCATAACAATAAATCATGGTTAATCGGTAGGCTGAAGGATCGGCTTGCATCTGAAGGCGTTGCTTGCTGTCAAAGTCAGGCTGATGCTGACTACTTGGTAAGTAGCACAGCATTAATACGGTATGTCGCTCCACCTGTTGTACTTGTGCCAAAGGATACAGGTCTCCTTGTCATGTTAGTTGATAGTGCCACAACAGACAATATTTACATGCAATATGCAAAAGCCTTTGTTTATAGCATACACAGCATCCAGCAGGCAATGCATCCACACACCAGACAACACATACTGAGAGCACACGCTACCACCTGATGTGACACAGTCTCTGCCTTATATTGCACTGGCAGAGAGAAGACCATGACAGTCTTGGAATGCGAGGATTGGAGGACACTGGATGTGTGTAAGAAGAGTGATGCCAGCCATGATGAAGTAGCCAGAGTGGGGAATATATTCTTACTGTAGTTATATAACGCCAAACCGGCATGTATAATACTTGATAAGCTGAGATTTGTGTGGTACATGCAGAGAATGAGCAAAGCATTCAGCAGCTTCCAACTTCAGAGCCTACCTCCCACATCCTCAGCTGCAAAGTACCACTCATAACGAACCTACTTCGCATTTCAGGAGTGGTTGGTCAATGTTGAGGATCTAAATCCTACTGACTGAGGTTGGGAGCTTCAGGGTGGGATGCTCAATCCCATTTTAACTGATAGACCAGTAGCAACAGAGCATGTTCTTCCCACTTTGTCATGTGGGTGTAAACAAATGTGTGGCAACAGATGCAAATGTCGGAAGGCAGGATTCTACTGTACACCTTTGAGTTCCTTGTATATTGGTCAATCTTGTGCTAATTCATGCCCACCTGATGGAGAAGATACTGAGTTCTCATGCTATAATTTTGACCACAACAAGCTGTGATAAAAGAAAAAAGTTTCATTGAGAATGAGTTCAATAACTGCTGCTGGTAAAAGTTAGTGCTGGTTGTTGACGTTAAATGTGTTGAATTTACCATTTTGTTGAAAGTAGTACATTACCTTGATCGTATCTTGAACATACGTCAGTAGATCATTGAAATAATGGTAAAAATGTTTTTCTTATACCCAAAAACCCTTATTAAGAGGTATTACATGACCATTTGCAACTTCTGGTTCCAAAGCTACTGTACTGTATATAAGCGTCCATTGCCGCTGGTGGCCATCTTTGATTTTAGTCCCACACGGCTAGCATAAGTGGAATGTTTAGAAGGTTTGTGGATTTCGACTTAGCATGCTTCCAAGTAGCTTTCCTGAAAAAAATCAACTTTTTTGATAATTTTTTCCAGGTTCCCTTCGAATTTGAGCTAATGCTCCTGACCTACTCATCCAAGAAGGCTTTGGTGCGAATCAGCCACCTTTTAGATCCAAGCTAGCGGCAACAGACAAAAGGAAGTCTTATGTCACATATATATTACAATACATCGAATCTAAGGCACAAATATTTAGTAATCCAGTTAAGAAATGGCTGATCAACTTCCCAGGTACTCTGCACAAAACTAAAATTGTAACTCCGTATACAGTCCGACGGCGTTCTACGGCCTTCACTTTTTATCCTCTTCCTCCATGACCCGCCAATCCCTCCTGTTCAGGAATAGTGCTGTTCTTTGCCAGTGACTTGGCAACGACTTTCCAGTATTTCAAAACTCAACAAACATCAGCTTAGCTCCAACTGTGCCTACACTTGCTACAACTATAGACAAAACCGAATGGTTGTCTCGCCATTAAAGTTACCCATTACTCTCTGCAGACAGACATGAATCTCAGACACACTCCAAAGTTTCCTTCTCTAACCAAAGACTCTCAGTGGAAAAACACCCTCAAACTTTTTAACTTTCTTTGGTCACACACATGACCTTTTTCCAGCATCCGTATAAAAGCATCTTGGAAACTCATTGCCAAGAAAACGCTCAAGGATATTACCTTATTATAACAAAGAATCTTTGAAAGCCGTCTATAAACAATAATCACAAGAACTTCTGTGTGTTACACCAGCACAAACTGAACTACAATTCAAGGCAACACAACAGTACAGAACAAAACCATAAGAATGTACTAAGATCACAAAGGTAGACCACCTGCATCAAGAGACACAGTACCGTCAATCAATGATCATATGTATAAAAGAGGCTCACATTTCATCCCCTCTGCTCCAGACCCAACCCATCCTTACAATTTTATGTGGCTTATCCACTTCCACGAAGAAATAATAATGAACAAACCGCTTAACACTAGATGAGTGTTTCAGTAAAATCCCTGCACCTCCACCTAATAATTTCACAAAACACAATTATTATAATAGATACCCACCACAATCATCATAGATCTTCAGCCATAAACCATACATCACGAACCACCTCCAAACACCAACTCCACAGAAACTACTCTACCAAGATGACATGGGTGAACGTAGCTAAATTACGATGTAGTCATGAGTCTTCCATGCTACATTGCCAACATAAAATAACCCTCACAAGTAGTCCACTGTGTTCACACAGCAATGCAACCCCTTTACCAAATCCCAGTTACTCATCTCATGCACTGCTGTATCACAACACAGGCACTCTTTCAACATAACCATAACTTTAGCAAAAAACTGTTGTAGCAACCGGTTGAAATAGCCTATATCCTGCAGTGCACATAAGCCTGTGTTTGTAGTAACAATAACAATATCAATAACATCATGAACAACAACAGTATCAGTGTAATCAACAACAGCAACTGAGGAAGACGTACTTTACAGTTTATTTTGGTATATTCTGACGATCCATTCAAGTCAGGAGAGACTAGCTGAATAAGAGAGTTTAGATTAACCCTTAAGTAACTATTTAAGCCCTGACGACTTCTCATTTTTCTGCCTTAAGCTGCTGTAATTTTGAGAGTAAGCCTTTCTATTAATATTAATGCCGGGCCATCTACCCAGGATCTCGGGGACTGTGAAGTCTTTCTTTCTGCGCAACTCTCTGTGGTTCATTGAGTCTCTTTTTTTTTTCTTTCCTATTATTTCCCATCTCTGGAACTCTAGTCTTTTTATCCTCTTGCATTCTTTTCCAATGATCTCTCTCTCTCTCTCTCTCTCTCTCTCTCTCTCTCTCTCTCTCTCTCAAATTGTCTTGTAATGCTATCATGGTTTCTTCTTCATTTACTTTACAGTAAGTAGTCCTAATAATTTGCATACTGAAATGTTCTTTTTGCTTTAAAATCTATCTGTAAAGGAATAAAAATGACCTGCATATTTGGGTTTTATTTCCTACCATTAAAATTAACTTGCCAGTTTAGTCTAGTTTACAATAACAATCTTGGGCTATATATAGCCTTCATTAGTCCTCTTTAATTGTAAATGTAGGTGGTAGGTGGTGGCAATCATCATCCACTCATTTCATGCAATGATGCCTACTTCCTTCTCCTTTCTCATTCTGTCTCTGTGCCTGCCCTCCTTTCTTCCTATTTCTCTCTTTTTTTACTGTCACTTTTTATCACATTTCGCTTCAGATGGGTCTGCACTAAATGACAGAACTGAAGGTTTGCTGGAATCCAAGAAACCATTTACGATGTTGGATGGTAATCATACAACGAATTTACGGAGTGCAACTGATAACTGGCTAGAGAAACGCAAATGTGGGATCGATCTAGGAACCAAACATCCACAGTATTCTCTACACCTCCCTGTGGTGAGGCACTGTCGGTCGTAATGGAATATTGGTTCATTGCACAGGACAACCCTTTAGGGGCGGCTGCTTGCCTGTTGTTGATGGGTCCGCTCGGCCAGACAGATTGGGGTTGATCAGGAACACTAACCTGTGAATAGGTTACATTTTTTGTACTGCTATAAGTCCACAGATTATTTTATGACTCAATGATTTTTTTTAGTCATTACATTTGAATACCTTTTTTATTGGTATTCCAGCCAGTACATTGACACTTATCCTGAGCATGGGTAGCATTATTTATATTCCAATTCACTTATCAAATTTTTGGCAGCTCTAGTGTTGTATTCCAGCTGGTGTTAATAGAGTTTATTCAGTAATGGTTGAATATAAGACCATGACACTGATATTATTTTTACCTCTTGGAGCAGCTTTACTTTTATATTCCAGGTTGGGAAAGACGATTATATTAAGCTGTGAGTTATAGGACCTTTCAAGTATCAGTCCTATCAAGTTAATGTTCCTTTATATTAGCGTGCAATCACTTTCCTTTCTCACCTACTTGCACTAAATTAGTCTGTACGGGAAATACTGCTCGCACTTGCTTGATATTGACCATTATTTTCATTTTCACTCAGGAACTAACATAACCACTTTTGTTTGATAATATCTCTACAGTTATTTCTTGCTGCGTCCTGGCGATTATATTGTCATTAAAAAAAATAAAACTTTCGAACTAAAAGGGTTATATACGGCTTGAATTAATCCATTCAGTATGAAAAATCTTATATTTTGTAAGTTTCAATATGCCGTAAAAGGAAGGTCACTGTCTTAGGGGGAAGAATACTGGGTTG
The DNA here is from genome assembly GCF_032717465.1 of Coenobita brevimanus. Classification (NCBI taxonomy): domain Eukaryota; kingdom Metazoa; phylum Arthropoda; class Malacostraca; order Decapoda; family Coenobitidae; genus Coenobita; species Coenobita brevimanus. The sequence goes on along the minus strand of NC_137021.1, from coordinate 37,165,747 downwards.
TGTATGTGAAAGCAACGTTCAACTCCCGGTTTTAAACAGGGAAGTTAATTTTTTTATTATTTCAAAATCTTTTGCATCAGGGACACATGAACATTTTTCGTTACATGGTTACTTCTTTGTATATACGATGTTTGCATAGCTTTGAAATAAACTTTTCTCATAACCCATTCAGGATATTTCCGCTAACAAAATATGTACCAAATCTCTGAAAAATTTTGCCACCTAGTTATGGAGAAACAGATCCTCAGCAATGTGAACAATGTCAGGTACGAAAGACAGTTTGACTGCATATTTAAGTCAAGACAAAATTGGATATACATATAACACAACGTTAGCGTCTGCGATCAGTGAAATAAAGAATACCACTACGTTATGCAACTTTCACATCTACAGAAGGTAAGAAATCATTACTTTTACCCACGCATTTTATATCTTACTTGACGAATGATGATTATTCTAATACCAGTATAGATCAACAGAATCATTAAGTCATTTTGTCTGATGACGCCACGGTACTGAGAGCAAGACGAACTTGTTGTTCGTGTTCATTGTAGAACACTTTCAAACAGCGCTCAAAGTATTAATACTACAGCAAATTTCTAGACAGGGTATATTATGATGGCCCCTCCTCAACCTCAGCCTCAGTTCCAGCCCATCTCACCCCTTGTTTTGGTCCCACACCCATTACGTTGTCCTTAACAACTTCACTCTTAGGGGATACCGTAATTTAAGTCAGACTTTCGCTGCACTTAAAGCCCTCGTACTACAACGCCGATTTTTACAGAATGCACTTTTCTGTCAATGTCCGTCTGTCTTCCAACAGCCCAGCCAATCCTACCCAATCCTTTGCTCACCACATCCACTTCTTTATCATCCATGGCTGTATCTTGGCGAGAGGTAGGTCACAGGGCAGACAATGGAGCTTGCTTATATCCATCAGGCCCTCATAAGGAAGAATCGCTAGGGATTACAAGAATTATGGTGGCTATATCTAGCTTAGGGATGTGCCGGTATTTGATTTTCAAGGTATGATTATCGTCGAAAAAATACTGCGGAATACAGTACTATCGCGGCATTTGTAATATTAAATGATTTTTAACGAAAAATATAGATCGATACTGCATGTGGCAATTAACAATACACACCATCACACCATACAATGGATTATCTCACAACGAAAAACTGGAGTGAAATTGAAAATTTCTGGTCTTAACATATGTCGACATGCGTTTATCTCTCATTCAAGATAAGGCCCTAGAACACAGTAAAAATGAACACACTATATTATGTTTTGTATTTTATTAAAAAAAAATCATTAGGTTCACGCCTAAGAAACCTTGCAGGTGACAATAAAATGAACATAATTATTGAACAATCCTGGTTATCACAATATAAAAGAATCATGAACATAGTTATTGAACAATCCTGGTTATCACAATATAAAAGAATCATTACATCTGAACAGAAAGCATTTACCTTTTGTTCAGAATTCCAGTTACCATTAAATGAAACAGCTTTTGCAAGGCTTAGGTTGTAGTTTAAACTGTGTTGTAGCTACTTACACAAGGTTAGAATAAAACAGTGTCAACATGTTCACTTTATCTAGTGACAGTTTTGATCTTTGAGGCGACAAGATGTGTCCACTGACGCTGACTATCCTCTCTGATGGAACACTCGTTGGAGGGATAAAAATAAACCTCTGCACAATCCTGGCAAGATGAGGAAGTTGTGCAACATTCCCATACCACCATTGCATCAGATGTGTCTCTGTTTGGATGGATGGCAGAGAAAAGTAGACATTTACCTCGTTTCTCACCATTTTATCAGTGGTGTTGGGAATGTGTTCCTTAGCCCTCTGTTGGTGTCTTGAAGTGGTGACTTTTTTAAAGCAATCCCACCATGCCTTTCCTCTCTGTTTCTGTAGTATAGGAACTGGAGGTGGAGGAAATGTTCTCCGCAGCTTCTTCCACAATGGGTAACAGTCTTAAAGTCTCCTCAACATAGTGATCAATTGTTACTTCAAGATCATACAAAAAAACTTCCCTTGAAGCGGGGACCAATAAAGCATACTAGGTCAATTATTTTCAGTGTTTTCTCGGAATACCTGCTGCCAAGGTCTTCTCCCATCAGGTTCTTGATATTCTTTGCCAGGGCAGTGTCATCTTCCTTTCCCTGCAAAGTGTCTGAAGTGATGTGTTCCAGAGATGGGTTTAAGGCTGAAAGTGTCACACGAGTTTCTGAAGCAAGTACATCAGTGAACTGACTAAGAGGTCCAAGAAGTCGGCATAGTTGCTCCACTGCAATTTCTGTGTCCTTTTGGGATCAGATGCCATGCTCCTTTTCCTGCAGCCAGTGTTGCACAGTCTGCCTGCTGTTGTCCAAGAAACCTCTCCAGCATCTAATATGTTGATCCCCATCGGGTTACCACATAGAGAGTAGGGAACTCCTGAGGGATATTCAGAGCTGCTTGTTTGGTTCTTGTCTCTCTCCTTTTCTTCCAACTCCAAGAAAAGCCCTGGACTAGATGGTGACGTGCTCTAACGGCTGTGTCCGCCTCTTTGTTTTTGAGCACCTTTTAAATGGCCAAGTGTAAGTTGTGGCCAAAACATCCAAACCACAGGTCAGGGAATTCCTTAAATGTTTTAATCATGTTCAGTGCTTTATCTATCGTAATACTGACCAGGCGATCTCTCTCAATGTTTCACTCTTGTAGCATGTCCTTAAAGAACTCACGGATGGTTTAATGTGTGTGGTTTTCGGGAAGGAACTATGTCTCAAGACAACTGGATTGCAGTTTCCAATCATGGCTGAGTTACTGCACTGTAAAACTGATGTATGGCTCACCAGAACCTCCATTGCTTGTCCATATGCCAGTTGGAGCTGCAAACCAAGTTCTTTCCGCCAACTTCTTCAGAACTTCAGCTCAAACATCTTTACAAATTTTTGGAACTTCAGACACTTCCCTGTTGGCACTTTGTAATGTAGTACTCTAGTCTTCATTAATCTAAGAAATGCTGGTTCGTCAACTGCCTTAATAGGTACCATGTCCTTTGCAATGAAATAAGATATTGCTTGACTGAGGCATCCGGCATTTTTGGATGTGGGTGCAAAGGCAACCTGTCTTTGGAATGCTTGCAGGACAATTGGTTGTTGACTGTCTCTTCATTCAGTAGGTGTGCAAGCGGCAGTGACACTGGCACTGGTTGTGGGCCTTGTGGCTCTCCCATCCTGTAACATAAAAAAAAAATAATAATTAAAAACTTACCCTAAGTGCAATGTGCTAAGTAATATAATTTTACCAAACACCACAAAATTATGAATATGCTTTTCTTTAGGCCTATGCAAATGAACATGAGCCATCAGGATGTATAGGCCTAAACTGTAAAAATTTTAAAATAAATACAGAAAAAAAGATTTATAATGTATTACCATGGCTTAATTTTTTAAATAATATACAGCGGTTAAATACCTTGTCCCATAAAGGGAATTATGTAACAGTTGTATTATTTTAGCTTCAGCATATTTAATAATGATAAAGGGCATTATGTAACAGTTGTATTATTTTAGCTTCAGCATACTTAATAATGATACATTAATTTTTGTTTCATATCCAAACTGGAGGTTTGTAAATACATGTTTGCTACTGTTCTTCATCTTTCCAAAATCACATTATCTCGTTAACATACCCTGAATTCGCTGAATAATGCCGGATGGTTTTCACGTAGATGAGATATCATGTTAGACTGGTTACCATCTTTAGAGTGTCTTGGAGCCGTCCGGTGTACCCGTGTAGCTCTTATGGAAGTGGAGACGAATGTGCCTCCCCCCGTATTCGCCGTGACCACTGGCCTTAACGTATGGAATACGAACACTTAGGAAAAGTGATATTGGCAACGTGACCTGTACCCACCTGCGACAACACCGCCATCTTCTGCGGGGGGGGGGGGGTCGGCCACTTACCGTTCGTCTCCACTTACTGACTTAGGAGCTTGGTGTGGATCTCAGTGACTGTGACAAGTTGGTGCTTAAAAATATAGCGCCATGGGAGCCACCTGGCTTTACAGTTGATGTATCATTGCTCCCAGCACCAAAGACCAAGGCGCCAGAGGTGGAGGTCCACCACTTGTTTTGTAATATCATCGTTCGTCACTTGGGGTCCCACTATGGTCCTTCCAATTTATCCAGATCGTTTGGGCGTTGTCCCTCACGGGAGTTCCCCTTCGAGCGACGCTGCCGAATCTGTACCAAAACACACCTCCCTGTCTCATGTCAGCTATTTACTACTTCTAAATGAAATTTATTTACAGTATATATATATATATATATATATATATATATATATATATAATTCTCTGATGTGGCTATATAGTGTAAGAAAATGCCTATTGTTTTTAATAATAACAATGTCTTTTTATAAATACCTCAACACTTGGCACCGTTGCTTTCCAACGTTGTAGCGCTTGTAGGTGAGTCAGTGAGGGTAGGTCAGGTGTCAATCATCAGGTCACTTTCTCTGATCGCCATTAAAAGATAAGTTCCTACCCCTACTACTCGCCCTCGTTTGCTCCACAGTCGAGAAAAAGAACTATTTACAGCGTAAATAAGTATTTTTTTTAGAAGAGAAGGCAAACAAGGAACCTATAACTGATCCCTCAAAAGCTGTTGCTCGAACAGCAAAGGCCACCAACGTGAGTGAAGTAACAGTCAGACGAATTTGGTCTTCCTTCAGTCAAGCCTGCATTACACAAAAGTCACCAGAACAAACTATAATAATTCGTAAAACCGTATAGACTTTTTATAGAAATAAATCACCATAAACTGTAGATTTTATATGCAGAGAGAGAGAGAGAGAGAGAGACAGACAGACAAAGTCAGAAGGCTTTTCCTTAAATTCTAATAATTCATAAAACCGTATAGACTTTTTATATAAATAAATATCCATAAAATGTTGATTTTATATGCAGAGAGAGAAAGGGAGAGAGAGGGAGAGAGAGAGAAAGAGAGAGAGAGTGTTGGGTTTGAGGGTTAGCCCTTGTCTCTAATCCGATAATTGGCCCAGTAGAAACTGACCTATTTCTAATATTGATGTCCCCTCCATTAAAGCCCGTTCCTCGCCTGACAGTCACCAGCTGATGAGCGCAAGTGTGCAATATAGAAAGGTATTGGACATTTGTAGTTGATGATGTTCTGTTGGGCAAGGTTCTTAACGTTTTGTACATACTGTATGTAAAGGCATTGCATGATCTTGTATAAATTATCCTAATTAGGATTGACTGATGATGTATATGGAATGGTCCCTGATTCCTCTGGTTCTCTTTCGTACACTGATGTCCCCTATATTAGTTTGTGCCTTGACTGACAGTCAGCAGGTGATGGGTGCAGGTATGTAATGTAGAGAGGTATTACATATCTGCAGTCGTTGGTGTTCTTTCGGTCGAGGTACTTTTACCATTACTGTAGGTTTAGCTATTTGTCTTTTTAGGATTTAGTATAGGTTAGCGATTTTTCTGTAAGGTTTTTAGTTTTAGGGTCTTTAGGTTAATAAGGCATTTTTTCCCTAATAAATAATGTAAGGGAAAAATAAAAAATAAGAATAAAAATAAAAATAAAAATACAAAAACATAAATTAAATAAAAATTATAAATAAATATAAATATATATATATATATATATATATATATATATATATATATATATATATATATATATATATATATATATCCGTACGCGGGTGAACCAGGGTTCGCGCCCCGCCAGGGTAATAAACTTTAGGAGTGTTCACCCGGCCACTTACTGCATTGGCGGACACAAGGGGTGCTGTGGTTGAACCAGTGTCACTTACTATAAAGTATGTTTGCATCCAGTCAGCTTGCGCAGACCGATTATATTTGGTTCACAGACTACACGCAGAGTCAAAGCCACTCAAACACTACAATTACACTTACAAGCACTTGTCACCCTACATACAATCTCTACCAGACAGCCTAAGCCACTTGGTAGAGATACATTGGCTGTATCGTCCTGACTTCGGTCGGGATAGGCCGGTCTTGCAGTGGATACTCAAAAGGAAACCATTTACTACGCTGGTTGGTAATCATATAACCAAATTTGGCGCCTGGTGGTTTAGTGGGTAATTATTGCGCTCCAATCGGATTGAGCCGGAGAAGGTTTATATCCAAGGGGTGGTTGGGGTTGATTGCTCATGTAATGCCACTCAGGGATGAGTGAGGCTGGTCACTCTCATCTTAAATGTCAGGACCAACTTGCCTAGCCCCGGGTTCCTACGCTCCTATGTGGGGGGCAACATAGGATTGGATGATGATGAAATATATATATATATATATATATATATATATATATATATATATATATATATATATATATATATGTTGGGTCTGGTTAGTACTTGGATGGGTGACCGCCTGGGAACACCAGATGCTGTTGGCATCCCTACGTCAAGTGGGGTTGGTGGAGGATTAGTGCCCCTCCCTGTAAAACAATTAACTCTAAGCCCTTGGCCACCCCGTCTGGGATACATGGCGTCTGGCAATGAATGAATGAATGAATATATATATATATATATATATATATATATATATTGCCAGATGCCTCAATCCCGTTTGGGGTGGCCACAAACAAATCGCCTCCAAGTCGCCCTGTCCCCCGCCATTTCACTCCCCTGCTCCCAACTCACACACCCCTCTCTCATATACCTCTCCACCCCATCTCTCCATCTCATCCTCGGCCTCCCTCTCCCTCTTTCCCCCTCCACCTTACTCACATACACTCTCTTCGTCAGTCTTTGACCCTCCATCCTCTCCACATGGCCAAACCACCTCAGTGTGTTCCTCATAACGCTTCCTATCACATCCACATCCACACCACAACGCTCCTTTATATCCTGATTCGTCAGCCTGTCTCTCCATGTGACTCCGCAGGCTCCTCTTAAATAACTCATTTCCACAGCTCTCACTCTTGACTTGTGTCCTTCCAACAACGTCCAAGCTTCACTTCCGTACGTTAGAGTTGGTATCACAATACTGTCATGTAGTAACTTTTTCACTTCCATGCTCACTTCCCTGTTTCTTATCACTGCTTTCAAAGAACCAGCAACCTTTCTTCCCTGCTGTACCCTTTCAAGCACTTCACCCTCCAAACCTCCATCCTTACTCATCACACTACCCAAGTACTTAAACGTACTCACATTTTCCAATTCCTCACTATCCAACCTCGCTGTACATTCACTGACTTCACCTCTCTCAAAGACCATCACTTTACTCTTCCCTACATTCACCTTTAGATTCCGTTTCTTACACACTCTCTCAAACTCATCCACCAAGCCTTGCAGCTCCCCTTCGTCTTCACTCAACAACACAGTATCATCTGCAAACAACAGTACAGGAGTTTCCAAACACTATCCTCTCTCACCAGGGCCACTCCAACATCCACTACCCTACCTTGTACCTCTTTTATTACCCCATCCATGTACAGATTGAACAACCATGGAGACATGACACATCCCTGTTTCAACCCAACTTTCAAAGAGAAAAATTCACTTAGTTCACCATCCACACGCACTGCAGCCTTCGCACCATCGTACATACTCTTCACAGCATTCAACAACTTCCCATCTATTCCATATATTCTTAACACTTTCCACAATCCTAGTCTATCCACCCTGTCATATGCTTTCTCCAAATCCATGAAAGCCGCATACAACTTCTTTCCCTTCTCTAGAAACTTTTCTACTAAAGATCTGAGAATGAATATCTGATCTACACAACCTCTTCCCTTCCTAAAGCCTCCCTGTTCTTCTCCAACTAATTTCTCTGTTCTTTCTCTAACTCTGTCAATAAGTATCCTACCATACACTTTTCCTATTATACTAAGAAAACAAATGCCCCTATGATTACCACACACTTCTTTTTCCCCTTTTCCTTTGTACAAGGGAATAATTATACCTGACTTCCAATCCTACGGGACTCTACCTTCCTCCCAGGCCAATCTGCACATCTTCCACATCCATTCTACTACTATCTCTCCCCCATGCTTCAGCATTTCACCACACACTCCATCAATTCCTGGGGCTTTCCCTGATTTAACTTTCTTCATTGCTTCCACAACTTCTATCCTACTGATTTCTTCCTGTCTTCTCACCTCCCTCCTTCTCCCAGCCATTCCCCACCCACTTATACTCGCATTACTTCCATCCTCCACGTTCAACAATTCCTTAAAGTGTTCTCTCCATCTGCTCACTTTTTCTCCCTTCTCCACTAGTAATCTACCATTTTTATCTTTCACTCCCCTGCTAACTTCACTTCCACCCTGTCTTACTCTTTTCATCTCTTTCCAGAACATTTTCTTACAGTCCCTCCACTTTACACTCAAATTCCTTCCAAATTCCTCATCCACTCTCTTCTTACTAATCTTTTCACCTCTCTCTTTCTTTCTACATATAACTCTCTCTTCCGCCTCTCAACTTCTTCCACGCCCCTACTTCTCATCCATTCATTGTATGCTTTCTTCTTTTGTGCCACAGCCCGTTTCACCTCTTCAGTCCACCACGCTGTTCCTTGCACCCCCCTCCGTCTTCTCTTCCTTCCACACACCACATCACATGCTGCATATATTTCTTCTGTAAATATCTTACACACACCTTCCACGTCCCCCATCTGCTCCAACTCATATTTGCCCAATCGTTCCTCCACTTCTCTCTTATACTCTGCCTTTTTCTCATCCTCTTGTAACCTTTCCACTCTCCTTGCAACTACTCCTTCCTCTCGTCTTTCCCTTCTTCTATTCCTCCATCTTACTTGAACTTTAACTCTGGCCACCACCAAGTAGTGGTCAGAAAGTCCACTCCCTCAACCTCTATAAACTCTTGCATCGAATATACATCTTCGCATCCTTTCATCCACACACACATAATCAATCATTGCCTTCCTTTCACTCAATTCACCACCCACCCTTCTCATCACTCGCCATGTATACCTGTGGATCATTTTATGCCTGAAGAGGGTATTGGCTATCACCAACCCCCTCCCAGCACAAATGTCCACTAATGCACTCCCATTGTCATCTATCTCAGCAGGCACACCCCACTCACCAACTATTCCATCCACCTTCACATGCCCTACTTTACCATTCATATCACCAATCAAAAACACTCTATCATTCCTTCCAAACTTTTCCATGCACACTTCTACATTTGTCCAGAACTCTTCTCTCACTCTTCTAGCACGATCTTGCGTTGGCGCATACACACACACAATCGCCCACATTTGTATTCCAACTTTCAACTTTACCCACACAATCCTTGATCCAACTGATCCATACTGTCTTATGCTCCTCTTCCATCTTTTACTCACAACTATACATACTCCTTCCTTTGCCCTCTCATTCTCACCTAGTCCTGCACATATACCCCATCCATACTCCCATTCTCTCACACTTTCTCCTCTCCATTTTGTTTCAGTTATTCCACATACATCCACTTTCGCATCCTCAAGCACCTGGACAATCTCTCTCTCTCTTTCACCTCATCATTTGCTCCCCTTACATTCCACGTTCCAATTGCAATGTCCTTTGTCCGGTCCTTGGTCGTCAACGTTTGGTCAGTCCTTGTCCGAGGCTTATTGTTTTTTTTTTTAGTTAGTTGTTTTCCGGGGAGGGGCACTAACCCTCCGCCAACCCTTTTAGTCGCCTTTTACGACAAGCAGGGATACTGGGGGAGTATTCTTGACAAACCCCCCTACCCCCAGGGGGGTATATATGCATGGATGTGTGTGTGTATGTATGTATATATATATATATATATATATATATATATATATATATATATTTATATATTTATATATATATATATATGCCTATGTATATAAATATATATATTTGCCTTAATCACCAGGGGCTTCGGCTCCAATGGTCGATAGGCCAAAAAAAAAAAAAAGATAATCTTTAGCAGACACTTATTTCCGACACTTTCTGCCTGTCAGCTGAAAGTCATTTTTGAAATTCCCTTTATCATCTTTTTAAAATCCAAAATATTTCTACACTTTGGACTTCACCTTCCTTGAAGGGTTCAAAAGTTCCAAAAGCGAGTCTCCAGTGTCCGCCACACTGCCACTGTTGTCATACTAGCCAGTGAGGCCAGGTTGGTTTGTCTGATTTACGCTAAACACACCTCCAAAATTACCCTGTTTACCTAAATATTGCTCAAAGAAATTTTAGTAACAGTACTTTGTTATGAAAAGATATCTAAAGATTAAACTACTGTTTTCACGTTAATATATTAACAGGGAGGAGTAAAGCTGTGGCAAGTGAATAGGAAAGGCAACTGTAAGGCACCAATTCATGACCAGGACGTGTCCACACACCATACAGAAGTTTTCCCTTTCTATAGAGCCAGTACTCTAAGATACGTATTGTTGCTTTTCTTAATGCGGTGAAACAAAACTACAGTATAATTCAGCATAAGTTTCAGTCATTACAGATTCCCTGAACATGCAGTATTTTAAGCCAGTGCTTTGCCCACTATTAACGAAGTACACAATAATTGGGTCGACGGAGCACCATGATCGGACATTTTAGTTACATTCACATTACAGCGTAAGTGTGGAGGCAGAATCAGTACAGAATGATGGATAGTTTTTTAATCCGCGACTGGATGAATGTGATTTAAGAGATCACCTCTCTCTCTCTCTCTCTCTCTCTCTCTCTCTCTCTCTCTCTCTTCTCTCTTACCTTTTTACATCACAGGAGGCAGTAATGAGAAGCTTTAATCCCGGTGTCCTCTGAAAAAGACGGTAACTGTGGTATTTACGGATCTAATAATTATCGGCGGTATTTTCACCGTCCTAATTCGAAAGTCTCCCTAAGGCTAGATGAAGTTTCCTGGCGTTCTAGAATACTAGATGCGAGATTTCGTCCGTTTGAAAACCTTAAGTGTCGAGCCAAGAGTGAAATGAATCATCCATGTACATATAGGCTACAGGTACTACCGTATATAAGGTTTAAGGTACGATAGTTGACGTTAGTTTACTTTCCTAGCATGACAACAAATAAAACATTTCTAAGATATTGCTTTTTTATATGAGAAGGCAAGCTGCGGACTCCCTTCCAAAATAGTCTCCCTACTTTGATATACAAGCGTCTTTTTACAATTTCTGAAGGCATCATTGTACACCTTTAGCTGTGAGCTATAGTCAGTTGGCTTTTATCTGACGGGATTGAAACACTTGCACATAATTATCGCAGTGTCTTAGTTCCATGAAATTCAAGGATCCTTAGTTATGAGGTAAGAATTAGTTTCGTGAGTCAGCAGTCAAATCAACCCACTAGTCTGAACACAGCTGCTCATCAAAGGTGGTAAAAGGAGTTAGAGATCGTCGTTATATTGAAAAGAAATAAAAACAATAAATAATAAAGCAAATTTCACATTCTTACGACTACTGAGAATGTAAATGTTTCTTCATTCCTGTTGAGTGCATCAGGATATCGAAGGGGAAGAAAGTCTGATGGGGAACAACTAAGTAATTACACTACTCGACAAATTTCAACGTTTTATCAAGTTCAGAAATGAAAATGGGCTATTTGAGGTTAATTGACGGCGCTGACTACAAATATCTACTTTTTCTCTGCCACGCACAGATTTTCTGAAATTTAGCCTTGAAATTTTTCTTACACTCGCCAGAAACTTATACATTCCTAACGTCTGGTTATGCTGGGAATATATATATATATATATATATATATATATATATATATATATATATATATATATATATATATAAAGAAAACTACAGGAAAAATGCACATATAAAATTAATATACAAAAGCAATGCACAAGAAATAAATAAAACTCACCAATCGGTAGTAAAACCCCCAAGACACAAAGCTGCCGAGAGTCCTATACTAAATAGAGCTCGTAGGAAACTGATACAGCTAAGTCAAATGATATTATTCTTTGTTCCGTTACCGATGTCTGTCCTGTCATTTGACTTGGTTGAACCAGTTTCCAACGAGCTCATTTCGGTATAGGACTCTAGCCAGCTTAGTGTCTTGGAGGCTTTACCACCGATTGGTGAGTTTTATTTATTTTTTGTGCATTGCTTTTGTGTATTAATTTTATATGTGCATTTTTCCTGTAGTTTTCTTTTTTTATATACTATACGAATTCTATAGGTTTGGTAAATTTGGTTTGTGTTCATTTATAATTTTTGTTCATGTTCATTTTAATAATGTGTGAGACATATACAGTATACAGAAAATGGTGAAACTTAGATCTATAGCTGTTGTAGTATAACGAGTATTGCTCTTTGGTAGGATCCCACATTTATCCTGATGATGGCCACGTGAAGTGTCCGAAAATTCGGAGAAATATATCGAAAGGAAAATGCTGGTGGGTGTCACCTCCATCCTTATTTGTCTTATATATATATATACATACATACATATATATATATATATATATATATATATATATATATATATATATATATATTAATCATGAAATATAATTGAGGTGTAAAAGAAATATGCAGAAACAAAATCAAGTGTATTATTCCACCGATGAATGTAAATTTCGTTGTGAATACAGATACTCACAGTAAGGTTTTTGATTATTTCTTTTTGTGCTCTACATCGGTTTCCCGTGTCAGCACCCAACAACAGTCCACCATCATACCAGCGCCAATTCTGCCTTGGTATCTTTGTTCCATTACCGCATTATTCTGGTGAAAACGTTCACCCTGTCCGTCACTAACATCACCAGAGTTTGTTGTAAAAAGAAAAAACAAGACGTGGGTAAAGAAAATGGATTTTATGGGACATGCGGCATCCAAGTTCGTAGTATGCAGGCAGAAGCTCTTCTACGATTTCCACGTAATCTTCACTGCGAGGGCTGCCCAGACAACAGCACAAATATTCTTAAGAGACCTCCAAGCCCTAAGTTCGTCCGCCTCGAGGGTTGCATCAAAATGACTGTCTTTCATCAGGCTACGAATTTATGGACCAACGAAAATGCCTTCCTTCAATATGGCATAGTTAATCTTTGGGACGACTTTCTTCAGGTGTGCAAAGCCTGCACCAGTCTTAACCAAGGTTTTGACAAACTTTCTCATCAGCCTAAATTGATGGGAAGAAGTGGAAGTATATCTTCCACTTGGACGAGTGGTTCGCTCCATACGTTGTGTCCACAGGCTTCGTAAGAACTTAGGGAAGCCACTCAGGCATTATAGTGCTGCTGCACATCACGGCTGTCCCATATAAACAGGAAACAACAGTATATCGTGAAATCTCCTTGTAGTTCAAGCAGCATAGATACCATTTTCAAATCGCTGCAGATTTCCCATCGGAATTCGTCGTACTCAGTCAAAACGAGGAGTTTTTGCATCGATTCGTACGATTCATTCATTTCAGGAGTTAAAACAAGTGGTATACTGGGTAACATGTTTCCACTGTGGAGAACAGCCTCCAGAGCTGATTTGTTGGTGTCAAATAAAAGTCGCCATTCGTCAGGATCATGAATCCTTCTCAAGGCTTCGAACAGACCTGCAATATTGCTACAGTAGCATACTTCTCCGTCTGACCTCAAAAAACGTTCCAAATTTTGTTGCCGGTTCCTGAAACACGTCGCCTACTCCATCAGGACGCAGCAAGTTCCATTCTTGCAGTCTCGGAGCAACTAGTCATGACTCTTGTTTTGATAACTTTAGGTCATGAACAAGATTGTTAAGGTCGCCTTAGGTGATTAGATGGGGGTACTTTGCCAGACAGCTGACATTCGAAGTCAGAAACAGGGGCAGCTGCTCCAGATGCCTCTCCATCTTCATCCTTATCTGAAGTCTGGAATACACATTTATTTGTTGGTTGCCTTAGAATGGGAGGATCCTCCGAGTGATCGATGTCTTTTTGCAGACGGTAGATTTGGATAAATTATACTGTTTTTGTATCTTGAAGAAAATCTCACAACTTTTGTCATGCAAAAGTAATTATCTGTTGTGTGATCACTAGGTTCTATCCACACCATAGGACCCGCGAAAGGCATCCCTGTTTTCCTTCCTGCTAGCCATTCGCAAAGAGAGTTGGAAAAATTCACGCAGCAGATTTAGGGCGCCCGTCGTTTGTCTTGGTCGCCAATCTTAAAGCCAAAATTATGTAGATAAGCTGTCTCTATAAGGGACGAGATCTTCCGTTTCTGCTTCTTTCGACTGAAACTTCCATATGTATAAAGGAAAGCATTAGGATCAGTCACACATCCTCGAGGCATTGTCAGCCCATAAATCTGAAATAAAAGTTATATTAAGCATAATGAATTTACATAGACATGCTTCAGATACTGCATGTAGACAACTGCCAATGTGTATGTTTGATGTTATGCACTGCATACAGTATAGAAAGACGTATAAGGAGAATGAATAAAACGATGGAAAGAACAACCACCGCACTACAGTGATGCCATGAGGGTAGTGAGTTCAGAGGAATTGTACGTGCTAGAGCAAAATGAACATATTTGAAGTGAGCACACGCTATTGCCCTGGGATACCCATTTTTGTCTGAACTGATTTTGTTGTCGAATAGTGTTGTCGACGGTGCGAAATTAAGGAAATCCTTTATGAAACCAAAAATTATTCCAAGGAGTGAGTGATTTGTGCAGGAGTTGGAGTTGTCATGATGGAAAAATCATCCTTAATTATCGAACACCTGGGAGGGGTTTTGTCATAAAGGATATCCTTAATGGAATAAGTACGTTTCTGCGAAATCCCTGGTTTGCCGTCAGACATTTCTGAACAGTATATATCATTCTTTATGTCACCTGTATTACACACAAGTTTAAAGTATTGTCATCATATATATACAGTATATATATATATATATATATATATTTATAGGTATATATATATATATATATATTTATAGTTAGATAGATATATATATATATATATATATACATATATATATATATATATATATAGAGAGAGAGAGAGAGAGAGAGAGAGAGAGAGAGAGAGAGAGAGAGAGAGATGTAGATATATAGATATAGATAGATTGATTGATTGATATCTCTTAACAGAATCTTTCTTTACGTCACCTGTATTACACACGAGAGAGAGAGAGAGAGAGAGAGAGAGACACACACACACACACACACACACACACACACACACACACACACATACACTTGACTTCCTTGAATGTAACTCAGCTTCATGACATGATATCTGATGTTGATAATTTTTCAGACTCTTGATTTAATGTTATATTTACAACCGCTGCAGAAAGCATTAATACTCCAAGTTGACGGAGTGAATGTCTTGGTAAATATAGTTCGCGGTAAGCATGACCTGGTTCTGACAGGTAATAATGGACGCAGAAAGAGCCTGCACTCCATTTTGCTTTCTTCTCTGTACATGACGACGCAAAAGGAGAATTGGATTCAAAGGGCAATGACTGCATGATTATGTTCAAGGTGTCCATTTGCTGATAGCACGTAGTGTCTTACGTATCCCTTCTTCGGCGTTATCTTTTCCTCCCTGTGCTCTTTTATTAGCTTTACAATGTAATATGGCTACTGCATACTTTTAAGACACGTCAGCTTCTGTTACTCTTGCATTTTCTTTGTCTTCATTCTTCTAATTTCGTATTTTCAATTTTCCATTTCTTCTTATTTCTTTCGCTATTACTTAAAATTTCCCCCTCCTCTACTTCGGTTTGAGAAACAAAGGCCAATAGCGTTTTGAGAACAAAATTATGTCTATACCTCCATCATCTCAGGAGTTAAAACTACCAATAAGCGTGTGCAATTTCTTTGCTTCATTACCAATTTAATTAGGTGACAGATATCGCAAGTGACAGAGTTTTTTGTGAGATATGTATTCCCTCCCCCCCACTCTCTCTCTCTCTCTCTCTCTCTCTCTCTCTCTCTCTCTCTCTCTCTCCTAAAATAATGAGTTGATGGCTATTCTGGTTTCCCTAATTAATAAGCCCTTCCCTCCCACTTTTTCTTTCTGTGTCGCCCCGCTAATGTTAACAGTCCTTTTGAGTGGCCAGAACACTGACGGAGAGGGAATTTGTAGGGTAAAGCACCAGCACATACGGTTTAATACCCCTTCATTAACATTTACGGTAGGCGTTCTTCTCTCTCTCTCTATCTATCTCTCTCTCTCTCTCTCTCCGACTGAAAACACTCAACGTGGCGGCTATATTTCCACCAACTTCTACAGGGCGACGTCTTATTTATCTATTTATATATTTTTAATGATTCATTTATGTTTTGGTCTCACCAGGCGACTGCAGTCCACATTAGAAGGATATCTAGTAACCAAAAGATCTAGTTAAAAGTAAAATACTTCATACCTGCATTGACATTTTGGTGGCAGTAGAAAATAATCAATCAACCAATCAATCATTTTCCTGTGGCACCCCACGGGACGCATAGGGCCTCGATGAACTCTCTCGACCATTATTTGTCTCTTGCCATCTCCTGCAGGTCCCACCAACACTCCTTTCCTGCTTCTCTTTTCACTGTGCTAGACCAGGTTTCCCTCGGCCTACCTCTACCTCTTCTTCCTCTAGCAGTCCACTCTGGCACATCCTGTATTAAACTGCTTTCTTTTCTATATATGTGCCCCAGTCATTTCCAGCGAGACAGTCTCACATATTCATCAAATGGTTCACTCTCGTAATATCTCTTACTCTTTCATTTGTAACTCTGTCTTGCCACTTTACCTCAAGAATCCTTCTCAGTTTTTATATTCTCAAATCCTAATACTTTCTGATCTGTTGCAATTGTACTGTACTATGACTCATGCCCATAAACTAAAATTGGTCCAACCATGGACTTGTAAATTTTTGCTTTAGCATGCACCGAAAGCATATTATTATTCCAAACAGATTTCAACATTCCTACAGCTCGCCAAGCCTGTCTAATCCTCTCCTCAATTTCATTATTTAATAATCCATTAGATGATACAATCGTTCCCAAATATTTCAAATTTTCTACATTCTTCACCACATTATTCCCGATTACACAATCGATTTGGTTCTCCACGTTCATATTAATAATTCCAGTCTTTCCACAATTTATTACTAATCCCACTTTTTCTCCTTCCTCCACCAGACAATCAAGCACCCTCTGCATCTCGTAAATACTTCCGCAAATCAGTACAGTATCATCAGCGTAGTCCAAATCCATCAGCCTCATATTTTCTTTCCAGTTAATTCCTGCACTTGTTCTCCTTACAACTTTCTCATAATATAATCCATAACCAAAGCAAACAGCAAAGGAGAAAGAACTTATCCTTGAATCACTCCTGACCTAACTTCAAATGGATCACTCAAAGAACCACCCACCATTACCTGACAAAAGTACCTTCATGCAGGCTTCTAATAATATTTACAAACTTTTCTGGTATACCATAAAATCTCATAATTTTCAACATAGCTCCACGTGAAACACTATCAAACGCCTTTTCAAAATCCACAAAACACTAAGTGGCATTTTCATCTCATTAGCTTGTTGCATTAGATGCCTTACAATAAAATTCTGAGCATTACAACCCCGACCCTTTCTAAATCCCGCTTGTTGTTCTCTTAAAATTTTATCAATTACTGGCTCGATTCTGTTCAACAAGATTTTGGAAAAACCTTGCAACTACAGGTGTCAAAGGTATCCCCTTCCAGTTTCCACACACACTTAAAACTCCCTTTTTTGGTATTTTTATAATCACTCCATTTTTCCATTCTTCTGGAATTGCACCATTATTCCATGTCACATTAAAAAGTTTCAAAAGCGCATTTATCAGCTCATCATTTTCCACCTTAAGCATTTCGGGAAATATTCCATCCTCTCCTGGGGCCTTAAAATTCTTTGATTCCTTTATAGATTTTGCTACTTCTTCGAAGGTTATATCCCCTGTTTCTATCTGCAAATCTCTGTCGGCTGGCAAAATGTCATTTTCAGCTGGGATTGGTCTATTTAGAACAGATTCAAAGCGCTCTTTCCACCTTCCTTTTATATCCAAGTCTTTAGTCATCATGTTACCATTTCAGTCTCATACAGGTATTTCCTGCCTTCTCATTTCAGTCCCAGTTAATTCCTTTATGGCCTGATACGCTGCTCTTGTGCTCTGACCGTCATTGTTACTTAATTTCTGTCTCTGTTGCCTTTTCATCATATAGTCTCCTCTTATCACGTCTAACGAGTCTTTTTACTTCAGAATGTAAACTCCAGTACTTTGCTCTAAGTACTTCAACTACCTGGCCATCAACATGTTCCTCACTTCTTAACTTCGCCTCTTTCCTTTTGTGAATTACATTCCATGTTTCATCTGACATCCAATTTTTCCTTCTCGCTTTTCCCTTTTTCTTAATAATAACCTTAGTACTCACATGCAAAACTTCTTTTACTTCTCTCCACATTTGATTAATATCATTGTCTTCAGATTCCATCAAAGTCTGCAGGACCAGAAACCTGTTCCTACATTCCCACCGAAACTTTTCCTTCGTGTTCTCATCACTTCTCAGCTCATCAAAATCATATTTATCACCTCCTGTACAATTACCATTAACGTTTCTCTTAAGTTTTATTTTAATCTTTGACACAACAAGTTGATGATCACTACCTATATCTTTCCCCCTCCTTACGCAAACATCTTGCAGATAACTCCTATGCCTTCTGCTAATTGCAATGTGGTCAGTCTGGTTACAGTATTTACCACATGGTGAAATCCAAGTAGTTTTATGTATTTTTCTATACTCAAAGATAGTTCCACCAATCATAAGGTCATTTGCCAAACAAAAGCTTCCAAATCGCACCCCATTTTCGTTTCTTATACCAACATCCTCCATACCCATACAGTCTTCAAAGCCATCCCAACTACTACCAACAATCGCATTAAAATCACCAATGCAAACTAACACATCATGTCTTGCCACTCTGTTCACTACATCCTGCAGCTTCTCATAAAAGTCATCCTTCATTTCATCAGCAACCTCATTAGTCGGAGCGTATCCTAGCACCATACTGATATTACCATGGTCAGATTTAAAACGAGCATAAAGCAAGCGCTCATTAATTGGCTCAAACTCTCATAGTGCCTCGCAAGCATCTCTACTCAACAGTAAGCCCACTCCTTGGTAATGATTTCCATCACTCCTACCAGAAACCAACAAAGAAATACCATCTTCCAAATTCATTTATCAACTCCAAGCGTGCTCCCTACGTGTCAACAAGTGGGTTGGTGGAGGGTTAGTGCCCCTCCCTGTAAAACAAACTCCGAGTCAAATGGCCACCCCTTACGGGATTATGGCATCTGGCAATAGATAGATAGATAGATAGAACTCCAAGCAACCTCGTTTCTGTAAGAGCACAAATATCTATACTGTATTCCTTGAATACGGAAATAGATTCTTCCATTTTACCAGCCTAATTGAGAGTTCGAACATTCCAATTTCCTATTCTTAAGGTTCTTTTTGGATGTATAACCTTATTCCTACACCGTGGGATTCTTAGCACCCCCTGCCCACTTACGGGCTGCACGGAACTGAGAGCCATTGCAGCATAACCAGAGTTCATCAGTATTTCTTAGGCAGAAAAAAATTTCACCCTGGAGTAGGAAGTATATATATATATATATATATATATATATATATATATATATATATATATATATATATATGCCACCGTGACCCTCGTGGAATCGATAGGCGTAGTACTTCTTCTCCAGTCTATCGTGTTTTGTCGCAGTGATATTTTCCTGGGTTTTGACCTCAATTAACTTGCCTTTGTTTATTACTCCGTTGAATCTTATGACATTTTTTTTTTCCCCCATCAGGTTAAGCTAACATTAAAAGAAATGCATTAAACTATGAAGGTCCTTTGGTAATGGATGGCTTAAATGAAAGTTTGATCAGACTCCTTCAGTCTTTCTTGAACTGAATGAAATCATCTGGAGGTGGCATGCATAAAACAATATACGTTATCGCATGGAAGGGAGTAATGGCGGAGGGAGGGAGGGGTGATTAGTTACTCTCCTCACGGTTCTGTTATAATCACCCGTGTTACTAATTATTTTGAAATATTTACTCAAGAATCTGCTTGATTTCCCATTTTCCCTGTACTTCAAAACCGTGTCATTTTCACTCTATTAACACGGGATTCGTTGGAGCTTACACCATGAAAGCACAGACAAAGAGAGAGAGAGAGAGAGAGAGAGAGAAGATGAAGGTGCAACCAGAAGGTAAAGCACCCGCGTTCTATAATCCGGTAGAGGGTAATTCTGTGTGTGTGTGTGTGTGTGTGTGTGTGTGTGTGTGTGTGTGTGTCCTGTGACCTCGACCTCTGGCTTACTGAACTCAAAATCTAATTACTTCCTCCTTACCGGACTCTCAACCAGGCTGTGTTAAATTGACCTTGTCCTGAGGCCTTGCTCTTTTATCTCTTCATCACAATAAAGATTAATTTCATCCTTGGCTATTCGTGAACCCATCCGCAAACCTGGGCCCAAATTAAATCAAAACTATTGGAGATAGAGAGCCACCTTTCCCTGTGATCTTGGCCGATACTTCTCCAAAATGAATCCCCTAGTCCTTGCCCGTTATCTCTGTTCTATCAAGCTTGGTCAAAGTCAGTTCATAACTCTTTCTGCTGACCCTGGACTTAGATTTATAGCAAAAGCGATTCAAACTCCATGAGCTGAGCCTACCCTGCCACCTATGACCTGTGACCCACTGTGGCCAAAAAAAAATAATACATCTTCCTTACATGGCCATTAGTCACTATGCTAGATTTGGTGGAGCCACGTTCAGTACTTTTTTCATTATAATGCAGACAGAATGACAGACAAACAAACAGAACGAAAAAATCCCGTCTCACTTTCCCGTGCAGGTGTAAAACATTGTTTCAATCATGAAAAATTTGAAGCAAATAATATATAGGCTATCTACTACAGGAAGTATGCTTTTATACATAATAGCCCTTCACACACACACACACACACACACACACACACACACACACACACACACAAACACATAGATAAACACAGAGATAGATTCACACACACACACACACACACACACACACACACACACAAGAGCGCGAGCGCGCAATAGGCGTAGGGGAAAATAATGGTTGATCCTGTATAGAGTTTCACCTATTTTAACATAACACCAAATGCATTCGTAATGCAGCATGTACTGATTAGGGATTTATTGATTTTACAGTATATCTCTGAGTTCATGAGAGTCTGGAGTTCTTTTTTAGTTGAATAATTTGCTTGGCTTTACGTGCTGTCAGAAAATAGGAAATTATATCCTTAATTTCGTAACCAGACCTCCCAAATCATTTGTCTCTAGTTGCCGTCACCAGCGACGAGCTGGATAAATATTGATAATAGTTTGCCTTCACATATCCTGGTTTTCTGTGTCTGCCTTTCAGAAGAGAAAACGGTTAAATGCTTGAATATTAGGGAAACTATACCAAGTATCATGGCCACGTATGCGGTTGGGAGAAGTGATGTTGGCCACTTATGAACAACGGACAGTGACTCCTTTTGCACTGATATTAAAAAACAGACCATGAGAAAGTGAAACCTGGCCTCAGACCAGTGATGGGCATTTGGCTACTGAAGTGATGTTTATAAAAACGTGGGTTGGATCCGAGGCTGGAGCAAGGAACATTTGAGTGTAGGGAACAGTAAAGTTATGGTCTTCGAGAGAAATCAAGTCACTGAATGTACAGTGAGGTTGGATAAGGAGGAAATGGAAAATGTGAGTGCGTTTAAGTACTTGGGTTGTGTGACGAGTATGGATGGAAGTTTAGAGTGTGAAGTGCTTGACAAGAGTGCAACAAAGAAGAAAGGTTGCTGGTTCTTTGAAAGCAGAGACAAGAAACAGGAAAGTGAGCATGGAAGTGAAAAAGTTACTACATGACAGTATTGTGATACCAACTCTAACATATGGGAGTGAAGCCTGGGCCTTACTGAAGGGACACAGTCAAGGGTGAGGGCAGTGGAAATGAGTTATTTGAGAGGAGCATGTGAAGTCACATGGAGAGACAGACTGTCAAATGAGGAAGTGAAGGAGCATTGTGGTGTGGATGTGGATGTGATAGGAAGCGTTAGGAGAAGCACACTGAGGTGGTTTGGTCATGTGGAGAGAATGGAGAGCGAGATATTGACGAGGAGAGTGTATGTGAGTGAGGTGGAGGGGGGGAAAGGGAGGGGGAGGCCAAGGATGAGATGGAGGGATGGAGTGGAGAAGTATATGAGTGAGGGGGGGGGGGTTGAGCTGGGAGCAGGGCACTGAAATGATGGGGGACAGGGCGACATGGAGTTGATTTGTTTGGGGCCACCCTTTACTGGATTGGGGTGTCTGGCAATAGATACAGTAGATAGATACACAGATAAACTTTAACTAAAGAAAAAAAAAGTTTTATACGAGCCCCGCCGCTATGTCATAAAAACAGCCCTGGTAATACCATTAAGACAGTCCTAAATTGGATAGTCCAAGCATATATTCAAATCTGACGTCCGATATTAGTGCTAAAGTCGTGACATATGAGGGTGTGTGGCACGAAGAAAGACTGCTAAGCCTCAGGGAACCAGTCTTTTTATGAGTATCTGGAGCCAGATGAATATTTAAATAAATAAATAAATGCATACTTTAAGGCAGGGGTGGGGAACGTCCGGCCATCGGGCCGAATAAGGCCACAAGACCATTTGATCAGGCCCGCGAGGCAATTCATAAATGCAGTTTCATAAACTCATGAACGAATATATATATACAGTATATATATATATATATATATATATATATATATATATATATATATATATATATATATATATATATATATATATATATATATTTATATTTATATATATATATATATATATATATATATATATATATATATATATATATATATATATATATATATATATATATATATATATATGCTGATGTCTGTAAGCGTCGTGCACTGACAGTAAATGTAGAAAGGAGTAAAGTGATGGTTATTGAGAGAGGGTGATTCCCAGTGCAATGTAACAGTGAATGGAAAGAGACTGGAATTGGTGAGAGAGTTCAAATACCTTGGTACAGTGATAGAAAAGAGAGAAAAATGTGCAAAAGAAGTTGAAAGTAGAGTGACACAAGGAAGAAAAGTAGCTGGTGCAATGAAAGCTTTGATAAGAAACAGAAGCTTGAGTGTTGCAGCTGCACAAGGCTTACATGAAGGAGTGTTAGTGTCAACTTTAACATCTGGATGTGAGACTATGACGTGGTATGAAAATGAAAAGTCAAGAGTGAGAGCAGTGGAGATTGGACTGCTGAGGAATGTATGTGGAGTACTTCAGGCACAAAATGATCCATAGGTATATGTGGCGAGTGATGAGAAGGGTGGATGGTGAACTGAATGAACGGAAGGCAATGATTGATTATGTGTGTGTGGATGACAGGATGAGGTGTGTAATGGATGTAAGAGTATATAGAGCCTGGGGAAGTGGACTTCCTGACCACCACTTGGCTGTGGTCAGAATCAAGTTATAAATGAAATGGAGAAATAGAAGAAGGGAGGGACGGGAAAAAGCAGTTCATGCAAGGAGAGTGGAAAGGTTACATGAGAATGGAAAAAAGGCAGCATATAAGAGGGAAGTGGAAGAGTGATTGAATAAATATGGATTGGAGCAGAGGGGGGACGTGGAAGGTGCACGGCTGGATTAAGCATGTGGGAGGCCCGGGGCCCGCTTGGAAGGGAGGCCCCCTTTCCAACTCCCCCAGTGGCATACACCACAGACTGGTAACCTAAATCCTAATATATAAATAGGACACTTTTAGTTAGGAAATACTGAACGGGGACTATTCATTCAATGCTGTAATATGTAATGCATAAACACGAAATGAAATGAACACAAGTTGCTCTGGTGGGAGGCCCCCTCTTGGTGGGTGGCCCAGGGCCCGGGCCCCTTGAGCCCCCCCCTTAATTCGGCGGTGGGAAGGTGTGTGCAAGATATTCACAGAAGAAATATGTGCAGCATGTGAGGTGGTGTGTGGGGTAAAGAGAAGACGAAAGGGGGTGCAAGGAAGAGCATGGTGGAATGAAGAGGTGACACAGGCTGTGGCACAAAAGAGGAAAGCATATAGTGAGTGGATGAGAAACAAAGGCGTGGAAGAAGTTGGGAGACGGAAGAATGAGTTATATGTAGAGAGGAAGATAGAGGTGAAAAGATTAGGAAGTGAAAGTAAGAAGAGAGTGGATGAGGAATTTGGAAGAAATTTGAGTGTAAAATGGAGGGAATGTAAGAAAATGTTCTGGAAAAATGTAAAGAGTGTTAGACAGGGTGCCAAAGAAGTTAGTTGGGGACTGAAAGATAAAAATGGTAGATTACTAGTGGGGAAGGGAGAGAAAGTGAGCCGATGGACAGAACACGTTAAGGAATTGTTGAACATAGAGGATTAAAGTAATGAGAGTGTAAGTGGCTGGGGAATGGCTGGGAGATGGAGGGATGTTAGAGAGAGGAACATATGAGTAGGATGAAAGTTGTGGAAGCAATGAAGGAAGTTAAAACAGGGAAAGCCCCAAGAATTGATGGAGTGTATGGTGAAATGCTGATGCATGGGGGAAAGATAGTGGTACAATGGATGTGGAAGATGTGCAGATTAGCCTCAGAGGAAGGTAGTGTCCCGGAGGACTGGAAGTCAGGTATAATTATTCCCCTGTACAAAGAAAAAGGGGAAAAAGAAGTATGTGGTAATCATAGGGGCATTTGTCTTCTTAGTGTAATAGGAAAAGTATATAGTAGGATACATATTGACAGAGTTAGGGGAATAACAGAAAAATTAGTTGGAGAAGAACAGGGAGGTTTTAGGAAGGGAAGAGGTTGTGTAGATTAGATATTCATTCTTAGATCTTTAGTGGAAAAGTTTCTAGAGAAGGGAAAGAAGTTGTATACGGCCTTCATGGATATGAAGAAAGCATATGACAGGGTGGATAGACAAGGACTGTGGAAAGTATTAAGAATATATGAAGTAGATGGGAAGTTGTTGAATGACGTGAAGAGTATATATGAGGGTACTAAGGCTGCAGTGCGTGTGGATAGTGAACTGAGTGAATTTTTCTGTTTGAAGGTTGGATTGAAACAAGGAAGCGTCATGTCTCCATGGTTGTTCAATCCGTATATGGATGGGGTTATAAAAGGGATACAAGGTAAGGCAGTGGATGTTGGAGCGGCCCTAGTGAGAGAGGTCAGTGTTTGGAAACTCCTTGTACTGTTGTTTGCAGGTGATACTGTGTTGTTAAGTGAAAACGAAGGGGAACTGCAAGGCTTGGTGGATGAGTTTGGGAGAGTGTGTACGGAATCTAAAGGTAAATGTAGGGAAGGGTAAAGTTATGGCCTTCGGGAGAAGTGAAGTCAGTGAATGTACAGTGAGGTTGGATGAGGAGGAAATGGAAAATATGAATGTGTTTCAGTACTTGAGTAGTGTGACGAATAAGGATGGAAGTTTAGAGGGTGAAGTGCTTGAAAGGGTACAACAAGGAAGAAAGGTTGCTGGTTCCTTGAAAGCAATGATAAGAAACAGGGAAGTGAGCATGGAAGTGAAAAAGTTACTAAACGAAAGTACTGTGATACTAACTCTATCGTAGGGAAGTGAAGCTTGGACCTTGTTGGAGGGACAGAAGTCAAGAGTGCGAGCAGTGGAAATGAGTTATTTGAGAGGAGCATGCGGAGTCACATGGAGAGAGAGAGACTGACTAATGAGGAAGTGAAGGAGCGTTGTTGTGTGGATGTGGATGTGATAGGAAGAGTTAGGAGACACACACTGAGGTGGTTTGTTCATGTGGAGGGGATGGAGAGTGAGAGACTGACAAGGAGAGTGTATGTGAGTGAGGTGGAGGGGAGGAGAGGGACGGGGAGGCCGAGGATGAGATGGAGGGATGGAATGGAGAAGTATATGAGAGAGGAGGGTGTGAGCTGAGAGCAGGGCAGTGAAATGGCGGGGGACAGGGTCATATGGAGACGATTTATTTGTGGCCACCCCTTATGGGATTAAGGCGTCTGGCAATAGAGAGATAGATAGTCATCTGAGCTAACCCATTGTGTCTGATGGCACATTCTGTTTAATTATTATCACCAGGTTCTTAAAGCTATATTCTTAAACCTTAAATCGCGAAGAACCTGTTTTATTTTACGATTATTTTTGACTACGGTGCACAGTATTTGGTCATCCTGTATGACTGCAGACTGTATACTGCAGTAGGAGGTGCAGGCTGACCATGATTAACAACCGTGGGCATTCCATAAATGACTGTCAAAAGTTAGGGGTTTGCGCTTCATTTTGCGATTTTTGGTTTAAGCATACGATATTTATATTTGTATCTGGAGAGGCTTAGCTATATTTAGAGAAACTTTTCGTATTGAAGAGACTGATATAGCTTTCTTTCACCTCTTCACAAAGAGAGGCCTTCCAAGAGCAAAATAAAATCGTTTAGAGACAGTAAGAATTAATACTTAATACACGTCACCGAATCGAAGAGAGTAAGTTTATCCCTTTAGCCCAATAGTATTTCTTAATTATTAAAAGAGAGAGAGAGAGAGAGAGAGAGAGAGAGAGAGAGAGAGAGAGAGAGAGAAAAGAGAGAAACATCCCCAACCTGAATGCGTCACACACAGATTCTAAAAGTTAACTTTTTTTTCCACCTGAAGGTTGGGTGAGGCGTCATCGTTGCAAAGGGCCTAAGGGACGTACTCTTCGTGGCATATAAGGCTTCATAGCATTTCCGCTTGATACTACTGACCCGGTTTAAAAATTGATGTTTTGTGTGTGTGTGTGTGTGTGTGTGTGTGTGTGTGTGTGTGTGTGTGTGTGTGTGAGAGAGAGAGAGAGAGAGAGAGAGAGAGAGAATAAAGTAGTGCAATTCGGGAAATAGTAAGAGGTATTGCGAAATCTAAATAGCAATTAGGGATGCGAACGTAAGAGTCATAGGCCCGTATACTCGTCGAATAAGGAGGCTCCTGAGCTTCTTTCTCTCAGCGATTTATTTTTCGATATGACTGGTCAATATCGTTTGCGCTTTGTTTATGCAGAGTGTGGCGATATTGGAAGGAGTGGTGTAACACAGAACAGGACAGGAAGGTGTAATAAGTAAAATAATTCGTTTTAAAGATGGCGTTAGGCAATTTCCATAACCGACGAGACTACAGGCCATACAAGAGACCGATGGAACAAAGGGCTGTATTCCAAGTGGCACTGCAGGCTTCGTAACACCTTTTGCTCGGCGATTTGCTCTGCACCTAACACCTCAACATTTATTATGTCATTGATAAAATGGGTGTTGATATAAAGCGATGTATGCTGCACGGGGGGACGGGGGCTATTCAGGTATATTATGCAAACTAAATCCAGGAAGATGCGCAACGAAGCCTCCTGTGCGACTCAGAAAACGACCCAAAGACAACCAGCCGTGAAAACTGCTACTTTTACAGCCACCGAGATAGCTTAATTAAGACGGCTGTTAAAGAGGCTGTCCTGCTCTGTATTCTCTCTCTCTCTCCTTCTTCCTGTCTCTCTCTCTCTCTCTCTCTCTCTCTCTCTCATCTCCAGACAATTTTATGCAGGGTAGGGGAAACCTTTCAAACAAGGTATGTCAGGTACGGCCTTAAATCACGCATTCACAATAAGAGATAATTTCTAAACTGAATGAAAGAAAAGCATTCGGGAGCCGAATGCTAACAGCCCCTCAGAATATGCTTTGGCCAAGTCCAAGATTGAGGCCATATCTTGATACCCTGATGGTTTCATGTTGACAGCTCAAGCCGTTCATGAGATATGACGGTGCCAAACGGAGGGCGATAAAAACTAATTGACCTCTGGTGGCCATTTTGGTGACCTTGACCTTGAACCCGAGTACCCATTTTCGAACTCGTCCAAGATTTTGGCCGTATCTTAATAATATGAAGGTTTCGTTTTGATAGCTGAAGCCGTTCATGAGATATAATGATGCTAAAAGCGGGCGATAAAAATTAGTTGACCATTGGTAGCAATTTTGGTGACATTGACCTTGGCCCCAAGTGTCTATTTTCAGACCTTTGTTCATGAGATATAACGGTGCTAAAGGAGAGTGAAAAAAAGTAGTTGACCTTTGGCAGCCATTTTGCTGACCTTGACATTGACCCCGAGTGTCCAATTTCGAGCTCGGCCCAGATTTTGGCCATATCTTGATAATATAAAGGTTTCATGTTGATAACTCAAGCCGTTCACGAGATATAATGGGAATAGCTTCACGCGCACACACACACACACACACACACACACACACACACACACACACACACACACACACACACACACACACAAGCAAAAACATTATCGCTCCGCCTTCTAAAGGTGGGCGATAACAAACTCATTCGCTTATAGTAAGAATCAAAGGAAAATAAGTCACGGGAAAGAGGTGGTTAACGATGCTGCCCCAGTCCAAGGCCGACAACTCCTAGCCTGGAATTCTTACTCCTCTCCAGGACAGCTTAGCCTTAGTTTTATCGCCAGTCGTTTTCACCGCCTCCTGGGTCGGGAAGATTAAACCATTCTTTCAACGCCGTCTGCTTCCCCTGACTCCTTCTTGGCTGAGGAAAATCGTCTGGTATTAAAAAGAACAGGAAATACTAGAGATGTGCAGACTATTAACATTCTCAGCCTCCCTTCCAGATTTAACACACAGCCTCTCCTACCCATCATTAACACTCTCAACCTCCTGTACACATCATTAACACTCTCAACCTCTACCCACCATTATCACCCTCAACCTCCTTTACCTCGACCGATCATTAAAACTCTCAACCTCCTCTGCCCACCATCATTAGAACTCACAACCTCCTCTACTTACCGCTTACACTCTCAGCCTTCTCTGTACACCATTAACACTCACAATCTCCTCTATCTACCATTAACACTCTCAACCTCCTCTGTTGACAATTAAAACTCTAAACCTCCTCTGCCGACCATTATCACTCTCAACCTCCTCTACCAACCATTAACACTCTCAACCTCCTCTACTCATCATTAACACTCTTAGCCTCATCTGTCCATCGTTAACACTCTTCACCACCTCTACCCACCATTAACACTCTCAGCAATCTCTATTCTCCCAGTTCCGTAAATTCGTCTACCTTTAACTGGAAATAAATAAGGGTAAAGGAAGACACCTAGGAGAGTGCAACATCCAACCTGTAACCTTGACCTATAATTGATTTGTTTTTTTACTGTGACCATTCGATCTTTACCTGACCCTCTCCATTCTCCTCAAGTTCGATCAAAAACGAATAAAAAATGTTTGAGTTGAACTTGCCTTGTGACTTGGTGTGACAAATTTTCATCGAAAAAGAAAAACGTCGTTTTTGCTTAACCTCTAATGTTTTGATCAACATTTCCCCAAACTGGAGTAAAGCACTTCGCGTTATATTGTAAACACACACACATACACACACACACACACACACACACACACACACACACACACACACACACACACACACACACACACACACACACACACGCTCGCACGCGCCAGGGAAATAATACATTGCCACACCACTGTGCCTGGATGTAAAAAAGACACACTCATAAGAGGCTTAATCATGTTTGTCAAAAATAGCAGCTAAATTCTATGCTTGATAATATTCTAGTTACAAACTTCCAACAGAGACATGTAAGCTTATTACACGTCCCCGTCCCGGAGGGGCTCAGAGTCGGGTATTGTTTCCACTCAGTTTGTTTGTTTGTTTGTTTGTTTGTATGTTTGTCTGTTAATAACTTTATGCGAAAACTACTGGTGCGATTTTGACTAAATTACAAGAGAACACTGTCGATTGCAGATGTGTTGTGCCTTTCTTTAATGCAGACCTACGTTCACCAGCTACTTATAAGTTTAATATAGCAGAGATTAATACATAAAAGAGCCACTGGAAGTCCAAACTAATCCATATAAGCCAACACTGTCGACTCGAATGAAGAATACTTGAACAATCGTAACTAAAACGAGAAAGTTGTAGGAAAAGTGTAATATCTCGATCTGAAAATCACACAGTACTGTAGAATGCAAATGTGCAATATTCCACTATATTTCAACATTACACATATCCATTTTTTACTGTCAAGGCAGCCACATTGTTTAACATTGGAGGCACCAGTATATGAGAAAGCATGACTGGAAACAGGAATAATTATATGTACATCACCTGTCTACTCTAATTTAGAACCTTTACATTACTGTAAGACAATAGATTTAATTAGAGACAACACACGGAATGAATTACCTAGACCAGGATAACACCATCGGCTCCAAGTTCCCAACAACCTCATTGCACTTGGGAGAATCAAACAGTGCAGCACGGTTTGTTTTACTATACTTTCACTGAAGATATGGCAGTACAGATCTCGACTGACTAATTTATCAAAATAGAGTTAGTCTTCGTTATGTTACATTTATCAGCATATCTGCCTATTTGTCTGTCTGTTTATCTGTTTATCTATTATTTATCTATTTATTGAATTAAGTTCGGAGTAAACTGCAAAAGTATATTTACTAGAATGAGAGCAGTGGAAAAGAGTTATTTACGAGGAGCCTGTGGAGTCACATGGAGAGACAGACTGACAAATGAGGATATAAAGGAGCGTTGTGGTGTGAATGTGGATGTGATAGGAAGCGTTAGGAGGAACACACTGAGGTGGTTTGGCCATGTGGAGAGGATGGAAGGTGAAAGACTGACGAGGAGAGTGTATGTGAGTAAGGTGGAGGGGGGGGAAGGAGGAGGAGGCCGAGGATGAGATGGAGGGATAGAGTGGAGAGGTATATGAGAAAGGGGGGTGTGAGTTGGGAGTAGGGCGGTGAACTGGCGGGGGACAGGGCGACATGGAGGCGATTTGTTTGTGGCCACCCCGTAGGGGATTGTGGCGTCTGGCAATAGATAGATAGATAGACTAGATTTCCATTGGTTGCTATAGAAAATACTGACCATTTTCCCCAACTAAGCAGTACAAATAAAATGAAAATGTTTTAATAATAGGGAACCATTCCATGACATGATGAAAACATAAATGAATGTAACCATCGTTATGGGAGGAACATCCACTACTGCTGTAAGATTTTATTTTCTTATCGCAGTCGCAAGGCAACGGAAAGTGGTATGTTTTGCTCGACACTTTTCTGTGTGTGTGTGTGTGTGTGTGTGTGTGTGTGTGTGTGTGTGTGTGTGTGTGTGTGTGTGAACAAAATAACTCAGTTTCTCTCTGATTTTAAGGATATTTGGTGGCTGGGTTTACGGTTAATCAATGGGTTCACTTGATGTTTCTAGAATAATAGGCCAAAGTCACAGGGTTAGGTCAAAGTTTGCCTTGACAATGTCAGATTAAAGGTTTTTATTCGATTTTAACCAAACTTGGTGAAATAGCTGAGAGTAATACTGGGACGATGTGATTCGATTTTGAGAATAGTAAGTCAGAGGTAAAGGTCACAAGGTATGATCAAAGTTCGACCTGTCTATGTGTGTGTGTGTGTGTGTGTGTGTGTGTGTGTGTGTGTGTGTGTGTGTGTGTGTGTGTGTGTGTGTGAACAAAATAACTAAAACAGTTTTGATCCGATTTATACCAAACTTGGTGGAAGTACTAAGAACTAGTCAGATGGTTGTCCTACTGTGTATTTTTTTTTTTCTTTATTCTAAGAATAGCACGAAGATCAAAGTCGCATACCAAGGTCAACTTGAGCAATTTTTATCAGATATAGACCAAACTTTGTGGAAAGGTTTTGGAGAAGACACGGATAATGGGACTTGACTTACGGAAGACTAAATCAAAGGTCAAGGTCAGAGGAAAAGGATGAATTTCTAGGTCGCAGAGTAAGGTCAGCTCAAACAGCTTTCACCCTATTTAAAAACAAACTTGCTAGAAGTGCTAAGCGCAAGGAAAGAATTAAGTAATCTGAATTAAGAGCAATTAATTGTATTTTAAATTTACAGTGTGGAGTCAGTGTGCTGTTCGTAGATGAACTGATGCCCAACAGCGACGGCGTTACACCTTTCTTCTTCATGTCTCTTTCTCCCCGGTTGTCCTACTTGGTGAAAAACTAAAGATTTAAGTGACAGTACTTAATTCAGTGCAGAGTCAAGGATATAAATTAATCTTATATGACCCCACTTTTACTATTCATATTCCACTGCTGGTTAATAATTCCTAAGCTGAGAAAGTTGAGAAAGTTTTGCTACGTGCATCTGTCCATAGTTGATTCTCATTGATACATTGCATCGTAGGAGAAAGTGGCGGATAGGCCCGAAGTGTGAAGTAGACGCACTCGAATAACAGACCAACTTTGCCCGTGCCTATGTATAAGCACACTCCATAATACCTCCAATCCACTTACATCACCTCTCAGAGCCTTGCTGTAGATGGCAAAAGAATATCGTGCCACCTCATCCTCGGAGAATTATATTTGCATGTTACATCTAAATATTCTGTTACATATTACATCATTTCTATAATGGCATCAGGACAATGAATAAGAGACTGAGGTATGATTTGCAGAATAAATAACTGAAGAAACAGTGTTATGGTATCACAGCGGACACACAAACTACATCCCCCTGCGCCAAACCTCACACACCTCCTAACCATCCTTTTATAAATGGCATGCTTCTCCCACATTCCCGCTGCTATGCACACCACTGCGACCTACTTTTCGCCTAGGTGGGTCGGAGGTCAGATTTTAAATGATTTTAAACCAATTACTGTTATAAACAAGTCACCATAACAGTTAATTTATCACAGAGAGTTTAGTTTTTTCGTGCGCTCGCGCTTGTGTGTGTGTGTGTGTGTGTGTGTGTGTGTGTGTGTGTGTGTGTGTGTGTGTGTGTCACGGAGTTTTGTGATTATGCAATATTAAAGAATAATATTCAATAATACTTGATGCTTTAAAATGTTACTTGGAACAGGACAATGAAATGACTTGTGAAAATCAAGCATTGATTGATACTTTATGCCAGCTTACTTCGCCAATTCTCTAAGGACGAGAATTTATAAACTTTCTCAACAGTACACAGCAGAGACTAATTACTCACACGTGCTGTTTATTGGTAATGTTAGCCTCTGGAGAAAGTAACACCACCCCTGACAATCAATATCTAATGCTAAGAATGATAAGCAGGTTCTTGCTGGTGCATTAACCCCAAGTTGCACAACGGATTTAAGTTAATAAAAAGGACTGGCCTAAGTAACAGTTATGAATAATGCAAATCGTTTATGCAAACTAGGAACTGCAACTAGAATAAGCTTAATGTGGAGAAATGAAACACAAGTTTACATTACATTAAGCTCAAGAAAAAGAACTGTGAATTTATTAATTACAATGAAATAGACTTACGTTACATGTTTCAAAATGAATTCAAAATAAGGAGAGCACACTTGCTCACTCAAAAGCTAAACTCTTAAGCCTAGGAAAAACAAAAGGAAAATACTGGTCAGAAAAGGGGCTAGGCGGGATGAACTGGGCATCGTTTCTGAGGAAGGATGCTGCCACACACGCTAAACCTCTATGCCGGATCACATTGGTAGAGACTTCAGGAACTCGCTGAAGAACGACCTGGACTCATGGCGCTTCAATCCTAACTCAACTCAAACTGTGAGAGAGAGGCGAGGGCGGGCCGCACTTGTTAATGGCTAACACAAAGAAAGTGAGCAAAACACACCCTTAATAAATCACTCAGCAAAAGTGCTAATGTCGCGCGCAAGGATGATCACTTATGAAACAGTGAAAAATGTTCTGGAAACACTCCCAAGCAGGTAAATACGTGGCGGTTGACTGAGTGATACTTATGGGAATTCACTAGAATTCGCGGTTTCCCACAAAGTTCAATGTCACGAGTTTATTTACAGTAGATAGAGAAGCACGCCAACTCATGATATTACTCCCCATCAAAATCAATTTTTTTTTCTCAGGAAAAAAATGTCAATTTACATACATATAAATCCTAACTCAGTCACACAAAATTCACACTGTGGTGTGTGTGCTATCCTGCTACAGGAGAAAGTCACAGTCGCCAGTGAGCGAAAAAACCTCGTATTTACGTTAATAGAAGCAAGCTTGAGGAAAAAACTCCATGATGACGGTGAAAAATCCTGTACTCAGGTCACACTGAGCGAAAAGTTCGCTACATTTACATTAACAACTAACTGTTATGTAGCGTGATGTATGTAATACACAGTGTAGGTGTGACAGTTGTTGTGTAACTGTACCTACGTGTAAAATTACATAATGCAAGTCAATAGTAAATGATGATGACGAGGCAGAAGAGAAGAGGTGGCAGCATGCGTCAAGGACAATCAGCTGTTCTGTACGGCAATGCTGCACCCGCCAGCTGCACCTGCGAAAGCAATCAAGGTGGAGCATCAAAAGTGTCATTTCTCTCTCTCTGCCTAGCAATCAGTACTTATGTTACAAAAAATATACTATTTACATTATTCACCAGGAAACGTAGTCAAGGCGTCTCTGCAGGACATCAAACGCTGACCCAGTTTACTGGTTAAACCCTATACCTAATTAGCGAAAAGATTGGGCATCTGTGCAGGACTTCAAACGCTGCGATTCGCTAATGGAGCCCAGTTTACTGGTTAAACTAACTCTACACTTACGATTAACATTAGGAAGCTGAGAATCCCTACGCAATCTCGGGGAGGTCACATTTTAACACCCACCATGCGTGTGAACACTCATGTGGATAATGTGCATTCTCCAGGAATCCTCTGAGAGGCCCACAGCTCGAGACGTTCCACAAGGTAATTCATACACAGCCTTGGACTGTCTCTGCGGGGTTCTCGAACTTCCCCCTTAACTTACGGTACATATGTATGTACAGGCCCTGGACATACTGTGTCCTGTGGGGCTAACGGGTGAGACGTCAGGTCTGCACCCACTTCACCACTGTCTTGTCTCTCAACTGACACAGAGATTACAGGTGTGGTTTCAAACGGCACAGGAAAGACATGTCCTTGATTAGTGGTACGTGGACACACACTGCAGGAACGCACAAAGTTATCTATCTCTCATCCCACCCCTGGCCAGAGAAAGTCAGCACGGATACAGCCCTGGGTCTTCCTTTTGCCCAGGTGACCTCCTGAGGCTGAACAATGACCCCATTCTAACACTGCTAGGCGGTAGTTAACGGGAACGACAAACTGCAGTCGAACCTCGCCCTGGGGTGTTCGTGACTCACGGTACAGCCGTCCTTGTTTGCGAAGGAACTTGGCTTGACCTCCCTGTGAATACTTTATTACTCTACCCTTTTGTTTCTTCCACACGGCAGCAAGTGTCGGGTCAGAATGTTGTTCTTGAACAACAACGTGGCTACACATCAGATCTTGCGGCGATTCAATGATGACCAGGGTGACACAGTTTGGAGACTCAGCCATGGCTCGTGTTACTGCAGCCGAAGTCTGAGTAGCATCATCTTTGGTGCAACTATCCTTGGCAGTGCCAAGTTGGCACCGGGATAATTGCCTATGATAAGGTCAAATAAGGGTTCTGGCATGACAACTGCAACTGTCGTACCAGTGTAAAATAGAGATGCCACCTGGATACATGCCTCAGGGAACAATCTCACTGATCCATCAATAAGGTTAGCTTGGATCTGTCGACCTGTATACTCCTCAGGCCGAACTAGACTCTGCCTGACAGAGCAACCTGAGGAACCATTGTCTTTCAGGACCTTCACAGGAATGTCTCCCACAAACCCTGGCTGAACAAGGAAGGCACTGTCACCTGTGGGAGGGCCTGTGGAGGAAGCAGCTAGCCACTGATTAGGTTGCTGAGTAAATGATGCAGCAAACATGGTGCCCTGAGAATTAGATACTTGAGGAGTCGTACTCACTGTCGGGGGAGATGGAGCATTGACCTCCTGTGGAGGAGTGTTCAATGTTGCTGGGGGACTAGTGAACTGTGGGGAAGTACCTGTACTGCTAGGGACGACACCACCATGCTGCTGTTGAGGAATGAAGGCTGCATTAGCCTCCTGCCTCCGAGAGGCTGGTGCTGAAAAGGACAGTCCCAACAGTCGGTTGCGTGGCTGATACTGCTGCTGGTTAGGGTACCTGTTGTACCTCTTCCACTCAGGCCTCTGAGTGTTTTGCCCCTGGTCCTTCTTCTGAGGTTTTGGACCTTGGCCATTATTCTGAGAATGGCCTTGTTGCTGGGGTTCAGTCTGAGACAGTTTTCCAGATTTATCAGCTTTCCTGTTCCAGGTATACTGCTTACGAGTTTGATACCCGTATGCAGTGAAGAATGTATCAGCCTTCTCCACCATTTGGCTGGCATCCCTTACCTGGCAGATCTTAAGCTGAGCCATAAGTTCAGTAGGCCACGACTTTTCTAGCTGCGTGTGCAGCATAAGGTCAGTTATCCCCTCATGCGTGGAAGGAGTTTCATCTTTCTTCATCCACTCACCTAAGTAAACAGTAAGCCGGTCAAGAAACTGAACGGCAGTCTCTTTTTCCTGTAACACGCCCTCATGAACTGACTCTTGGCGTCGTCAACTGTGAGACCGTATGCTTTGACGAGTGTGGCCTTCATCATCTCATACGTGAGCTTGTCTCCACGAAATATGTGGAGAATATCAAGGGCAGGGCCCTCAAACAGGCTATGAAACTGAAGCCGCTTAGATGCATCATCCAGCTGGTAAAGTTGAGCCATGTCTTCAAAACGAGCTATGTATGGCTTGATTCGCTCGCATTCCTTGTATGGGGGAAGCTTGATGTGTGGGATTGCCATAATATGTGCAGGTATAGCGCTCGTGGAGCCTTGGCCAGCTGCACCAGATGTGTCTGAAGCCAAGGAATCTCGCTTGAGCTTCAACATTTCAAGTTCATGTTTTTCGCGTGCTTCTCGCTCGGCACGTTCGTGTTCTCGTTCTCTCTCTCTCGTTCCTCACGCTGTTCTTGCTTATGTTCTAACTCGAGTTCACGTTGTTTTTGCTCGTGTTGACGTTCTCTCTCGCTTTCCTCGCAATGTTCTCGCTCATGTTCGTGCTCCTTTTCGCGTTCCTCATGCTGAATTCGACGCTCTTCACGAGCATCATTCTCACGTTGCTGCTCGTGACTAAGCCGAGAGAGGACATAAGGGTCTGTAAGCCCCATATCTTTAGCTTCCTGTACATAGACGTTGATAGACATGATGCTAAGTCAATCTAAGTGAACTAGAGACTAAGCACTGACTGCTATTTTGCAGAGAAAGATGCCAATAATCGAGAATAAATAATATAGGCACAGGTTAGTGGTGACCAGTTTTATGTAGTTAGGTTGGTAAAGAAAGAAAATTAAACAAAACACTGACTGTGAAAACTATTACTTAAAATTGATAAAAATGAATTAATAATCACCAGTAAGACAGTGCTTATAGATTTTAATGATAAATACATAAGTATGAGTGAGTGAGTATTGTCTCGTGAATAACTTTAGAGCTAGGAGTTAATATCCTGGAATGAGGTCGCCAGATGTCACGGGGTTTTGTGATTATGCAATATTAAAGAATAATATTCAATAATACTTGATACTTTAAAATGTTAGTTGAGAACAGGACAATGAATTGACTTGTGAAAATCAAGCAATGATTGATACTTTTTGCCTGCTTATTTCGCCAATTCTCTAAGGACGAGAATTTATAAACTTTCTCAACAGTACACAGAAGAGACTAATTACTCACACGTGCTGTTTATTGGTACTGTTAGCCTCTGGAGAAAGTGACTCCACCCCTGACAATCAATATCTAATGCTAAGAATGATAAGCAGGTTCTTGCTGGTGCATTAACCCCAAGTTGCACAACGGATTTAAGTTAATAAAAAGGACTGGCTTAAGTACCAGTTATGAATAATGCAAATCGTTTATGCAAACTAAGAACTGCAACTAGAATAAGCTTAATGTGGAGAAATAAAACACAAGTTTACATTACATTAAGCTCAAGAAAAAGAACTGTGAATTTATTAATTACAATGAAATAAATTTACATTACATGTTTCAAAATGAATTCAAAATAAGGAGAACACACTCACTCGCTCACTCAAAAGCTAAACTCTTAAGCCTAGGAAAAACGAAAGGAAAATACTGGTCAGAAAAAGGGCTAGGCGAGAAGAACTGGGCGTCATTGCTGGGGAAGGACGCTGCCACACACGCTAAACCTCTACGCCGGATCACACTGGGTGGAGACCTCAGGAACTCGCTGAAGAATGACCTGGTCTCACGGCGCTTCAATCCTAACTGAACTCAAACTGTGAGAGAGAGGTGAGGGCGGGCCACACTTGCTAACGGCTAACACAAAGAAAGTGAGTGAAACACGCCCTTAATAAATCACTCAGCGAAAGCACTAATGTCACGTGCAAGGACGATCACTTATGAAACAATGAAAAATGTTCTGAAAACACTCCCGATCGGGTGAATACATGACGGTTGACTGAGTGATACTTATGGGAATTCACCAGAATTCGCGGTTTCCCACAAAGTTCAATGGCACGGGTTTATTTAGATAGAGAATCGCGCCAACTCGTGACAGTGTGTGCTTGTGTGTGTGTTTTAACTTTAACATTCACTCTAATTTGACCGTGAAGTTTTTAGCATCTGTACGAGTGAAAGCAAACATATATACTCGTGCAAGCAATTTTTAACGGTATTTATGAGAGCTTATAAATGTGGTTCCAGGGCCCGTATTCTCGTAGGTAATTTGAAGCTCGCTAAAACACCTTTTCCTAAGCGATTCCTTTTGCGTATTACTCCTTATTATCCTATTTTGTGTGATATAAATCCTTTTAACATTGAAATACTCTGCATAAATAACTTACCAAAGGATATTAGTCAGCCATATCCAAAAATAAATCGCTAAGAAAAGGGTGCTAGGGAGCCTACTTACTCGACGAGAGTACGGGCTGGTCATGATTCATCAGGTTCCAGCGGAGGTCGTATATTACCCTTTTTTAACCCTTCGTTTCCTTAGATATTTTACTGTATGATTTTGACAACCAAACAGACGGAAATATTTATCTTAGAACTGGTTAATTATGCTCAAAGGACCCCAAATACTCTCGACTATAGTGGTTTGTTTTCATCTGAGAGAACAATACCACTCATACTGCTTGAATACTTGGCCATGGGTGCGTGAAAGTTGACAGGCCTTAGTTATGAGATAGGGAGTCTCCTTGGTTACTAGTCATGTTTATCCTCTAATCTGCCTACATTTGGTCGTTAACGGAGCTGGAGGAGGTTATGGATCGTTGTCAGACGAGATGAAACAGATTATAACCCTATCACCATGCAAAGAATCTAAACTATTATATTCAGACTACCAGCGGACGATTCTGCTCGCCTTAGGAGTGGCCTCTTGTGCTCTAAGGGCCATCTGCAAAGCCTCGTATTTTACCCCGTTAAGGAAGCTCAATTATACCTATGCCTAAATGACTTATTTTACTTTTTACGCATTACTCTCCTTCTCCGTGTTACTTAATTTATTCCAGGAGCTCCATACTCTGCATAGATAACGTACGAAAGTATATTAACCAGCTAAATCCAAAAATTAATCGCTAAGGAAAAAGTGCTAGGGAGTCTTCATAAGTGACGAGAATACGGGCCAAAGACTTAGAGGGGTGGTATTCTTTAATATATTTAAGATCGATTCCTTGTCGTAATTTAGAGTTGTTTCTGCAGGAAAAACTAAAGACATGAGTAGATTGTCCACTTTGCTGTCCTTGATCATCCAGCAGTAAACAGTTATAACATAAGATAACTTTCCTCCAGTATGTAAGACTTTGTATTTTTTTTTTTTTTTTTTTTTTTTGTAAAAGGAACTGGAAACATGGGAAGACCCTACACTCTTCTTTGCTAGTCCTTCCTGCAATAATAAACCATTTTTACGACTAAATCAATGATAAACATAATAGAAAATCCCACACCAACATTGTACGATACTCCTCATTCCACAACTTCCTTAATATCTGGCATGCATTCAGCTCAACGACATGGACCCGCATTCTCCTCGGTTAAGGAAGCTCGCTAACACTTCTTCCTTTGTGATTTACATTTAGATATGGCTGGGTAATATCGTTCTGTACGTTATCTGTGCAGAGTATGGCGATACTGGAAGGATTTGTGTATTGCAGAAAAATATGGTATATTGTAATGTGCAAAATAAGTTACTTAGGAATAGGTATTCGGGAGTTTCTGAACAAATTAGAAGACAGGCCATGGTTCTTAATGAAAGTAGGAGGGAATGAGTAAACACCTGAGTTACCCCCAGACGATAAAACTTTAGTTATTCCTTCTAGTGGGCTCCTACATGCTTCCTTGGCCCGTATTCCCTTCGGTTAAGGAGGCTCCCTGTCACCTTTTCCTAAGCGATTTATTTTTCTTATTACACCCGAATGTCCAATTCTGTGTTATGTAAATCCTTCAAACATCGCCATACCCAGCATAAATAACGTACAAAAGGATATCATCTTCCATATCCAAAAAATAAATCGCTAAGGAAGAAGTGCTGAGGACCCTTCTAACCCCACGTGAATACGGACCCTTACTTCCCTTTCGTCTCTTAATCAAAATCTTTATAAGGAAATTGGTAGGCAACACAGATACATAATGTTCTGTATCAACCTTATGTTTTACTCAAATGAACTTAACTGTTTCCAAACCATGGCGTATGTATTTTATTTTTGCCATCACAAGACGATTTGATTCAGCTTTGGAGGGAATTTCCGAGCTGGAGGAGTTAGATATAGATAAAGATATAGATATAAAGATACAGATTTCATTTACCCTGTCGCTACAAGAGGTCTGTTCTGAGTCAAAATCTCCTGGTGGCAGCAAGAACAGAGTGGAACAATGCGTCATCGAAGTGAAGGGGCTATTAAAGGTAGATGTATATTTAACTGACATAGCGGAGGAATGAGAAAATTAAGACATGTGTACATTCCAGACTTCAGGTCAAAAATTATTGGCAACCAAAGTACTGTCGTGTTCTCTTTCTCTCTCTCTCTCTCTCTCTGAACTTGAAACATCACTCAGGTGAAGCCTACATCAATCGATACTGATTAATTTATTTGGCCGAAGATCACGCTATCACTATTGCTTGTTTCTGAGAAAAGACTGGTTTTTAAAAGTCCATCAAGAAAAATACAGGAAAGGCGGCAGGATTTATTTTTAACATTAAGAAAGGTACTGAACGAAAGTAAGGAGTGTTACTGAGGTAATTTGTTGATGCCAGATGTACTTCCACGGATGACAGAAACAACTCGAGTGTGTACTCGTATGCCCTCAGCTTATGCAAAAATTTAAAGAAGCCACAGACCAAAGAATGATGCACAAACACTTATGGAGAATGTTCTGAGTTGTTGTGTTGTTTTTACCCTTGTGATGCCAGTACATAGTATAATGAACGTACTCCTTTTATATCCAGCGACATATTTTTTTGGTTGGTGTGGTCCTTCGCTTCGCGGAAAATAACAGTGTATATTTTTTGTAATTGTTTATGGTTATTTTACAATAAAATATAGTCAGAAGTTTTCTTACAGTTTCTTATCCTCTGTACACGTAGTTTTATTACATTATATATATATATATATATATATATATATATATATATATATATATATATATATATATATATATATATATATATATATATATATATATTAAATAACAGAACGGAGGAAGGAAAAATAAATGAATAAAAAAAAGACAAATCCATGCACCAGATTACTGGTGTCCGCTGTTCATAAAATATCTGTAACAGTTAGACTTGAACAGCAGTAGGTTGAAGTCTGGAGGGGAACAACTCTGGGGAAGCGAGTTCCAGAGAGATGCAGTTCGGGGTATGAAAGAATTCTGATAGGCAGAAGTTCTGCATTATGGCTGAGTGACATTCCAGTCATGAGCGCTGCCAGCTGCCCGAGTAGCACGAGGGAAGGCATGGAGAGGTGGCACCATGGACGCAACTTCGTCTGAGTATTTGCTGAAGAAATATCTGTAAAATAACGCAAGGGAGGGAACATTCCTTCTTACTTGTAGGGGAGGTAGTTTATTAGTAATAGCAGGGTTATTAATAATTCTAACAGCTTTGTTCTGAATTTTGTCTACTTGTTTTAATGTAACCTCTCCACATCCACTCCACATGGGTGAGCAGTATTCAAGCTGAGAGTGCACATGACTCTTATAAATTATAACTAACTACTCTTCAGTGAAGAAGTTACGGACTCTGTAC
This sequence comes from Coenobita brevimanus, assembly GCF_032717465.1. Classification (NCBI taxonomy): domain Eukaryota; kingdom Metazoa; phylum Arthropoda; class Malacostraca; order Decapoda; family Coenobitidae; genus Coenobita; species Coenobita brevimanus. Next base: position 37,123,472 of record NC_137021.1, on the reverse strand, counting down.
AATAATCCAAGTTTCTCTGAGGCAGTTTTAGCAAGTGATCTGACATGAGAGGTCCAGCTGAGGGCATTGTTATGCGAGACGCCGAGAATTTCAATACTTTTGGAAATGGGAGTATTTGTAGCAATGAAGGTTATACGATTCTGGCAATACCTGCCTATTAGTAAATTGTATATATTTAGTTTTACTAACATTAAATGAGACAAGGTTGTTTTGTCCCCATTCACTGATCGTGGATAAGTCTTGATTTAAAGAGATGGCTGTACTGAGGTGAGAGTTAAAGATATCGGACTTTGCAAATGGATGTCTGAGTGTGAATGAACTATGAAGTGTTGAGTCATCTGCATATGAATGGATGGGATTGTGGGTAAGAGATAAGAGATCATTAATATGAAACGAGGAACAGGGTTGGTGCCAGAACTGATCCTTGCGGCACGCCAGCGTTAACTGAGTGGAAAGTGGAATATACATCATCTACTTTTACTCTTATTTTTCTATTGCTGAGATATGAGGAAATCAAAGGAACAAAAGAGTTTAGTCCATAGCAAGGGAGTTTGGACAACAGGGAACGGTGCCACACTCTGTCAAAAGCTTTAGAAATATCCAGGGCTACTGCATGAGTTTCACCATGTAGGTCAACTGATTGATGGATGGTATGAGTTAGGAGATTGAGTATGTCAATGGCGGATCTTTCGTGGTGAAAACCATATTGTCTATCACTAATTAAATTGTTGGATTCAAGATGTTTAACTATGTGCTTATTAATTACAGTTTCAAAAACCTTACCAAGAGAAGATGTGACAGCTATTGGTCTGTAATCAGAGGGGTCAGAGGAACTTCCTTTCTTTGGAACTGAGTGAATATTGGCTTCTTTCCACGAATTAGGGAATGAAGAAGTACGTATGCGTAGTCTGAATAATTTTGCAAGAACAGAGGCAAGTTCTGGAGAACATTTTTTCAAAACAATTGGCGGAATTCCTTCTGGGCCTGGAGCTTTGTTGGTAGGTAAATTGTCTAGGATGGATTTCACGTACCTTGTCTGTATCTTAAGTGGAACAATGTCGGGAGAGTCAAGTTCTAGTGCTGGGACATTCTGGCTGGCTTCCTCTAAGGTAGAATTTCTGGCAAATGTAGTGGCAAAGATATCTGCTTTCCCACGTGGGTCATTTGTAATGTTGCCATCTGGAGATTTTAGTGGGGAAATGGATAATGACTTGTTAAAGTTATTATTGAAAGAACTGAGAGTTGACCAGAATATTCTATTGTCAATAGGGTTGTTAAGTAGTTTTGATGCTTGGTTTTGAAGAAAGTTTGATTTAGCAAGATTTTTTACAGCTTTTGCATGGTTTCTAGCCATTTTAAATTGAGAGAGTGATTCAGATGTTTTTGATTTCAAGTAATGGTTATATGCTGAAGACTTTTGGGCTGTTGCTCTGGCACAGTTGCTATCAAGCCATTTTGGAGAGTTCGATCTTTTAGTGAATCGTTGACTTGGTATGAATAAATCCATACCAACTAGTACTAAATCGCAAATGTGGGACTGGGTAGAACTGACATCACTAGAGAAGAAAGACTGCCATGGAATGTCAGCAAGATAATTTCTAAATTCATCCCAGTCTGCCCTATCAAAGTGCCATCGGGTCACCCTGACAGGTTCAGAATGGGGAGGTTTAGGGGGGCTAAGTAATGAGGCTTTGATGAGATTGTGGTCAGAGGATCCAAGTGGAGACAATACCTCTATCCTGTACTGATCTGGATTATTTGTCAGGAACAGATCCAAAAGATGGGCATTATGGTCAGGATTATCTGGTATTCTGGTTGGTTGCTTTACCAGTTGCGTGAGATTAAACGATTCTGCAAACAGCTCCCACTCTAGACCAGCATCGTCAGTTCTGGCAGAGTGCAATAACCATTCAACATTGTGTATGTTAAAATCACCCAAGATGGTAATTTCGGTGTTTAGGGCAAGATTAAGGTTACTCAACTGTGTGGAAATGGAATCAAATACACTGGGTTCAGAAGAAGCACTGGGGGAGTGATAAACTACACAGATATATTTGGTGATATTATTAGTTTATACAGCGAGTAATCAAAACTGCATGAAGTGAAGTTTAAAATGGTGTCAACTGCATATTGGGATTTGATATAACAACAGATGCCACCCTTATTACGGAAGTTTGTGAGGAGATTGTAACTAGGAAAACAATATGGGGATATTTCAGTAGACGGTGAGATTTGTGGTTCTGTGAGGAATAAGGCCAGAGGGGATATGGATTGTAGGGGAAAATGGACTGAATATAAGTTGCTATTAAGCCCACGGATGTTGGTGAAGAATAAGGCGGCATTATCATTTCTCCGCTGACGAGCATGGCCTGAAATAGCAGTAGTCGCTCCTGGCACAGTCACTTTATGGCGACCGGGAGGACCCTGTGCCACCAGCCCTACCCTGCCGGTGGTGGCAATCCGAGGTACCACCTCTTTTGAAAGTAAAATTGCAGTGGCCATTGCTAAGGGAGTGGAATAGAGGTGTGATGTCTTATGTGCATGTAGTGTAGTGTAGACAGTTGAAGGTAGAGGTATTAAGAGAATATGCTGGCCTACTCTCTGTGTAAATGAATGCACTGAAAATGTTCAGCAAAGGGGAATGGTCAGGATCAGGTCCTGAGGGCTGGTGAAACGGGAGCACCAGCTCTCCCTATCACCAGCTTGCCATCCACCTCGGGAGTACTGCATTGTTCGACTGGTGCTACAGTCTACTCCACTATATATATATATATATATATATATATATATATATATATATATATATATATATATATATATATATATATATATATATATATATAGATCATCATTCGGACCTCCTTTCCCACCCAGGGGCAGGGTGAGGTTAGTGCTCATGCTTAACAAAAATATATATATATATATATATATATATATAGATATAGATATAGATATATATATATATATATATATATATATATATGGAGAGAGAGAGAGAGAGAGAGAGAGAGAGAGAGAGAGAGAGAGAGAGAGATTTTTTGTTAAGGATAAGCACTAACCTTCCACTGATCCTATGTAGTGCTATATCCATAGCTCTGCAATGAGTGACGAGCCAAACGATTTTTTGTACTCACTGAAATAATTTACACAATGAGTGAAAACCATATACGGTAACAAAATGATGCCTAGTGATCCCGAAGGTTAAGGCACTCAATCGGTTGGGGCCCATAAGGGTTTACATTTAAGGGGGTGTTGGGATTTACTGTTCAAATATGCCACTCAGGGACAAGCGAGGGCTGTTACCTGTACCCTAATATTGGAGCCAAAAAATGTGAACGTCAGATAGATACAAAGATAGATAGATATAAAGATAGATAGGTAAGTAGGTAGAAAGACTGGTAGATAGACTGACTGATGAATTAGTAGAATATATAAAGATTGTAATTTTACTCATATATTCTCTGTAGTATCATGTGGTTCAGGCTTCGGACACAATACTATGATCTATCTATCTGTCTATTGCCAGACGCCATAATCCCGTAAGGTGTGGCCATTTGACTTTGAGTTATTTGTTTTACGGCGAGGGGCACTAACCCTCCACCAACCCATTTGCTGACACGTAGGGGACACGTATGATTTTGTTATATGGTTACCACCCAGCGTTGTAAATGGTTTCTTGGCTTACAGGAAACCATTTGGCTTGTCACTCAATGTAAAGCCAAGGAAAGAAAAGCAATAAAAAGTGACAGGAACGATGGGAGAAATAGGAAGAGAGGACAGGAGGCACAGAAAAAGAATGATAAAGGCTAAGGAAGAAGTAGGCAGCACTACATCAAGTGAGTGGATGATGGTCGCCACCACCTACCACCGATATCTGATAATTCAGTCATACCCGACTCATTACTAGTGTTAATTGCTCTACTATCACTGTGTATTTCCTCGCATACTGGGTCACAGAATTCGAAGCACCAGGAAACACTTTCACCTGTGCACTCTGCATCCTCGGCAACACTGCTGCGTCACCTCCCAAATTGCCTCACTAGCGGGTCAAACGAGCGTGGTGTGCCAGTGCTGATGTGCCGGGATGCAAGAGGATTACGTCTGCCGGGGACTAATCCAGAATTCTCAAGCCCATTCTGATCTGTCTGTATAATCCCATCCTACATTGTCTTTATATCGTACTCTTTTTATCCTAACTTACCCTGTCATATTAGTTCAAGCTTATTCTGTCCCGTCCTTTCCTAATTTTACTCTGTACACCAACAGCGAGTAATTACTTTAATCATTTCTGACAGAGGTTCAAAATAAAGAGAGAATAATGTGTCTGACTGGGGAAAGATTACGCGTGCTAGCACCTGTCTTACCCACTCTGTCCTACTCCAGTTTCATTCTGCACAGTTCACGTATATAATATTTCAATGATTTCATTTTCAGAAGCTCATTTTAATGTAGTCGAATTCATTCAGTGTTAACAAGAATTGGTCGTTATCGTGTTGTAAGCAGTATATCATCACACCAAGGGTCACCCTTAAGCTGGATATAAGTCGTTTGGCGGTAGAACGAATACAATGTGCCAGACGTCCCGGGGACGTGTTTCTTTCTTTGGGTACACTTAGTCATCCAGTCATATTGACCACGTCGAAGCGGGTTCAGCGAGAAATGATTCTGCAACGTCGAACCTTGGCTCGGGAATAGATGAGGTAATTCGGCAATTGTAAAGCATAAAATCATCAGAAAAGCCGTGTTTTGACGATAAACCAACCTATAGCTAACAGCTTAGGCCTACCCTAACGTTAACCTACCATAATACCTTATTTTGTTTGGGGGGATGACGAAGATGCGACCTACCGAGGCATTTCTCGAGGTTCTCGATCCGACGTTGCCAACATGACTGGATGGCCAAGTATACCAGGAAAAAGAAGAAAATCGTCCTGGGGCTGCAGGGCTGCCGAATATGGCTTCTAACGCTTTCATTGCTAAATAACACAACTGGGTTGAATGCCAGTCGTCATCATCACCATATTGTCGTCATCATGGCATTTGTCTTACTTAAGGATCGGGTCAGGTAAGATCCAGAAAGTAGCAGTAGGGTAGGGAAGGAGGTCGACAATGAACTATTAACGCCATGCCCAATGAAACAAGTCAAACTCTCACTCAAACATCATTCAAGCACCGGAATCCTGGCTGAACCTCAGAGGCCTTGAAGTTACTGTTTGGTTCAGCAGTGTCTTCTTAGGCTTTTACTGTCTTGAGAACGTCGCCCATATTTTTTGTTTTCATTTAACCTAATCGGATTTCTCGATCGCGAAATGCCACCTGACGGAGTAGGCACGTCATGTACTCTTAAATGTACACCGGGGACCCTTTCCGTGCGCCCCACCTCGATGCTTGTGGATGGAGAGAGCATAATATTTTCTTTCGTGATAGTGTGGGTAAGGGAGTATGAGGTGAGGAGGGTTAGTTGAGGAAGGTGTTGATGTGGGAAGTATTGAGCTGACACGTATTATTTATGTACCTGTAATCACGCAAGTAATGATTTCGGTTAAATCCCTTGTGGACATTACTTAGACCTAACCTTGTCAGTCCCTCTGCAACCTTCTTGTGCCTTACTCCCACAACCACAATATATACTATGGTGGAACAGAAGCAATATAATGCAGGTTGACGAGAGAAGTTGTGGTTTAAAATCTCGCGTTTCACTCTCTAAACCCGTCTTCTGACTTGCTTTATGGCTCTGGATACCTCCGCCAACGAAGCTGGAGGAGGATATGTATTCACCTATTTTTGTCTGTCTGAATGTCCAGACGATATCTCCAAAAGTTTCTCAGTTAATTTCAATGAAGTTTTGTGGAAGGGTGGGGCCATGGGCCAAGAAAGAATTTATTAAAGTTTGGGGCGGATCCGGATCCGAATCAGGATCCTGTGTGTCTAGCAAAATGTAAGTTCTCTATGAATTTGTATGAAATTTTTTGGAATGGTGGGTTATGGGCAAAGAAAAAAATTATTAAATTTTAGGCGGATCTTGATCTGGATCCGGTATTCGCGGAGGAATGCTCTCTCTGGGTGCTTTCTAGTTTCTAAACATGTCAATGGGCATATCGAAGTATCTGTATTGGGTTGGGATGACATTCATTGTTCTTCGGAATCGAAAAATTCGGCAAGTATGTTGGTCAGTTCCGTATGTTTGTCTGTCTGTCTGTCTGTGTGTCTGCAAGTCACAATTTTGCGCCAATCGTTCTGGTGGGGAAAAATCGGAAGGTAGATATCCATAAACCCTGGAAGCCAATTGTTTTTCATAAAAAACGGTCGAAGGCCCTGGGCTGGGTGGGATGTTGAAACCTCTAAATGGCCGTGGGTCGGAAATCGTCCGGACGCAGTGGCCGGCCGCGGCACCATTTCTTCAGATTTCGGAGATCGACTCTTTTCTTACCAAACTGAGGAGAACATGTGGCGCACCCAGCAATGCATTTTTACCTCCCTAAACCCATCCCGTGCTTAGCGCTGAAGAGCGAAATTTTTCAGCAAATGACTGCCTACACACTGGTTAAAATCAATGAGACACAATCGGATTTATCCGAGAAGCTTTCTGCTGCCCACACGCAGGTGAAAACTAAGCAGACAATCAGATCTATCCGGCAAATGCTCTGCCTAATGCAAATTCATCAGAAATGTTGTTTGTCTGGCGAAAAACTGAATGGATAATGACATAAAGGAGTTGGGGTGATAACGGAAGAGTGTCTCGTAGATATAAAAGAAACAACTAATTAAGAAAATTAATTAATAATCAAACAAAAAATCAAATAAGAGCATTCCATTATCACAGCAGCGCAACACTGATGTTTTAATGCCGTCATTGCAACTGCTCCATTAGTGACGCCAGTTTCATGTCAAGCGTCGAGTATTATTCAGTCGTAAGCCTGTCCCGATCAGCTACAAAGGTCTGTTTGCGCTGACAGGTTCTCTGCACACGCTGTAGCCAAATGTTTAAAAAGTCCCAATATCTTAATCAGCACTTAATATAATCTACATTTTCAAGGCCCGAGACACCAAGTGTTGTTATTTAGTCAAAACAACTTAAACTAGAAATCACTCATAAAGCACATACTTCCGCCAGTGCCATTGCCATTAAAAAGGATCCGGGTCCGGATCTTTGGAGATACTGTGGGGAATACAGGGAATTCGAATCAGCCCCCAAATATAATCAATTGTTCCTTGACCCGTGACCCACTTTTCCACAATATTTTATTGAAATTCATTGACAATTTCTGGAGATACATGCGGGATACATAGGGCCCGGATCCGGATCCGGATCCGCCCCCAAATTTAATAAATTCTTTTTTGGCCCACAGCCCACCCTTCCACAAAATCTCATTGCTATTCATTGAGAACTCTTGAAGATATCGTATGGACAGACAAACAAACAAACATAGGTGAATACGTAACCTTTTCCAACTTCACTGGTGGAGGTAAATATTATCTGCTATAACACTCTGCAATTCACGGACTCAGACAGTGAAATGCGAGAATCAAAACAGCAGCTTCTCTCATCAACGTGAATTACATTGCTTTTCTTTCACTGCTGTATTATAACGTGCCTGCGGGATTGACACGGAAGTTACAGAGCGGGACTGACAAAGTTAATTCTAATTAGTGTCCACACAGTATTTAAAAGAACTGACTCAATTTATGGCTATAAATACATGAATAATGCCTGGTAACTACTACTTGCAGCGCCAACACCCCCCACCCCCACCTATCCTGCCCATCCAATAAACCCTTGTCCATATTCTTACCAAGGAAAAGAATATACCTTCTTCCAGGGGCACTGAGTGGGACGCGCGGAAGTCCTTAGGTGTACACGGCTGTACTATGGTAACCTATTCCCTTGGTTTTACACTTTGGTTTTACCGTTTTATTCTTTTCGCAATATGACATATTTTGCAGGAGAGGGATGCCTTCTATGGTGGCACCGATTTAACTGGGCGGCTGCACTGCTCGGTTATATAAACATCCCACAGTTCCCTCCTTTTCCCCGAAAGGAGAATGCAAGACAGGGGCAATTTCAGGCTGCAGTCCACATGTTTCACATATCAAATAAAGTTGTGGCCCCAGCAAAAACAGCTACGTTTAGACTTTCGACAAATGTACCACCTATTGAATATATTTCCAAAGAAACAAAAGCATTCAGGGGACGAATGCTAATTACCCGCTAAAACATGTTGTTGGCTAAAGAAGAAGCTACCTACAAACCAAATATGAAGAAAAGTCACAAAACTCTACGTAATTCAGTCACTGTGTTTCACAAACTGCGAATCCATATTAAAAAATATATGGCGGCTGGCATTTTGTCGCCTTTGATCAAGCTCTCACCAAAAATAATTAGGTTCTGCTCATCCACATTGTTGTTATTTCCTGAAGGTTTGATGAAAATTCGTCGACAACTTTTTGAGATATTTTGTCCACACACACACACACACACACACACACACACACACACACACACAAGAAGTATACTGCATTTCCTCTCATTGTTAAAGGCAAGCGATAAATAGAGGGTTAGCCACAACCTTCATTAGCCCTTTTCACACACAAACTCTTTCCTGAGATGGATACAAGTGCCTTTAGCCAGCGATAGCCTAACGGAGATAATCCAATTAAACGCGCGCGCGCGCGCACACACACACACGCGCACGCGCACACACACACACACACACACACACACACACACACACACACACACACACACACACACACACACACACACACACACACACAAGGTGACATTATACCCCATTTACTTTTTAAACAGACTGAACAGGTGTTTCCTCCAGACGATTTTATTCAGTTTAAGGAATATATATATTTTTTTCGTCCGGAGGGGTTGGATATAGCCATACGGAACCCCTTCGCTAATATAGTTCTTTTATTCTAACTTGGCCCAGACTTTTGTCTTTTTGCAGTCAACTTCACGTATGTAGCTCAGTGGCAACATAAGACAATACTGTGGCTCCACATCCTTTTCATAGCTCATCTTCATGACTAGCACCATATTCTAATATTAGTATCTTCTTAAAACTCAGTATTCAAGAAGGAGATGTAGTAATTTTAGGTCAATTCAGAGAGAAAAGAGCATAGAGTGTTCTCCAAAGCTGAATATGACCAGACAGAAGAAAAAATGCAATGTAAATGACTATCACTGACAGCAGAAGTTAACCTTTTCATTATGTGGAGAGTGCAAACCTTCCCGTATCATACGATAATATACTATTTATCAGAGCAAGCGATTGGTTAAGAGGGTAATATAAGCTATTCGTATATCTAACATTTCCATTTCGAAAATTCTCTTGAGTTTAGCCTTTCAGTCCTATCACGCACTTTCTGTATTCTATTCTTACTGCTGTCAGACAACTTTATGCAGCTTAGGCAAGATATCAATTACTGGATCAATGAAGCCTATATTCAACCCCTCCTTTTTTTAATAACGTGCTGCAAGTTGAAGAAAATCGTCTGACGGCAGCAAGGATATAATTAACACGTCATTGGACTGAAGTTATTACAGCCGTCAGAGAGTATCAAAGTGATAATTTGATTGAGATCCACGAGTTGAGCGTGGGTATGAAGGCTTTATCTAACCTTTATTATTGTTGTTGCAACTGCTGCTATTATTATTGTTAATATTGTTGTTTTTTATTATTTTTAATGTTATTGTTGTCATTAATGTTATCATCATTATTATTGTTATTGTTGTCGATTTTATTGTTACAGTTTATGGTTATTATTGGTAGTGTTACTGTAATTTAATATTTCATTATTATCGTTATTACTGTTATTTTTGTTGTCGTTCTTGCTACTGTCAGAAAATTAAACTGAGAATTATATCACTGAACTGGGGAAGTTAATGGGTGAGGAAATGTTACCATGATTTAGGAGAGGATTATCGTAAGTCAGGTAACACTTGCAGTGATGATTCTCTCTCTCTCTCTCTCTCTCTCTCTCAGCCATTGTCAGAATCACTGACTGGTAAATTAATCGTTTGTTTATTACGATTATTTTTTCCATGTTTTTCTTTCAGCTTCCAGACCAAAATGGAAAATCACAGTAGGAGAAATGTGGTGAAGAGGTCAATGCCTTCATTACAGCAACAGATAATCTATTTAGTGCTTATTGTCTAGATAATTATGTCTCTAACTTTCGGAATATTTGTAACTGGAAGGGTCAGATACAGCCTTCGGTTAATCTGCAGCCTTTGTTAACCTACAGACCTTATTAACCTACAGCCTTTATCAACCTACAGCCTTTATTAACCTACAGCTTTTATTAACATATAGCCTTTATTAACCTGCAGCCTTATTAACCTACAGCCGTTATTAACTTACGGTCTTTATTAACCTATAGCCTTTATTAAATGGAGTAGATGGAGTAGATGCGATGGACTATGATGGTGGAGACTGCTAGGGCGGGGCAGGGGTTAAAAGCCTGGTGAAGAATGGCATTGTATGTTGCCTGTTTTAGCAGCGGTAACAGTATATTTCAAGACTTTTTGCCAAAACAGGAAAAGAAGAAAAAAAATAGAATGTCAAAACAACAAACGAGAAGAAGGAGGAGGAGGAGGAGGAGGAGGAGGAGGAGGAGGAAGAGGAGGAGGAGGAGGAGGAGGAGAGAAGGTAAAAGAAGGAGAAGAAGAAGGAGAAGGAGAGGAAGAAGGTGAAGAGGGAAAAGAAGAGGAATGAAAAGAGGGAGAAGGAGAAGGAGAAGAGGGGAAAGAAGAAGAGGGAGAAGAAGGAGGAGAAGAAGAAGAAGTGGAAGAAGAAGAAGGAGGAGGAGGAGCAACTATAACAAGAACATCAATAAGAGCAAAGATAACAGCAACAGTATAATCACGCATTGCACTGATATACTTGTTGTCTCAAGGCTCGAGAAGAATGCGTCACAGCACTGAAAGGGTTAGATCGATAGGCCGTTATTTACTCCCAACATCAAACTCCAGACTCTGCCAGGAATCCAATAGCAAAGGGAGAAGGAGAAAGGAGGGTAAACCTGAAACCATTTGTAGTGAGGTCTAAGTAATATGTTTCATCCACACCAACATCACTACCAGAACAAGCCCTACTGTTTTCCTATCCACATCAACACCACATTGACATCAACATTTCCACCACTGTCAGAACAATAAAATATCATAACACACTACATAATAGCTAGTAACGTATATATGTAATACAGAGGTTAGAAGAAAGTCGTGCCTAAAAGAGAGAGCTAGACGAAACAGCAATGCACATTCTTGGTAGGAATTTCACACACAGCACAATGAAGCCTGATGGGAAACTTCCACAGGCTTGGAAAGTTCCATAGACCCGTGCCCTTACACGTGACACAACCAGTCATATACATGGAAAATGGGAGAGACAGGGCAGAAGGAGTTAGGAGAGAGAAGAGGCACGGAGGAAGAGGCGACGACTACGATATTATACCACAACAAGCCCTATAAACATTTCCCATCCACATCAACGCCACATCCACATCAACATTACCACCAGGAAAAGTCCTATATGTGTTTTTGCATTCACATCAACATCATCACCACGACACTCCTTTACTTTCTCATTTGAGAGACAGACAAACAGTTAAGAAGTAAAGGAGTGTACTGGAGCTGATGTAGATGTGATTGAAAATCTCTGTCTATCTATTGCCAGACGCCTCAATCCCGTTTGGGGTGGCCACAAACAAATCGTCTCCATGTCGCCATGTCCTCCGCCATTTCACTGCCCTGCTCCCAACTCACACACCCCTCTCTCATATACGTCTCCACCCCATCCCTCCATCTCATCCTCGGCCTCCCCCTCCCTCTTCCCCCCTCCACTTCACTCACATAACTCTCTTCGTCAGTCTTTCACCCTCCATCCTCTCCACATGGCCAGACCACCTCAGTGTGTTCCTCAAAACGCTTCCTATCACATCCACATCCACACCACAACGCTCCTTTATATCCTCATTCGTCAGCCTGTCTCTCCATGTGACTCCACAGGCTCCTCTTAAATAACTCATTTCCACTGCTCCAACAACGTCCAAGCTTCACTTCCGTACGTTAGAGTTTGTATCACAATACTGTCATGTAGTAACTTTTTCACTTCCATGCTCACTTCCAGCAACCTTCCCTGCTGTACCCTTTCACGCACTTCACCCTCCAAACCTCCATCCTTACTCATAACACTACCCAAGTACTTGAACGTACTCACATTTTCCAATTCCTCACCATCCAACCTCGCTGTACATTCACTGACTCCACCTCTCTCAAAGACCATCACTTTACTCTTCCCTACATTCACCTTTAGATTCCGTTTCTTACACACTCTCCCAAACTCATCCACCAAGCCTTGCAGCTCCCCTTCGTCTTCACTCAACAACACAGTATCACTGATTGAAAATATTAAGAGATATACAGTACTTTGAGATGGTTTTGGCCATGTGGAGAGGATGGAGAATAACAGACTGACTAGATGAGTATATCTTTGAGGTGGAGGGGTATTGTGGGGTTGATATGGATATGACTGATGTTATTGAGATATACTTTGAAATGGTTTGGCCATGTGGAGAGGATTAAGAATGAGAAAATGGATAGAAGAGCATATACGTGTGAGGTGGAGGGGGAGAGGAGGAAAGAGAGACAGAGCCAAGGATGAGGAAGAGGTATGAAGTGGAGAGATATTTAAGAAAGGGGGTGTGAGATGGAAGGAGGACAGCTAACTGACAGACGAAATTGCGACGTGGAGGAGATTCGTTTATAGCCACCCCTTACGGGAATAAGGTGCCTAGCAATGGATAGAGATAGATAGATTAAACCCAAACCTCTCCTAGGAATCCAATACCCATGAGAGAAGAGGGGAGGGGCGTAGAGTTGGAGCCATGTGTAGTGAGCTCTATGTATGTTTCGCGTTGTTTGTTTGCTCCGGGAATTTTCTCGAGCAGAATTTTGGGCGACCGAGCTTGGCATTATTGTGTGTGTGTGTGTGTGTGTGTGTGTGTGTGTGTGTGTGTGTGTGTGTGTGTGTGTGTGTGTGTGTGTGTGTGTGTGTGCGCGCGCGCGCACGAGGGACTTTGGGTGACTGTGCGGATGTAACTATTTCGAATTATGCATAGGGATGCGTATGAAGCAATGTTGAGCTGTGGATATAAACCTATTATGTGTTTCGGTTAACCCATTGTTCTTTATTATTTACGACAGGTAACAACAGAAATAAACATTTGGTCTGTGAAGTGAAGCCAGGACTCCTTGGTCTTTAATGGTGTTCGTATTAATGTCTGGCCTATGCACTGAGGATGCTGTTGATAGTCTTTTTTATACTTTGTCTTTTCTACAGTTCTATTCTGGACCTCATTCTTTCTGTTCTTAATAGGGGAAAAAAAAATCTGTGCAGTAATGATGATGATCCAGACGTCAGTCCTGACTTCAGTCCAAGAACAAACTTTATGGTATCATTCATCCAGTTCCTTTTATATAATGACAATGTTCACAGCACTGTACGTAACATACTGTATTTTCCAAAGTTACTCCACCATCCATTCACATCACGTATCGCTATTTTGGGGTAACTCTTCACCGAATAGCAAGCCAAATAGTATCTTGTACCCCATGAAATCATTTACTGATTCATCTGGCAACAACGTAGCCCATTAACTTCTGGTTGTCTAGTAGATTATGGCGCTCGTATGGGTTTACATCGGAGGTCTGGGTTCGGGTTTACTGCTCAGGGATGGGCGACTGGTTACCATCAAATGAAAGCTCTGCAGTAAGTAGCCTAACCCATAACCCCAGTACTCATGATGGGGAAAAAAGGTTTGGGTGATAGGTAAATAAACAGATATGCAGATAACCAGATAGACAGATAGATATACTAGTAAGCAGAGAGATAAATGGGTTGGGAGATAGGTTGGTAAATAGACAGATAGCTGGATGAATGGATGGATGGATAAATAGACAGACTGACAGACAGGTAGACAGACAGGCAGGTAGGTAGATGGATAAATAGACATATAGACAGATAGACACACAGGCAGGTAGATAGATGGGTGAATTTACAGGGAATAAGAACAACAGGAGTAGACTGTAGCACCAGTCGAGCAGGGCAGTACTCCCGAGGTGGATGGAAAGCTGATGACAGGGAGTGCTGGAGCTCCCGTTTCATCAGCCCTCAGGACTAGTTCCTGACCATCCCCCTTTGCTGAACTTTTTCAGTGTCTCAGTTACACAGAGAGTAGGCCAGCATGCTCTCCAGTACAAATTTCTCTAACTATCTTCACCAAACTACATGCACAGTACACACTACACTTCCTATTCAAAATTCAACAAAAATGGCGTGATTAATCAAGCCTCGGAGTCCCCAGGGGGGGGGACCATAAATGCCCCCGCCATCTGCCCCTCTCCCGGTGACGACTCGAGGTGCCTGGAACCACTGTCTGACTCTCTTCTTCTTCATTTCTGCAACATTCGCGGCCTTTCATCTAACTTTCGCTCTGTTGAGCACCACCTCTCCTTCTCTAAACCTCACCTTCTTTTTCTGACGGAGACTCAGCTGTCTGAGGCAACCGACAGCAAACCCTTTTCTGTATCCTCCTACTTTCTCTATACTCATTTCAAAGCCAAAGGTGGCTGTTGTGTATACATACGCAACGACTTATCTTGCTCTCGTGTTCCTGAACTTGATTCTTCTGAATTCTCCACACTCTGGCTTCGGCTTTCCTGTCATTCTCTGACTAAATATATCTGTGCTGTTTACTTGTCCCCTAATTCTACTGACTATCAAAAATTCTTCGACTATCTTACTTCGACGATGGAACACATTCTGTCCATTTCTCCTTTCTCTGAAATCTCCATTCTTGGAGATTTCAATGTTCACCACCACCTTTGGCTCTCCTCTCCTTTCACGGATCCACCTGGTGAACAAGCCTACATCTTTTCTATCCTTAATGACCTAGAGCAGCTTGTACAGCACCCTACCCGTATCCCTGACCGCCTTGGAGAGAGCTCCAACATACTTGACCTCTTCCTCACAACTAATCCTTCTGCTTACTCTGTTAATCTTTTCTCTCCGTTGGGCTCCTCCGATCACAACCTTATTACCTTAACCTGTCCTATCACTCCGGTACGGCCTGTGGACCCTCCAGGGAAACGTCGTCTGTGGCATTTTGGAGCTGCGAACTGGGAGGCCCTCAGGCAGTACTTCTTTGATTTTCCCTGGAATGATTATTGCTTCCATGGCCGTGAGCCATCTGAGTGTGCCTTATGACATTACGGAGGTTATTCTCTCGGGCATGGAAGCATACATTCCTTTCTCATATCCTTTGACTAACGCAAGAAAGCCTTGGTTTAATCACGCTTGTTCTAATGCTGTCCGCAACAAGGAGAAGGCCTACAAAAGGTACCGGAGCCAACCCACCCCTGAATCACATCATCTTTACGTTTCTGCCCGGAATCGTGCTAAGTCTGTTCTTCGCTCTACTAAAAATAATTTCATCCATACTAAATGCTCTCAACTCTCCAACTCGAATTCTTCCCGCTCCTTCTGGCACCTTGCCAAAAATCTTTCTAACAACTTTACCTCATCATCCTTCCCTCCTCTTTTCTACTCTGATGGTTCTGTAGCTATTTCTTCTACTGATAAAGCAGATCTCTTCGCACAGACTTTCTCCTCCAATTCCACCTTAGACGATTCCGGTGCTGTTCCTCCATCTCTTCCCCCCTCTGACTTCCTCATGGCTGACATTAAAATTTCTTCAATTGACGTATTTTCTGCCATCACTGGCCTCAGTACTAACAAGGCATATGGACCTGATGGGGTCCCTCCTGTTGTTCTCAAGAACTGTGCTTCTGTGCTTACACCCTGCCTAGGCAAACTCTTTCGCCTTTATCTGTCAACTTGTACCATTCCTTCTTGCTGGAAGTTTGCTCTCATTCAGCCAGTCCCAAAGAAGGGTGACCACTCCCAACCCTCCAACTATCGTCCAATTGCTTTAACGTCCTGTATTTCAAAAGTTTTCGAGTCAATTCTCAATAGAAAAATTTTAAGGCATCTTTCCTATCACAACCTTCTTTCCGATCGTCAGTATGGGTTCCGTCAGGGACGCTCCACTGGCGATCTTCTCACCTACCTTTCAGACTCCTGGTCATCCTCCTTTCGGGACTTTGGCGAAAGCTTTGCCATTGCACTTGACATCTCAAAGGCTTTCGATCGAGTCTGGCATACATCTTTAATTTCCAAACTGCCCTCCTACGGTTTCTATACTTCTATCTGTGCCTTCATCGCTAGCTTCCTTTCGGGTCGTTCTATAGCCGCTGTTGTAGACGGCCATCGTTCTTCTAGATCTATCAACAGTGGTGTTCCTCAGGGCTCTGTCCTATCACCAACTCTCTTCCTTTTATTCATCAATGATCTTCTAAGCTGTACATCTAACCCTATCCACTCATACGCTGATGACTCCACCCTTCACCTTTCCATTCGGTTCCCGCAATGCCCATCTCAACAGTTACTTCAAGAAACAAGGGTTGAGGCTATGGCACACCTAATGTCTGACTTGGGTCGTATCTCTGACTGGGGTAAAAATAATATGGTTGTCTTTAATGCATCTAAGACTCAGTTCTTACACCTATCAACCTGACAAAATCTTCCACAGGTATACCCACTAATGTTTAATAATATTCATCTTAATCCTGCATCATCCTGGAACATGCTTGGGGTTTCATTTACTCGGGACTTATCTTGGAAAGATCATATTACATCTCTTGTAAAATCTGCTTCCAAGAGATTGGGTGTGCTAAGCCGACTCCGCTCTTTCTTTACCCCTGCACAATTGTTGACTCTATACAGGGGTTTTATCCGCCCCTGTGTGGAGTACAACTCTCATGTGTGGGGAGGCTCCCCACATACAGCTCTTCTCAATAGAGTGGAGTCAAAGGCTTTTCGTCTCATTAACTCTCCTCCTCTTACTGACTCCCTTCAACCTCTGTCTCTTCGCCGCACTGTTGCATCTTTATCTCTTTTCTATCGCTACTTTAATGGTCACTGCTCCTCTGAACTGTCTGCTTGCATTCCTCCACCTCTACGACGGGCGCGTAGCACCCGTCTGGCAGCAAACTCTCATCTCTTTTCTGTCCAACTCTCTAATGCAAGAGTTAACCATTACTCCCAGTCTT
The DNA here is from genome assembly GCF_032717465.1 of Coenobita brevimanus. NCBI lineage: Eukaryota > Metazoa > Arthropoda > Malacostraca > Decapoda > Coenobitidae > Coenobita > Coenobita brevimanus. Next base: position 37,106,284 of record NC_137021.1, on the reverse strand, counting down.
TCATTTATGCAACAGGTCAGCTCTGGAACTGTCTCCCTCTATCTGTATTTCCTGCTGCCTATGATCTCCAGTCTTTCAAACGCAGTGTGTCCAGGCATCTCAAAATGATCGGATCTTGAATTTGGCTCTCTATTGCATTTTGTTTTTCTCTTGGAGGGAACTGTTACTGCGGGCTCATGGCCTTTGGTTCCTTCTTCCTCGCATAAAAAAAAAAAAAAAAACTAAAACGGGATTCTTTTGGAACGGAATAAAAATTAACGAAGGTCAGGTCCACGTTCTTCGCTGTAAACACACACACACACACACACACACACACACACACACACACACACACACACACACACACACACACACACACACACACAAACACTAGAAAGTTAGATAACCTTGTGTGTCACGGTGGTGTAATTGGAAACAAAGACGACCTGTAACCGAGAAGTACTCGGTTCAGTTTCCCGGGGCGGTCATGGGGTTCTTCTTTACTTGAGATGAAATAGGGACCTTCACAGTAAATTCGACGGTTGCATGTCTTTTTCCTGGGGACATGACTTAACCTCGCATTATCGCCGGTTAAGGAAGCTCCCTAACACCTCTTCCTTAGTGATTTATTTTGGGAATAGCTGGTTAAAATCCTTTTGCATGATATTTATGCAGAATATGACGATGTTGGTAAACAGAACACGACAGTATGGTGTAACAAGCAAAATAAATCGCCTAGGAAGAGGTGCTTTGTGACTTCCTCCATCGACGATAATGCGGGTCTTAGACTGTAAAAATGGGAGGGATATCTGCATTGATGACCCCCACTTAGTCGAGAGAAATTATAAGGCTTAGATTTATACCTATCGACGACACAAGGGTGATTATGACAGGTATCCACATTTTGTTAACCTCCAATCTTCATACGGGCAGACAAGTTTACAATCCAGGTCCCTATGTCAGTTCTAGGAACGATTAGACTGAGTAGAGGCATTCATTTTTAACCTTTGTCTTCTTCGCAACCTCTAATTCATCTACGATATCCCTTTCACTACGACGATGTAATTGACTACTCTTACTAGCTTCAGACGATATCATTTAACTGATGGATGGTCTCTAGCAGTGAAGAGGCCAATGAGAGGTATTGTCGGTTAAGGAGGCTCCCCAGCACTTTTTCCTAGCGATGTATTTTCTGATATGGCTGGTAGACATCCTTTTGTATGTTGCTGATGGTGGGTATGGTGGTATTTGAATGATTTTGATGATACAGAAGAGGATACTAAGGTGTATTAAGCAAAATAAATCGCGTAGGAATAGGTGCTAGGGAGCTTCTTTAACTTACGAGAATACGAAATCACGTCTAACTCCCTGTGTTCCAACAGTCTTCAATAAGTTAATCAAAATCGTCTAGAAGTAGCAAGAATAAAATAATATAGGCATAATGGAACTGAAGGACTTAAACTACAGGTATACCATAATTATTCCTTAACTCCCTGAAGCCGGTGACTTATATTGTATTTTTCGTTTCTTCTCCTTCTTTTTTTTTTTTTTTTCCTAAATGTGTCTGAGAGGGGTACCTTCGCGGGGTGGCACTGATATAGCTGGAAGGCTCAAATGCCTGGATATGGTAATGCCCCATAACTCCCTCCCTATTCCCTCAATAAATAATTAAATAAATAAATAAATAAATAAATAAAGACGATGGTGGGCTCCAGGAAAGGGTTACCTTTAGCTTGTTATCTACTGGGTTTTCGTTTCTGGTGAACCCGGGGCCAAAACAACAAAAACAACAACAACAACAACTACTACTACTACTACTACTACTACTACTATTACTATTACTACTACTTCTGCTGCTACTACTACTGCAACTACTATTACAACTACTACTAGTACTACTACTACTACTACTACTGCTACTGCCACTACAACTAGCTGCAACTATTTTAACACCATATGGTTCATGTTGATAACAGAACCCCGTCTCACATAAGGAGTTAGTGAACGCTGCATCTATGGCGACTTGTTTGAAAACGTTTATCCAACTGAATGAGATCTTCAGTAGGTGGAAGTAATAACCTGAAAAGTACGCTCTCGGACTGAAGGGTTTTAGACCTCTAAGATGATCACACCATAAGAGATTCTTTTACCTGTGAAATGGCGGGTGACAGGCGACATGGAGGCGATTTGTTTGCGGCCACCCCTTACGGGATATAGGCGTCTGGCAATTGATAGATATATAGAAGTGAAGAAAACCACCTACATTGGGACCCTACTGTAATCATGGAATAATTCAGCACAATGCTTTGACAGAAACGTAAGCTACAAAATCCGCTGTAGTAACTTCCACCACACGATATAACAAAGACATTACGCAACCACACCTGCCACAGAAATCAAAACCCATAAAAACGGAAACACACCTAAACACACCACAAACTTAGCCACAGACAATTATACCACGACTGTATTTCAGTAACTCGGAACTACATCACCTCAGTCACGAGAAATACCAGAACCAAACAACAACCACTGAAAATTATTGGAACCCTTCATGTATTGAGAGTCAGGCACATAATATCGATCAATAAAGAGAGACAGAGAGAGAGAAAAAATGCAACTATAGTGACGTCCAGACTTTAAAGAATAATGAAGTAGATGTGCCGTTAATTCCTTCGCATTCAGATATAACATGAAAATCGTACCCAGTTGTACGATATGTATGCCGATGTCATTGACGCCCATGTGCTCGCTTTCCGTTATTTCTGGTCGTTTTTATTTCTGGAAAGGAATCTGACACCTCTAAGAATAAATGAGGGGAGTCAGGCACCCAAAATATCGCATTACGGGTGAGAATCCCTTGTACAACATCTACTAAGATATCGAAGCCATATCTGCCATGCTTTTGCAATTTCTGAGAATTATTGATCTGCAGGAAAGGTTTGCCCTCCCCCCCTAAAAACTGTATAGGTCAATAATGGAAACCCTTCCCAGGAACCAGAAGAACTCACCAGGGAAGTTTCATTAAATGCATCAAATAGGCTAGATGGAGTTAAAGCACACACACACACACACACACACACACACACACACACACACACACACACACACACACACACACACACACACACACAGTCAGAGAATAGTGCAACGGTATAAGACGCGATGCCAAAATTATATCATCCTGCTTTGCAGAATTAATAATAATAATAATAATAATAATAATAATAATAATAATAATGATGATGATGATGATGATGATAATGATTATAACTGCAGCAGCAACAACAAAAACAAGAATATTAACAACAATAATAATAATAATAATAATAATAATAATAATAATGAGCAATAGCAGTATAATAATAATAATAATAATAATAATAATAATAATAATTAGAAGAAGAAGAAGAAGACGAAGGAGAAGGAGAAGAAGAAGAAGAAGAAAAAGAAGAAGAAGAATGAGTACTAGGAGTATAATAATAATAATAATAATAATAATAATAATAGCAGTAGCAGCAGTAGTAGTAGTAGTAGTGGTAGTAATGGTAGTAGTACCAATGAGCAATAATGCACTCTGGAAACTACCGCAATACGTTCCCAGCTACTATATTATCTTGTTGGCCAGCTCCATGCAGCCCTTATTGTTACTCGTTTTACTTTCTTTCTTGTATTCTTGTTTTCCTTCTTTCTTTCTTGTTTAATTGTGGCAGGCCTTCTACCCTTCAGAGTGAACTGATTCCGACCAAACTTGGACACAATACAGTCTATGACCTAGTTGTGGCCGCAAGGTTTTGGTTGCTAGGCAAAGAATAGTTACTTTGGAAAGGCCGAAAACCCACGTTTTTGTACTTTTCACGTTTGAGCTGTAAAAGCTTTACTAATGAGTGTAGAAAGCTCTGACTTCTTTATGCGTAATCTTCAGGTCAATCCCTATCGGAAGTGAGCCAGCTAATTTTCCCCTCTCTCCTTAAGTTCTCTGGTGGCAACCTTGCAAAGATTGGCTTCAGCGTCCTTAGCAACTGGTACCGGTTTTCGAAAATGCCCCCCCCCCCAAGTTCCCCAGCTGCTAGATGGAATTAAATGATAGTTTGCATGCTTATAGACATTGACTCGTACTACAACCTTCACTTGTACACCTATATGCTGCATTGGCCAGGTCAGGCGTCAGAGGTCATCAAATGCAAAAAGGGTGAAAATGGCTACGGTCACGACTATGCTAGCGCGAAATTCTAAGGCTCCGAAGATTTTAAAGCCGGGGTCATGATTCTTAGGTCGACCGTTGTGCTGTAGTACCTCCATACAAAAATGCCATTTAGTGTCGAAACTTACTTCCAGTCGCTGGCAGCGCCACCGAGAAATTGTAGCTCTTGTGTGTCATTCCTCGAATTTCAAGTCTTCTAGCTCCAAATTTGGTGGATGGAATCGAATCAAACTTAGCATGCTTATAGACGTTAACGAGCACTACAAGTGTGCTTGGCACATGCATGCCCTGAATCTGCCAGGTCAGAAGTCAAAGGCCATCAAGTGCAGAAAAAATGAAAAGCACTAATATTACGATCTTGTTCGCACAAAATGCTAAGGCCATGATCCTTTGGTGGAATGTTGCACTGGAGTACCTCCATACATAAATGACTCTTAGTTTCAAAACTTACTTCCGTTCGCTGACAAAGCTTGGTCCGCTTAGAGCTGGCCACCTTCTCCTACCGGCTTGTTTCTATTTTCTCTTGCGGGGAACAATGTTCAGAGTTTCTCGGTTTTGGTTACTTCTTCCTTGGATAAAAAAGAACAGCCATTGACACCAGTCGCACTACATCAAGAGAAAACTTCATCAGCCACTGAAAAATCCCAAGATCCCTGAATATTAGCATATTTCATAAAAGAACTACGTCATATTGCAACGAAACACATGCCACCCCCCACCCCCCCACCCCTCACACACACACATACATACGTACATATTTAGGACCCCCCCAGGCTCTCATACCTCTCTCTCTCTCTCTCTCTCTCTCTCTCTCTCTCTCTCTCTCTCTCTCTCACACACACACACACACACGCAGGAACCTTTACATTCTCATTAGTTATACACACACACACACACACACACACACACACACACACACACACACACACAATATTGTACCTACCTCGCTCCTCATTATGTGCGGTTACGGGGCCGAGCAGGTGGCAGTAAATTTGTAGAAGTAAATGAATGCTATTGGGTGTCCGGAGAGGCCCATTCACCGCGCTGATTTGGGGCGCAATGAATGACGCTGCTGGTGGGAAGTGTAAAATAATGGCCTAGGTTATTCACAGCACAGGTAATGGGAACGCGGGTAGTGGAATATGTTTGGTGTGGACGAAAGATGAGTCGGTGGGCACCAGGTTGGAGCGGTGAACGCTGAGAGTATTCGTGTGCATCAAAATCTAAGCGTGGAAGTGGTCTGAAACGGATAAGAGAAAGGCCAGGAATGTTTATAAGAGTAGTATGTTTGGGAGAGAAAGAAGCAAATTAACTGATAAGAGAATACCTAGGAGATCAGAGCGATATGGTTGGAACAGGAAGCAGGAATTGAGCTTTAGCTGGTAAGAAAATGGCCAGAAGTGTTCATGAGCTTGGTATGGTTGGGATAGCTATGAGTAGATTGGCTGATATGAGAATGCGCAGGAGTGTTTATGAAAGCGATAGGGATGGGGAAGGAAAACGTAATTTAGGTAATAAAAATAATGGTCAGGAGAAAAGGGCGATATGGCTGGGAGAGCAAGATGTAGACTAGCTGAGAAGAAAATGGCTAGCATTGTTGATGAGAGGGATAGGGTTGGGAGAGGAAAAAATAGATTAGCTGATAAAAGAATGGCCAGGAGATAACAGGAATATGGCTGGAGAGCAAGAAGTATCCTAGCGGATAAGAGAATGGCCAGGAGAGTTTATGAGAACAATTGGATTGGTATAGGAAGAAGTAGACTAGCAGATAACAGAATGGCCATGAGTGTTTATGAGAGCTGTATGGTTGGGGCAGGAGGAAGAAGAGGACTCATGTAATATTCTTAATGGGATGAAGACATGTCTCTGGGTTTATGAAAAGCTGGTGGAGACTACTTATTATAATGACCGGGAGTATTTCTGAGGGCGATGTGCTTCGGACAGGGAGAAATAGACTAATATAGTGTCTTATCAGAACGAAAGGTATGTCCTTGTGATTAGGTAACGAAATGTATTGGTTGACATAATGGTATGCCTAAGGACAACTCTGTTACTAATAATTAATACTGGTTATTCATATATTAGTGTAAAGCTTGTGTATATGCAATTAAACTCTTCAGCCCCTGGAAGTTTGTATTAAGCAGAATTAAATCATCCGTAGTTATCTCACACAAACTAGAACATATGTCTTTCGTCTGGGATACTTAAGCAATTGTTCACATGAAAAGGCAGAGATTCCTTTGTAAAGCCTGTTTGTCTTATTACTGTTTGCGTTTAAGAATTTCACAATGAAATTATTCCTGTTACTAACATACGACTTCATTAGAAAGAGGAAAGGCCTCTTCCACCCACGGAGTTAATGCCGGTTCTTTCTAAATCCGTGAATTCAAAAGGTCTCATATATCACTTTTTTTTCTTTTTTTTTTGATGCGAACAAATGAACAATGATTAAAAAAAAAAAAAAAAAAAGGTTATTAGGAAATCGAGAGGGGTAATTGTCCAAATGGTAACGTTTCCTTGCCTGTAATATGAGTAAAGGGCAGTCTATACATTTATATATTCAGATGCATTTCCAAGCTCATCACACACACCACAAAGCCAGCCAGGAAACAGGACGTGTGTGATAGGCAATCCCCAGGTCCTGTCCTCCCCACTTACTGTTATTTAACCAGCCCATACCCCACTGACCGGGCTAATGTATGGCCCGGCCTGCACTACAGGTACAGGGAATCTTTAAACAAACAAACAAACCAAGCTCATGTTACTTCACTGAGGGCAAAGACAAAAGAATCGTGCAAACGCCTTCAACATTCATTTTCTTAAGATAAATATCGTTTGTTTCACTCTCATCTTAAATGTCGGGACCAACTGCCTAGCTCCGGGCTCCTACGCTCCTCATGAGGCAATGTAGGATTGGATGACGGATGGATGGATTATATTCTGTGCATTCACTGAACAATTTGAATCTGTTGATCTATCCATCAGTCACATCTATCTACATTACAGTATGTCTAAATCTATCTATAGATATATAGATAGATACACAGATACAGTAGATATAGATGCAGATATATACTGATTGTCATAGTATCTACAGGCTATTTGATAGACGTTAGGGGAGAGTTTTCTGTTTCCATTACTATCGTCCGCCTGCCGAGACGATAATCTAATTGCCTGCATCTGTGTGAATGCCTGTGTGTCTGTGTGTGACTGCTCCCAAAATATCCCAAAATTAAACAGGCAAATTCTATCCAAACTTTATGGGCGTATCTGGGGATGTATGGCTTGTTTGTTAATAATTTTGGTGAAGCTGCGATGATGTGCCTCCGATTGGCAGAGGATTTAACAAGAAAAATGCCACATAACTTTTTCTTATTATTATAGCTTGCCATTCACCATTTTCTATCATACCCTCAACAAAGAGAACAGCTATTTAAAGGGTAATTACTAGAATTTTTCAAAGGCCTATTATATACAATGACCTTCACCAACATAATACCTCTGACTCCATGCTTCTAAATGTTAGTGTGGTATTTAACTTGGTAGGAGTAAACAGTGAAACCTTAAACTTTTTTTTTTTTTTTTTCAGTTTATGCGAAGCTGCGATTAAATGCCTCAAATTGCTAAAGGATTACCGATTTTTTTTTTTTTTTTTTAAATGTGGCGTGGGCGATACACATTCGCGAATCTTTTGGCTGTTATTCATTGCGAAGTTTGAGATCCCTATTGTTGAGAAGCAGGAGAGCTAGGTGGGTGGTACTGGAAAATTTTCGATGATTCTTGCATTTTTAGTTGCCAGCTAGAGTTACCAGACATTCAGCTATTGTGAGCGGAAGTATTTTCTAAAGCTATGCGTTTTATTTTATTGTTTTTCATCCTATAATGATTTATTTTGATAACTGTTAAATTTTGTATTATAATATCAGTTTGTATTATAAAGCATTTAGAGTGCTACATAAAGTAAGAAAGCTCTTGAATATTGTAGATGTCTCTGACTTGGACTGTTGCCACTAGGAGCACCTAGAACAGTCTTGTAACAAGGAAGATTATAAAAGAATGGGGGAGAGAATAAAGGAGTTTGTCAGTTTTACTTGCGGCAGAATCCGTGGGATGATCCCTACTCTGTGATAAACCGCCTGTCAGAGGAAACGTACCGGATTCGGGGAGGCAGGAAGTCTCGCCCGAAGTTGGTATACGAAAATCGTCTGTGGCAGTACGATGGGACAGGACAGTACAGCTGGGACGTCGTCTAGGAATCGTGCACACCCGCAGCCGTTGATGTTAAGGAGGACCAAGGAGCTGAAGTACAAGAGCATGGTGACAGTGTCCTGAGGGAAGAATTGAACCAGGAAGAGCAGCAAGCCATTACAGGAAGAGTGCACTGTGTGAAGGAGCAGGGACAACGTCGGAAGCAGCATAGGAGAAGACCTGAGAAGTAGAAGGATTATTTTGTGTATAATTAGATGTTGTGTTAGGATTAAGGATTATGTTTGTAAATATTGTGTAGTTTTGTCAGAAGACAAAACGAGTTGGAAGGGGATAGTGTTAAGAAGCAGGAGTGTTGGCTGTGTGGAACTGGAAAATCCCTATGATTCTCGCATTTTTATTTGCTAGTCAAAGTTACAACATAGCCCACTGTTGAGAGCGGAGGTATTTTATAATGTTATGTATTAATTGTTATTCTTTTTCTCTCTATAATGTTTTGTTTGGATGATTGTTTGTTAAAATATGAAATTCAATTTCAGTTTGAATGATAAAGCATTTAGAGTGCTACATAATGTAAGAAAGCTCTGGAATATTGCCGATGTGTCTGACTTGGAACTGTTGCTGCTTAGGAGTACCTACAATAATCTAGTAACAAGGAAGTTTTTTTTTTTTTTTTAAAGGATAGGGGAGAGAATAGAGGAGTTTCGGTCAGTTTTACTTGTGGCTTTTTCCTTGTGGCTTTGTGAAGTTAGTGTAGCTCTGGAGTTGTGAAGCAGACAGCGTAATTACTTGGATAATAAAGACAACGAAGAGAAGCTTGCATTATTACGACACCTTAGTTGATCCTGTGTCCATTAATAGGATGACCCTACGAAGAATCGTTCACTTGGCAACATCCGTCCTATACTGAACTACTGATGTTGGAGCCTGTGGCAGTGTGGTATGTGGAAGCAACTATCTGTCTATCTATCTATCCATATATAGCCCAACGCCCTAATCCCACAAAGGGTTGCCACGGACAAAACGCCTCCAAGTCGATCTGTCATCCACCATTTGACTGCCCTCCCCCCAACTCAATCCCCCTTCCCTCACATACCTCTCAACTCCATCCCTCCACATCATCCACGGTCTCCCCCTCCCTCTCCCTCCCTCCACTTCACCTAAATACACCCTCTTAGTCAGTCTTTCATTCCCTTTTTTCTCCACATGTCCAAACCACCTCAGTGTATTTCTCCTAATTTTCTCAATCACATCCTCAACCACCCCACAACGTTCTTTCACTGCTTCATTAGTCAACCTGTCCCTCCATGTCTCACCACATGCTCCTTTCAGGTAACTAATTTTCACTGCTCTCACTCCTGAATTGTTCCCCTCTAGCAAAGTCCACGCCTCGCTTCCATACGTTAGGGTAGGGATCACAGTACTCTCATGCACTGACTTTTTAACTTCCATACTCACCTCCAATTCCTCATCACCACTTTCAGTAAGCCACCAACCTTCCTTCTCTCCTGTACCCTTTCAAGCACATCATCACCAAAACTTCCACCCTTACTCATCACGCTACCCAAGTACTTGAATGCACTCACATTCTCCATATCCACACCATCCAACCTCATCGTGCATTCTGTGACTTCATTCCTCTCAAACACCACAGCATTAACTTTCAGATTCCTTTTCTTACACACTGTCCCATATTCATTCACGACTACAAATCCGCCTCCCACCAAACACCGTGCCTTGCCTCGTGACGCCTGCGACCCCACGCCTAGGAGCCCTTCTCCTGCCGCCGACGAATGCCCAACTCTCTACATTGACCCTGACGAATTCACCAGACACTTTCAATAGCAGCTCTCCCAGTCCAACTTCCTCTCCTTGCTCTCCAGCCATGTCACCCATCCTTCATAATTTCCTACCGCCTAACAACTGCCACCTCTTCGACATCTGCTTCTCACTGGCAGGCCTCACACTATAGGCCCTCTCCCACTCTGTTTCAACAGGTGGGAAAATCTAACAACAACAACAACCAAACCTTGCAACTCCCATTCATCTTCACTCAACAATACTCTATCATCAGCAGATAGCAACATCGGAATCTTCCACACCATTAGAGCCATCCTGTCATCCACTGCTCTACCTGGCACCTCCTTTATAACCCCATCCATAAACAAATTAAACAGCCATGGAGACATCACGCATCCCTGCTTCAGTCCCACAATTAGATCAAAGAACTCACTCAGCTCACCATCCAGTCGCACCGTAGCCCTAGCTCCCTCGTACGTACTCTTCACAGCACTCAACAATTTTCCCTCCACTCCATATATTCTTAATACCTTCCACATACGCTATATATTTTCATGGCCAAAAATGAAATACTGATGCACTCTGTTCACAGCTGGGATAATTTGTTACTTCCCTTAATGAAGCATCACACTTTAGAGAATCATGTATTGGAGAAAAACATGCCTAGTCACTCCTAGTTTAATTCAGTATTAACGAGCAGAGGAAATGAAGAAAGTGAACAGAAATATCGGGTCAGATTATGAATGTGTACACAGAGAAACTTAAAAGCCTCTTCAGTATTGAAATATTGATATTATTTAGCACAGGATGTGAGCAGCAGAAGTGGTGATATATTAAACGAACATTTGCATCTATTAGCCCCCTCACTCTCACATAAGTTTTTAAGTTTCCGCGGGTGTGACAATCTCCCCCCCCCCCTGCGGCCGCGGGCTCCGATAATGTGTATTCTCGGCTTATTTTCACCACCCAAAAGTATTTATTTTCCCATCATAACCACATATGGTACTCGTCGATGTTTGTTCTACACGATAAGCAAAAAAAAAAAAAAAAAAAACACACACACACACACACACACACACTATACAGAAGTTAGGAAGCTGAGAATAAACATTCGTGACACCGATTTCACTTCCCAACATCATAAGTCGAATGTTTACGAATCAATCTCTACACGTTATACCATCAATCGAAAGAGAATTTTATTAGCTTTCGAATGCCGGGTGTCCCAGTTTGATACGAGGTATGGTCTTCGAGTAATAAGCGATAAAGTAAAAACTCTGGTTCGACAGAGTACAACTTTTATAATCGGAGAGATTTTGTGGCAAATTTTCAGTGAGAGCAATAGGTTTTTACTTCATTATCCGATGCAGAATTTCATTGGCTTTCATTTAAGACAAGTACGGTAATCCTAGGCCTTATAGTTCTCGAGAAAATTGCAATAAACTATGGTGTATTTTGCCGTGTGCTGAACCGCGGGCAGCCGCGCTGACTTACAGTATTTTCCCTTAGCGCGCGAACATGTTTTATGCTTGCTAGCTACGGTTTCTCCGCTCCCTTCCTTACGAGCACGTGGGTGACTCACCTATTTCTCCCATAAATACATAACCAAATATATCTCTTTATAAGAAACAGATTATATTTCAATAATAAAATGTAAATGCACTTGTACCTAACCTCGCGTTGCATTTCGCTACCTTTGTACCTAACCTCGCGTTGCATTTCGCTACCTTTGTACCTAACCTCGCGTTGCATTTCGCTACCTTTGTGCTAACTCAGGTGAACAAAACCTGCTATTCCTTACGAGCACGTGCGTCACTTTTTCACTTTCTTTTCACATAAAACATAGCCCAGTCTATCAATACATAGGAAACACAGTACATTTCACCAAAAGATATATATATATATATATATATATATATATATATATATATATATATATATATATATATATATATATAGGCAATTGTTCCTAACCTCGCATTGCACTGCGCTACCTTTGTGCTACGCTAACTCAGGTGTACGACACACTTCCGTACGATAACGTGGGTCACTTTTTCAGTCTTTTCACATGAAACTTTACCAAATCATTCAATATATCAGATAAACAGTATATTACACCACAGCAAGTACATGGGCGTCATACACAGGTCAATTATGTGGCCCATACGTGGCTGGTGAGACATAGCAGAAGATGATTTCCAGAGGAGTACATGGTTCACTTTCACTTTCTTTTCACATTACACAGAACCAAATATATCATTTCATGAGATACACACTATATTACACCACCGCATTTTACGTATCTCGCGCCGCATTTCACTACCTTTGTGATGACTCACGTGTACGAGCCGCTCCCTTCCTTACGAGCACGTGGGTGACTCACCTATTTCTCCTATAAATACATAACCAACTATATCTCTTTATAAGAAACAGATTATAATTCAATAATAAAATGTAAATGCACTTGTACCTAACCTCGCGTTGCATTACGCTACCTTTGTGCTAACTCAGGTGAACAAAACCTGTTATTCCTTACGAGGACGTGTGTCACTTTTTCACTTTCTTTTCACATAAAACATAGCCCAGTTTAGCAATACATAGGAAACACAGTACATTTCACCAAAAGAGATATACGTGACACTTACCTGTCCCATACGGTGTAGCAGAGATGCTGCAGTGTTTATAATATTTTCACAATACTCGCAATAAAATCCATCATTTTTTGAAACATACATTATATTTTCACCACAACAGTTCCTGATCGTGCTCTGTATGTCACATCTGCGATACCTAAGGTTTTGCAGACGATATTTTTTGATGATCATGTGGTGAAGTGTTTACATTCATCCGCACAAGCATACGATAAACCTACCAATAACACTCATGCTTTATTTCACACAGAAAGCATACGGAATAAATATAACAATATGATAAAAGCAAATATTCCTATAAAAACCTACTGTATTTCCTCTACTCACAATGGCTTGCCCTGGCTGTAATACGAAACTGATTCCTGCCCTAGCCATTATTTCATCACGTACACTCATTGCACTATACTCTTATCTATTGCACAATAACACTATCCACCATATATCAGCATAAAACAAGGACTTCATCCACACCTTGGAAAATATTCCGTTCTTGACAACGCGGTGTCATCAAGTGGTTTCCTGCCTCCCTCAACTAAGCTAAACGTTTCACCATGTCTTTCCTCACTCGCTGTTGCACACTACATACACCTGCATCACTATCACTGTTATTCAAATGTTGAATACTCACATTGGATGCAGAGAAGAGGCAGCGTAGTTGCTGGGAAACGCTGATAAACGGGGTAGCCTTACCAGTATCTTCGTTGGGCCAACGGTAGAATAACGGGCACAATTGATTCACCAAAACCTAATTCCCTATTACAAACACAAAATCTAATCACAATAGTGCCCAAAAACGACACATAAGCATTATTGGTACAGTGAAATATGACGCGAGTCCCGGGACGGGGTAGAGAGAGCAAAATTTAAATCCCCAGCTGCGCGCTACCTTCCTGCCTGACAGCTGACATGTTACTAATCATCTCGCCCATGCTGCCGCACGTCTCGGGTCCCGAGGTTGCCAAGTCATTACTTTTGGCAAGAGGCGCAGGAACTAGGACGCTTCCAAAAATGATGCAGATCAGCCGAAAACTTTTACTTTGACGTAAGTTTTTGTGATTTGAGGACGTAAAACGCGTCCTCGCAGATAGTCGCAGAAAGGCCCAAAAGACTCGCTACGCGTCATCGACAACGAGAGGGTTAATGCACTGAGAGACGATTTTCACCGTATTGTGATGATCTAGGACACAGTGTTATCTAATAGTCATACATCATGTGCTGTCGGCGATATATTTGTTAACTTGCTTCACTTACATCAATTTGTATGGTGCAGCAGACGTCCCCTTCACTCTCTGCACTTGGGTGATGGGGATCTTGTTATGACTGAAATATTGGTGGCATTCTTGAGGGAGACCGAATCAGATTGGTATGACATTTTACTGTCGATGGTTGCGTTTTTATTGCTTCTACATATGTACGGTTTGCATAATTTAATTAGGGCAAACAACTAACGTACAAGGAATAGTTCCTGCTTTATCCTGCTGCCTTCTATATGGGTGTCCCCTATATTAAACTACATGCCTTGCCTGACGGTCACCAGCTGATAATTACACTGTGTAAAACAGAGGTGTTGGGCACTTGCAGTTGTGCTTTGCAAGAGCAGGAATTTTACTTTTTTTTACATATGTGATATATATATATATATATATATATATATATATATATATATATATATATATATATATATATATATATATATATATTTCTTATGCGAGAAAGAAGGAACCAAAGGCCATGAGCCCACAATAACAGTTCCCTCCAAGAGAAAAACAAAATACAAGAGAGAGCCAAATTCAAGATCCGTTCATTTCGAGATGCATGGACACACTGCGTTTGAAAGACTGGAGATCATAGGCAGCAGGAAATACAGACAGAGGAAGACAGTTCCAGAGTTGACCTGTTGCATAAATGAAGAACTGAGAGTAATGGTTAACTCTTGCATTAGAGAGTTGGACAGAAAAGGGATGAGAGTTTGCTGCTAGATGGGTGCTACGCGCCTGTCGTAGAGGTGGAGGAATGCATGCAGACAGTTCGGAGGAGCAGTGACCATTAAAGTAGCGATAGAAAAGAGATAAAGATGCAACAGTGCGGCAAAGAGACAGAGGTTGAAGGGAATCAGTAAAAGGAGGAGAGTTAATGAGACAAAAAGCCTTTGACTCCACCTTATTGAGAAGAGCTGTGTGTGGGAAGCCTCTCCACACATGAGAGTTGTACTCCACACAGGGGGGAATAAAACCCCTGTATAGAGTCAACAATTGTGCAGGGGTAAAGAAAGAATGGAGTCGGCTTAGCACACCCAATCTCTTCGAAACAGATTTTACAAGAGATGTAATATGATCTTTCCAAGATAAATCCCGAGTAAATGAAACCCCAAGCATGTTCAAGGATGATGCAGGATTAAGCTGAATATTATTAAACATTAGTGGGTATACCTGTGGAAGATTTAGATGGGTTGATAGGTGTAAGAACTGAGTCTTAGATGCATTAAAAACAACAAGATTATATATACCCCAGTCAGAGATACGTGCCGAGTCAGACATTAGGTGTGTCATAGCCTCATCCCTTGTTTGTTGAAGTAACTGCTGAGATGGGTGTTGCGGGAACTGCATGGAAAGGTGAAGGTTGGAGTCATCAGCATATGAGTGGACAGGGTTAGATGTACAGCTTAGAAGGTAATTGATGAATAAAAGGAAGAGAGTTGGTGATAGGACAGAGCCCTGAGGAATACCACTGTTGATAGATCTAGGAGAAGAACGATGGCCGTCTACAACAGCGGCTATAGAACGACTAGAAAGGAAGCTAGCGATGAAGGCACAGATGGAAGGATAGAAACCGTAAGAGGGCAGTTTGGAAATTAAAGATTTATGCCAGACTCGATTGAAAGCCTTTGAGATGTCAAGTGCAATGGCAAAGCTTTCGCCAAAGTCCCGAAAGGAGGATCACCAGGAGTCTGAAAGGTAGGTGAGAAGATCGCCAGTGGAGCGTCCCTGACGGAACCCATACTGACGATCAAAAAGAAGGTTGTGATAGGAAAAATCCCTTAAAATTTTTCTATTGAGAATTGACTCGAAAACTTATGAAATACAGGATGTTAAATCAATTGGACGATAGTTGGAGGGTTGGGAGTGGTCACCCTTCTTTGGGACTGCCTGAATGAGAGCAAACTTCCAGCAAGAAGGAAAGGTACAAGTTGACAGACAAAGGCGAAAGAGTTTGCCTAGGCTGGGTGTAAGCACAGAAGCACAGTTCTTGAGAACAACAGGAGGGACTCCATCAGGCCCATATGCCTTGTTAGTATTGAGGCCAGTGATGGCAGAAAATACATCAGCTGAAGAAATTTTAATGTCAGCCATGAGGAAGTCAGAGGCGGGAAGTGATGGAGGAACAGCACCAGAATCATCTCAGGTGGAATTGGAGGAGAAGTCTGTGCGAAGAGATCTGCCTTATCAGTAGAAGAAATAGCTACAGAACCATCAGAGTAGAAAAGAGGAGGGAAGGATGATGAGGTAAAGTTGTTAGAAAGGTTTTTGGCAAGGTGCCAGAAGAAGCGGGAAGAATTAGAGTTGGAGAGTTGAGAGCATTTAGTACAGATGAAAATGTTTCTAGCAGAGCAAAGAACAGACTTAGCACGATTCTGGGCAGAAACGTAAAGATGATGTGATTCAGGGGTGGGTTGGCTCCAGTACCTTTTGTAGGCCCTCTCCTTGTTGTGGACAGGATTAGAACAAGCGTGATTAAACCAAGGCTTTCTTGGGTTAGTCAAAGGATATGAGAAAGGAATGTATGCTTCCATGTCCGAGAGAATAACCTCCGTAATGCGCAAGGCACACTCAGATGGCTCCCGGCCATGGAAGCAATAATCATTCCAGGGAAAATCAAAGAATTACTGCCTAAGGGCCTCCCAATCCGCGGCTCCAAAAAGCCACACACGACGTTTCCCTGGAGGGTCCACAGGACGTACCGGAGTGATAGGACAGGGTAAGGTGATAAGGTTGTGATCAGAGGAGCCCAACGGAGAGAAAAGATTAACAGTGTAAGCAGAAGGATTAGTTGTAAGGAAGAGGTCAAGTATGTTGGAGCTCTTTCCAAGGTGGTCTGGGATATGGGCAGGGTGCTGTACAAGCTGCTCTAGGTCATTAAGGATAGAAAAGATGTAGTCTTGTTTACCAGGTAGATCAGTGAAAGGAGAGGAGAGCCCAAGGTTGTGGTGAACATTGAAATCTCCTAGAATTGAGATTTCAGAGAAAGGAGAAATGGATAGAATGTGTTCTATCGTAGAAGTAAGATAGTCAAAGAATTTTTGATAGTCAGTAGAATTAAGGGATAAGTAAACAGCACAGATATATTTAGTCAGAGAATGACAGGAAAGCCGAAGACAGAGTGTAGAGAATTCAGAAGAATCGAGTTCAGGAACACGAGAACAAGGTAAGTCGTTGCGTGTATATACACAACAGCCACCTTTGGCTTTGAAATGAGTATAGAGAAAGTAGGAGGATACAGAAAAGGGTTTGCTGTCAGTTGCCTCAGACAGCTGAGTCTCAGTTAGAAAAAGAAGGTGAGGTTTAGAGGAGGAGAGGTGGTGCTCAACAGAGAGAAAGTTAGAGGAAAGGCCGCGAATGTTGCAGAAATGAAGAAGAGGAGAGTCAGACAGTGGTTCCAGGCACCTCGAGATATATATATATATATATATATATATATATATATATATATATATATATATATATATATATATATATATATATGGGTAAATTAGGGTAGACAGTTGATGTTCATGGAAAGTTCCTGGCTCCCATCGCTTTCTTTTACATATTGGTGTCCCCTACATTAATCCAGGTATTTCGTCTGGCAGTCAGTAGGTAATGACTGCAAGTGTGGAATGCAGAAAGGCACTAAACATTTGGAGTCGATGGTGTTCTGTTGGCCGAGGTAGTTTATGCATTACTTATGTAAGCCCGCAGTGGCAATTTAGTTATATTGATCTATTAATCTGTTTAAGTAATAATGTACGATAGCGTTTGGTTTGGTTTCTCGGTGTTTGGCTCTCAAGTTATTTTTTAAAAATAATTTACTCTTGAACACATCATGTTTATTAAAAACATGTTGGTATATAAATAAAAGTCACAAAATTAGTACAAATGTTGAAACAATAAGAGTGAAAGTGATTTAATGACCTTGATCGTCGGTTAGTTGTCGATATCTTCCCCCTTAACCCCTTAACCATGGGGCATCACTTTTGTGATGCTCGGGCGCAATGGATCATACCGCGAGGTGTCACTTTTGTGATTCTGTGTTGTTTTGAATTCTCCTGGGCTTACAAGTGGTGGCTTGTATCATCTATCAGTACTGCCAATGTCCAACACTAGTCATCACTCCAAATCTCATCTGTACTCCCATCCATTGTTGACAGTTTAGCCATTTTTCCCCTTTCCTGACTCCCCTCCCTACCTCCCCTCCATTACCCTCTCCTCTTGCCTGCCCAGCCACGCTGCGCTAAATCAAATCTCCCCTGGAATTATCCACTGATTTCATCCATTGAAATAAGCCCTATGCCCTATTCTTATACAAAATAATATGTACCAAAAAGAAATAAGGTAAGTGATAGTGCTATACACCTTGATTTGGCTAATTATCACCTGACAACACCTCATGTGCACTTGTTCGCTAATTTCCCATGGAAATTTCCCCTTTGAAATATGCCGTATAATCTATTCTCGTAATAAAAATATATATAAGAAAGGAAGGGAGAAGCCTAAGTGACATTTACATTCACCTGGAACTACCTATTTTTTTTTATGTATTTTCGAGATTTCCTACCAGTCATTTTTTAGCATGTACTGCTACTGTTCACCAATAGTCAGCACTCCTAATCTCATCTGTACTCCCATCCATTGTTGACAATTTAGCCATTTTCCTCCGTTCTTGACTCCCCTCCCTACCTCCCCTCCAGTACCCTCTCACCCCTCCCTACCTCACCTCCTTTACCTTTTCCTATCACCTGTCCGGCCACGCTGCACTAAAGCAAATCTCCCCTGGAATTTTCCACTGATTTCATCCATTGAAATAAGCCCTATGCTCTATACTTATACAAAATAATATATACAAAAAAGAAATAAGTGATAGTGCTATGCATCTGGAATTGGCTAATTATCACCTGACAACACCTCACATGCACTCGTTCGCTAAATTCCCACGGTAATTTCCCCTTTGAAATGCAAAGAAAGTGGTTGAGGAGACGAAGGGGAAGACAGGAGGAAGCAGCTCCTGTGAGAAGAGTGGAGAGATTGCAAGATAGTGAGAAAATGACAGAGTATAAGAGCATAGTGCAAAAAAGATTGGGAAGGTATGAGCTAGAGCAGATGGAAGGGGTGGAAGACGTATGTAAGATATTCACGGAAGAGATAAGCGCAGCATGTGAGGCGGTTTGTGGAGTGAGGAGGAGATGCAAGGGTGTGAAAGGGACAGCATGGTGAAATGATGAGGTGAAACGAGCTGTGGAACAAAAGAAGAAGGCATATGGTGAATGGTTGGCGAGTAGAGGTAGGGGAGAAGATGAGAGAGAGAAGAGAGAGGTATATGTGAGCAGGAGAAGGGAGGTTAAGAGACTGGTGAAGGAGAGTAAGAAGAAAGTGGATGAAGAGTTTGGGAGGAATCTGAGTGTGAAATGGAGGGAGAGTAAGAAATTGTTTTGGAAGGAGGTAAAGAAAGTAAGGCAGTGTGAAAGGGGAAATAGTAGGGGAGTGAAAGATAGGAATAATAGATTGTTGGTGGAGAAGAGAGAGAAATTGAGGAGATAGAAGGAGCACTTTGAGGATTTGTTGAATGTAGAGAGTGAGAGCAGTGTGGGTATAAGTGGTTGGGGAATGGCTGGGAGAAGAAGAGATGAGAGGAGGGAGGAAGAGATCAGTAGGTCGGAAGTAGTGGAAGCGTTGAAGAAGATTAAGCTGGGAAAGGCCCCAGGAATTGATGGAGTGTGTGGTGAAATGCTTAGGTATGGGGGTGAGATTGTTGTAGAGTGGATATGGAAGTTGTGTAGATTGGCTTGGGAAGAGGGAAGGGTTCCAGAGGACTGGAAATCAGGTATAATTGTTCCTCTGTACAAAGGAAAAGGGGAGAGAGAAGTATGTGGTAACCATGGGGTATTTGCCTTCTTAGTGTGACTGGTAAAATATATGGTAGAATACTAATTGATAGGGTTAGGCATATGACAGAGGAGCTAGTTGGAGAAGAACAAGGGGGATTTAGGAAGGGAAAAGGGTGTGTAGATCAGATATTTGTTCTAAGATGTTTAGTGAAGAAGTATCTAGAGAACGGAAGGAAAGTGTATGCTGCCTTCATGGACTTGGAGAAAGCTTATGACAGAATAGATAGGCAAGGTATGTGGAAGGTATTAAGAATATATGGAGTGGAGGGGAAATTGTTGAGTGCTGTGAAGAGTATGTACGAGGGAGCTAGGGCTACGGTGCGAGTGGATGATGAGCTGAGTGAGTTCTTTGATCTCAATGTGGGACTGAAACAGGAGTGTGTGATGTCTCCATGGCTGTTTAATATATATATGGATGGGGTTGTAAAGGAGGTGCAAGGTAAGGCAGTGGATGTGGGGGTGGCACTAATGAATGAGGGTGAGATTTGGAAGCTTCCGGTGTTGCTGTTTGCTGATGATACAGTATTGTTGAGTGAAGATGAATGGGAGTTGCAAGGTTTGGTGAATGAATTTGGGACAGTGTGTAGGAGGAGGAAGCTGAAAGTTAATGTAAACAAAAGTAAAGTTATGGTGTTTGAGAGGAATGAAGTCACAGAGTGTACAGTGAGGTTGGATGGTGAGGATGTGGAGAATGTGAGTGCATTCAAGTACTTGGGTAGTGTGATGAGTAAGGATGGAACTTTGGGGGATGAAGTACGTGAAAGGGTACAGCAGGGAAGAAAGGTTGTTGGTACACTGAAAGCAGTGATGAGAAATAGGGAGGTGAGTATGGAAGTTAAGAAGTCACTGCATGATGGTATTGTGATCCTTACCCTGACATATGGAAGCGAGGCGTGGACCTTGCAAGAGGGGAACAAGTCAAGAGTGAGAGCAGTGGAAATGAGTTACTTGAGAGGAGCATGTGAAGTGACGTGGAGGGACAGGTTGACGAATGAAGAAGTGAAGGAACGTTGTGGGGTAGATGTGGATGTGGTTGAAAAGATTAAGAGAAATACACTGAGGTGGTTTGGACATGTGGAGAGAATGGAGGATGAAAGACTGACAAAGAGGGTGTATGTAGGTGAGGTGGAGGGAGGGAGAGGGAGGGGTAGACCGAGGATGAGGTGGAGGGATGGAGTTGAGAGGTATATGAGGGAGGGGGGGGTGAGTTGGGGGGAGGGTAGTCAAATGGTGGGTGACAGAGTGACTTGGAGGCGTTTTGTCTGCGGCCACCCTTTGTGGGATTAGGGCGTCGGGCTATAGATAGATAGATAAATAGATAGAATCTATTTTCGTAATAAAAATATATATAAGAAAGGAAGGGGGAAGCCTAAGTGACATTTACATTCACCTGGAACTACCTATTTCTTTATGTATTGCCGAGATTTCCTACCAATAATTTCTTAGCATGTAAGTTAGTAGCTGTCAGCCCCATTGTCACTGTCAACCCTTGCCTGCTCAGATAAGCCATGCCATTCAGTTCCTTGTCCTCCTCTGTGGTCAAACCATGTCGCACTCGCGCCCCGCCATTTCCACCACTTCTGCGCCCATTGCAAAGGGCCCCATGACCTCTACCCCCAGAAAAACTTGTGGGGGAAGCAGGAAAGGACTAAGTGACTCTGCAGTGGAACGTGAACTTGCAGAATTATCAATGATAATGATGGATAGTGACTATGATCCTTCGGGTGATTCATGTGATGAGCCGGGTGAGGAAATCGTGCCAGAAACTCCTAGTATGAGTGCTTCAGTGTCCCAAGTTATCCCAAGCTCCAAAGGAAAGGAGCCCTTAGTGCAGCAAGGGAAGGAATTTGGGAAGGGAGTGAAAAGGCAGCGGGTTAGCCCCGGAACAATGGCCCCGCGTGACCCAGCCTGCCATGAGTCCCAAGGTGAATCATCTCCCCACTCCCTTAGCCCCACTTCACTCATTTCTTCCTCTTCTTCAGCGGAATTTTCTCCGGAGTCTTCGTCGTCGGAGTCGCCACCAGCACCTACAGTAAAGGCAGGCCATAGAGGAAGAGGTAAATCCCTGACCCGTAAAAGTAGAGTTGCCAGTAGACTAAGGGCTGCTAGTGCTGTACGGCAACTCAGGGTCAGTGTGAGTGACCTTGAGCCAGCTCAATCTGCCTCACAGCCACCCTCCACCCTCACCCACCCTACACTGCCACGACAGGGAATCCTGGACGCCTTCGCGGGGACAGAAGGGTTCGATTTTGTCCCAGAACATCTTGATTTCAAAGAGAGTTCCTCAGGGATACAGCCTGCCTTCACTCTTGACGAGGATGCTGAGTGTGTTGACTTCCTTTTGGCCTTCCTTGATGACGAAGTCATGCAGCACATATGTGATGAGACCAACAGGTATGAATCACAACGTGCTGCAAGTGGTACTTGTGCAGCGAAAATGCAACAGTGGACCATGCTGGGAGTGCAGGAGCTGTATGTGTTCTTCGCCCTCATGCTTCTCATGCCACACTCAAAGAAGCATGAGTTGGAAGAATACTGGTCCATGGACCCCTTACTACCCTCACCCACCTTCAATAAGTACATGTCCAGAGATTGCTTCCGGAACATAATGGGAAACCTGCACTTCACCAACAACGATGTACCTTCCCAGACCGACCCACTCTGGAAGATCCGGGAGATTCTGAGCAGAATGAAGGATAAGTTTATGACATTCTTCCACCCCTTTCAGAAGGTTATCATTGATGAATCCTTGGTTTTGTTCGGAGGACGTCTTAGGTTTGTGCAGTACATTCCAAGCAAATGCCATTGCTTTAGAATCAAGTTCTTTGTACTGTGCGACTGTAAGACGGGGTACATCCTTGACTTCTTCATTTATTCAGCCAGCACTGTCGATCTTGATAAAACACACACCCCTGGCTTCTCAGGCTGTGTAGTGAAAGTGCTCCTTGAAAGGTATTTTGGTGGGAATCATGTGATGTATACTGACAACTATTATACAGCACCGAAACTTGCTAAATACCTTTCAGAGCACGGCATCGGCTCCTGCGGCACTGTCAAGAGTAATCGTGCCCACTTCCCTAAATTCCCAGGGGCAGGAACCTCGCAGCAAGGAGTTGTGCACCTACGCATGTCTGAGAAGATGCTGGCAATATGGTGGCATGACAAGAGGGTCGTGCACATGCTCACCACCGTACACAAGGGGAAACTGAAAGACAGTGGGAAGGTCGACCATAGGACAGGCGAACCTGTGAGGAAACCTGATGTTGTCATAGACTACAATATCAATATGCGGCTGGTGGACAAGACTGACATGATGATTGGAGAGATCGACTGCCTCAGGAAGAATACTAGGTGGTACAGGAAAGTTTTTCTGCATCTCATAGACATGACGATGCTGAACGCCTTCATCCTGTACAAGATGAAGATAAAGCCACCCAAGTCCTTCTCCCTGAGGTTGTTCACCAGGACTTGTTTTCAGCAGTTGCTTGAGAGATATGGTAAGGTGGTAGCAGCAGCTCCAAGGCGCCATGCAGTAAGACTTCCCGACAGACTTGAGCAGAGGGCGTACATGGATCAGCACAGACTGGTGCAAATGCCTGCCACAACCAAGAGGAAGGCTGCGATCCGCAGGTGCCAGGTGTGTGCACATACCACCCGATGCACACCTGAGCACAAACGCACCTCTTGGCAGTGCGCTGAGTGCCAGGTTCCCCTCTGCGTTACCTGCTTCTTTGATTACCACAGCCAGAAGCAGTTCTAAGAGTGCAAGTGGAAAATGAAAATAATGTGTAAATAATGTGTAAATAATATGTAAATAGCAAGTGAAAGCAATGGACGTACATATGATTGAACAGTGTAATATAGTTTTATGTTACTGCAAGTGACAGTGAATAACATAGTGTAAGTAAAATAGTAGTGTAAATATTGAAAATACAATAGAAAATGTAAATAAAAATGTAAATAATTAGTAATATAAGAATATGAGTACCAATACTTGAGGTTATCACAGTGAAAGTGAATCCGTGGCTCTCTACGTATTTTACTGAAAGAAAAATTGAATGCCTACAGTGACAATAAACTACTACTACTGAAGGAAATTTATGGATAAAGACTGCAGATATATATAAGTGTTATATAGTAATAGGAATATAAAGGGTGAGTGTTTTTTTGAATAATAAATGACAGAATACCAGCGGCGAACTAGCGCAAGTGGGAAGGTCATCCGTGCTCGTAATTTTCATTGCTTTCACAGTGTTTTTTTTTGGAGTATGGATTCCAAACTACTTGTTAATCATAGAATAGTGTTTCTAGTGACAATATCTGGCTGTGGTAATCATATTACGGGTTGTCGGGAAGTGAAAAGTGGAGACTTCGTTACCCAACTTCAGAGGCTCCACAAGTCCTACGGTACTCGACGAAGGCTCAACAAACATCCAAGGAGAAATCTGAAGGTATGTGCCATAGGCATATGTAATTTTAATATTCTAGGACTAATAACTGATTTTTGGGAAATATTTTTAGAGAGTCTGTCGGAGCGTGAATATGCCCATGGGACACGCAAGTCAGAGCAAAACAAGCCCGCTGTTAAGGGGTTAAAGAAAATAAATGTGTTGGAAAAAAAAAAAAAAAAACATAGCCTCTCTCAGATATGAAATATCTGCCAGCAGTGGAAAGGGAGAAGTACAGGTGGAGGATCATTGGCAAACTTTTGTCCCTAACTTTATTGGCATTTATCAATTTTCTGTTACATGAGGAAAACTTAAATGTACTGCGACTAGCTATAACAGTCCACGTGAGGCTTAAAGCATGACCGGAACTCCCCCTCCTGAAAGTGATTTTCTTAATAAAATCTTCACTTTACTGGCTAAGTACGAATGGGGAAAGAGTATTATTCGTAGTGAGCGTGAAGCGTTTGAAGTGACATGATTATGGTGGGCATGCTTCAGAAGTGGAGTAATGGTTCGATGATTTTTAAGTCGTAAGCAGTGATCATGTAAATTAGCTCAGGAGGAGAGTGCTCAATAAAGGTGGAGGAGGAGAGGAGGAAGAGGGTAGTAAGAAAACTGAGCGAAATGGTAGGAGGGATTGGAGTGGTAGGGAGGAGCAAAGTAGGAGGAAAGAAAGAGGTGGGAGAAGGGAGTGAGACTGGTATAAGGACTTGGGTGAGGAGGAGGAGGGAGACTAGAGGAAGCGTTGAGGTGAGGAGGAAGGGATGAGGTGGAAGGAGGGAGTGAGGTAAGGAGGAGGAGGGCTTAAGGTGGGAGAAGAAAATGAGAGTGGAGGAGAGGGAGGTGGGAGGAAGGAGAGAAGTGGGAGAATGGACTGAGGAGGGAGGAGGAGGGAAGCAAGAGGAGAGAATAAAGGGGAAGGAACAAATAATCCCCTAGTTGCCTGTTACCGTACCATTTCCCTTGCCTGAACTGCAGGGACTCGCGTCACTATTTTAACACTTTGGCTGAGAAATGCAAATTTGGTCTTTCTTTCTGGCACATGTCCGACGATATAATTACATTCTGAGAAGCCCATCGCTGCAAAAAGAATTCAGTCTGTTTGGATTTACGGTTTGGCCGATAATTCGTTTCGTTTCGCTCATAAAGACCCCAGTAGGCTTGCATGCGACCAGCTAGGTCACCCAGTGGCGGCTCACCATGCTGCTCGGTCTCTAGCAGCCTCTTTATTCAATCCTTTAACCCAAAGGCCGCACTCCATGACCTCGTCCCAATCTGTTTCGGTCTGCTTCTCGCATCTTCCCTCTGCGTTGACATCCATCCCTCCGCACCCAGTTGTCCTTCACCATTTCAAGGGTCTTAGAGAACATAATGACTGGATAGAACCTAACATATCAAAATAACAGCATTTGGACAAAGTTATCATAGAATGAAGTAGGAGAGATCGCATGCAGAAGAAAATGAAGTTTTACATAACGTAAATTTTCCTGCAAGGAAAATTTTAGGTCCGTTAGTTTCATATTGCTATTTTTAATATCATAATTACTGTCATTTTTGTTATTATTAGTTATAATTATTATTATTATTATTATTATTATTATTATTATTAGTAGTAGTAGTAGTAGTAGTAGTAGCAGTAGTAGTAGTAGCAGTAGTAGTGGTAGTAGTAGTAGTAGTAGTAGTAGTAGCAGTAGTAGTAGTAGTAGTAGTAGTAGTAGCAGTAGTAGTAATAGTAGTAGTAGCAGTAGTAGTAGTAGTAGCAGAAGTAGCAGTAGTAGTAACCGTAGTAGTAGCAGTAGTAGTATTGTTGTTGTTCTTTTTTTCTTCTTCTTCTTCTTCTTATTATTATTATTATTATACATGGAGAGACAGGCTGACAAATGAGGATATAAAGGAGCGATGTGGTGTGGATGTGGATGTGATAGGAAGTGTTTGGAGGAACACACTGAGGTGGTTTGGCCATGTGGGGAGGATGGAGGGTGAGAGACTGACAAGGAAAGTGTATGTGAGTGAGGTAGAGGGGGGAAGAGGGAGGGGAAGGGAGGCCGAGGATGAGATGGAGGGATGGAGTGGAGAGGTATATGAGAGAGGGGGGTGTGAGCTGGGAGCAGGGCAATAAAATGGCGGAACGTGGAGGCGATTTGTTTGTGCCCACCCCGTACGGGATTAAGGCGTCTGGCAATAGATAGATAGATAGATTATTATTATTAGTAGTAGTAGTAGTAGTATCAATTATTAGAGTCGCTAAAGAGCCTATTTTGGAAGGATATGATAAAAACGAAGGAAAAAAATTATATGGAAATGGACGATTACTCATAAAACAGACATCTACTGTATATGACCACTAAGATTTCTTATGACCAATAAAAATCGTTTGGTATTAACTAAAATTTTATTCCCATGTGTACCAGCAAAGACAAGTTTTATTTTTTTAGCTATATTTTTTAAAGCCTTTCTTTGCTGTGGTTCCTTTCAGCAGAACAAAATCCTCTGGTGCCAGTTTCCATATAATGCCTAGGTAAACCAAAAGCAGTTATAGGGATAGTTTTTAATGTCTCTAACCTCAGGCTTTCTCTCGGTAAAAAAAAAAAAAAAAAGGAGGGGGGGGAAATGGGTGTTGGCCTGAATATAATAATGAAGAGCACGAACCACAGTGAAAGATTTTGAAATAATTGTGATACTAACCCGTTCACTCAAATGAAGTTATTTTTCACCTTATTCCTACCGCTATCAGAAGACCTCATTTACCTTAAGGAAGATCTTTGACAGTAAAAACGTCATTGGATGCATTATTAAACGCCTCCAGTTAGCCAAGTCCCTCCAGTAGCCTAAGCTTGTCTGGTGACAGAAAGAATAAAATACAAAAAAAATATATATATATATATTGTGCCTGATTGGACTGCAGGGGTAAACTCATTCCCAGCCAATAATAAGTTCGTTATCAGTGTCAACAGAATAATTAGCACATCCATCAACGCCCACACCCACAAAGGCTGTGTCAGAAGCTTTAACATATTCAGTTCGCCGACGTGTGTAACCCTTTCAGCCCCATGACGTACTTTATAAATGATTGAAGTTCTTTATATAAAATTCTATAGACAATTTGGTTCATCTGGGGATAATGTTTTCGACCAGCAAGAGATCGGTATAATCTTCATAAACCTTTCGCACAAGAGAATTTTCGTTGGCTAAATGAATTCGTTTTGAAGTAACAGGGACGATCTAAATTATGAGTCAGAAGCCAGGGGGTTAATTTACCTTAGAAGAAAACATCGCGGCCTTGAAGAGATTACTTGATGTTAGATCTAATTCATTCCCTTCTAAAAATCTCTCCGACGCTGAACACAAATATCTGAAGGCAGTAAGAATTTGTAAAAAAAAAAGAAAGAAAGAAAAAAGAAAAGATGAAGGGGTGGTTGACTTTATCCTCTGCTTCTCTCATTGTGATACAAATAAATCTTTTACTTCGAGGAATGATGCTGGTGAGGGACGCCTTCTTGTGGTGGCACCGATATATTGGGCTACTCAAGTGTGTGGTTATACAGATGTCCCTCATTTATTATCCTCTCCTGAAAGAACGGTGGTGAATTGCAGAGGGAGATCTTAGTTCTTTAGTTCACCTGGCTAATATTTCAGGTAATTTTTTTTTTTTTTTTTTTTTTCAAGAAAGAAACCAAAGGCCAGAATCCAGGAAGACTGTTCCCTCCTAGCAAAAAAATAAATAAATAAATAAAATAAAATAAAAGCCAAATTCACAATCCATAACGACAACATGGGAAATCTGTTTTTGTCATATTCTTCCTTTATCCAACCAATACTCTTCCGCTTAAGGGAGAGGCCAAGCAAAGGTTGGACTAAAATAATGTCTGTATGCAACTCCCTGTTACGAAATATCTCTCCTAAGCATAATAAAATCGTCTGCAAAAACATAAATTTAAAAGTGGGAGTACATCATAGTATAGACGGAGTTAAGCACGAGACTGTCTTCTATAGTATTCTCACCGCTACGAGGAGTATGTTTTCACCCCTGTTTGTTTGTCCGTTTCTTTGTCCGTTAGCAGAATTACTTAAAACTTAAAGAAAGATATGGACCAAATCTGGTGGGTAGATTGCACATGTCGCAGGGAACAACCGATTAACTTTTGGGACCGATGTTCATTAGTCTGTTTGTCTGTTAGTATGATTATGCAAAAACTAAAAGAGAGATTTGGTCCAAATTTGATGGGTAGATAGCCCATGTCCTAGGGAATAATCGATTAACTTTTGGGACCATCCGGATCGTATTACCGATTCTAGATCCGGAATACTCTTGAGGAAACCCTAATCAGTGATGTGAAAACCTAACTCTTTATGAAGAGTGGTTTAGAAAGTAGGTTGCCCTTCTCGGAGAGATGCGCTCCACTGAGTGCCCCTCTAGATTTGTTTGCTATCTTCTTCAAGCGACTATACTCTACATATGAGATTTTTCGACCTATGTTTATTAGATATAAACTTCTGTAACCTTTACAGTGCAAAAAGATCCTGTCTAACCTGACTGAAATTATCTTGGAGAATATATTGAAGTAAGATCTTAGTAGTTTATAAAATAGAGTAACAAACCGGTAATCTCTTTCTCCCTCTGTCTGTCTGTCTGTCTGTCTGTTCTCTCTCTCTCTCTCTCTCTCTCTCTCTCTCTCTCTCTCTCTCTCTCTCTCTCTTAATTCTCTTTAGAGGATTGTCCTAACGGAATAAAGTTTTTGCCGAATAAAATCCCTTTTACCACAGCAGTTCATCAAAGCAATCCTGTTCTCGGTCGTGTCACGGTGAACTTTTGCAACTTCTTTGTCAGTTAACGCTCTTTGGCTTCTATGGCTCACTCGCAGATAAATAAAATTGGCTTTATGTTGTATGGAATAAAATAATAGAAATAAATCGATGAAGTGTCGATGGTGCGAGTATTAACACATTACAGGTCTGGTCACTCACAGCTGAATAAAATAGCTTGGCTTTGTCAAAATGAATACATAAATTAAATGCAAGGCTGCTCTGATAAAGAGAGTGTTCGTTAAACAAACTGACTAGTAAAATTGCATATCCTGGCAGACCAAAACATCTTCATAACAGACAAATATAATTAGATTGTAAATAAACTGGTTCTCTGAACTGTGCATCTATCGAATTAGAGGAAAAGGAAAAAAAAAAAAGGGGACTTAATTCATTAACGTCTGTTTGCAACTGTAAATCTGTCACGGAAATCGGATCCTGTCTGAAAATTATCGGATGTTGTAGGCAAAGCGAAGTATTTTGAAATTAAGTAAATGCTAATTATCCTTCACCATCTTATGCTATGCGCTCTTTTCACTTCATGTAGATTTACAGTAATAAGTTACAAATCCCATGGTACCATCAAAATAGGCACTGGATATAAAAACATTTAGAAAATATTTTCTGTGTCTGTGATGCCTCATGGTTCAGTCTTCTAGTCTGGTCCATAGCCTAATTTCTACAAGCTAAAATATATCGACCACTTACGAAACCACTGCATAAAATCATCCCTCCTTTCCTTTTCCATCGTCTATTTTGTCATTCGCAGTCTTAGGTACATTTTTCTTGCTCCTCCTGTTTGTTTTAATTCCTAAAATAAAGTGTTTGTTCTTCCTCCATCTTGTGCTTAACTATCTTTCATAGTCTTTGCCTGTCACATCCTTGCTGTTCGCACCAGTATTCCGGCTTGACTTTTTAAAAAATATGTTTCTGATCTTAGCTTTTAATCCTTCACCGCCACCCTGCTACGAAAATATTTATGGTATGTGTACGTGTTTGCATCTACATTTCGTCATAAACCTTCATTCCAGCACACTGTCTTTATTACCTTTTTCTACTTGCTTTTGATGTAACATATCATTAGTCTTTGATACCTCTTGCTTTTATATATATAAAAAAAAACTCATTTTATCTTCGCTGTTCAAATATTACGGTATACAGTATATACTTTATCGTCTGACACTGCTCCCAGTCCATATCGCACATCACTCGCATTTTTTTTTTTTTTTTCAAACTTAATGTACCATCCATGTCTCCCTTTAAATTTTGCATTATTTAATTTAATTTATGCCACTAAATTCCAGGAAACCTGGAGACATTTTTGTAACACGAGTAAATTTTTCACGGTGTCTATGAGCATGTCTCAGTGTAGCTAATTTTATGGCTAATAGCTCACCTTGCATTAATGATACGAATACATGTGATGCCACAAAATTTGATAGGACTGATTGGGTATGTGAAGTGAGCAGACACAGGCGTGGGAATGGCACCGCTGCTTTAAGGTAAACAGGAGTGGCGGTGTGGGGGCGGCCTGGACAGACCCTCACAACCAGGTACACAGCTAACACAGCCCTTCCATTGCCTGCCACGGAAGGAGACTGAATGGAGGCCGAGAGGAAAAGCTTGGTAGAAAACTAGTGGAAGTGAGAAAGAAAGATTGTATCACGAAAAAACAGGAAACCTAGGTGATGGACACTTGGAAGCTGATGAAGAAAAGAAACTGAAGAGAACTAGATTAATTCTCATCCATATCTCAGTGATGCTAGAAGATTAGCAGGGGGAAACGTAAATTATTTTCTCTCAAAAGCATTTATTTATTGGTGTGTTCAAGTTTTAGACTCGTAAAGCAAAGAGCGTGTTGTCTCTATCTCTATATACCTAGGCTGCTTCCCCCAAGGAAAGGGAGGTAGCCGAGACAGGACGACACACTCCCCATTTACTCATCCATTCAAACACATTCATTCGCATCTTAGCCCCAAAGAGGAGAACGGACAGATCCTCACCGCACCACACCGCACAAGGGTCAACTGCGCAATGCAATCAGTGACATCCGCAGCAGGGCCCGACAGCAGAACTGGTTTACCCCTGCCACATCATAACAGACCCATCCCCTTACCCGCACCTGACCTGACTAGCTGATCAGACAAATGCGGGAGAATATCCCCTCAGGGCTGCGTCATCACTTATTCATTCACAATTTCTCTCCATTTATTTCTGTCACGCGCAGCCACTCTTCCTTGCTCAACAGACATCCCTCTCGCATCCAGCGCTCTCTTCACACTGTCCATCCATCTTATTCGTGGTCTTCCTCTCAGCCTTACACCTCTCACATCAGATCTAGTTATCTTTTTCACCAATCGCTCATTATCCATTCTCTCCATATGCCCAAACCATCGCAACACCCTCTGCTCAACTCTACCAGCCATCTCCCGAACAACTCCAGTTCTCCTTCGCACTTCATCATTTCGCACCCGATCCATACGCGTCACTCCACACATACTCCTCAGACACCTCATCTCCATTACATTCAAACTTTTCCTCTCTGCTACACCCATATTCCATGTTTCAGCCCCATATAATGCAGTCGGTACCACAACACCCTCATACAACCTTCTCTTTACATCCATTCTAAGCGAACGACATTTAAACACTTTTTTCATTCCTCCCAGCACCTTTCCTACTTCATTTATTCTAAACTTCACCTCTGCATCTATTCTTCCATCCACAGCAACATGTGACCCTAGATATTTAAAACAATCTACCTCCTCAAGCAACTCACCATTCAAAACTATATTCATCCCCCTACCACCTATCAACCTCGTACACTTCATCACTTTACTCTTATTCTCATTTACTTTCAATTTCCTCCTTTCACACACCCTTCCAAACTCCTCTACCAACTGTCTCAATATCTCCTCTGAATCAGTCACCAGTGCAGTATCATCTGCAAACAGCAGCTGCTTCAGATTCCACTCTCCTCCATCAACATTTACCAGACTCAGACCACCTAAAACTCTTGCATTCACCTCCCTTACAACACCATCCATGTAAATATTAAACAACCAAGGCGACATCACACATCCCTGTCGCAGCCCCACTCTCACGGGAAACCAATCACTCACAGCATTTTCCACTCTTACACACGCTCTACTATTTACATAAAAACTTTTCACCCCTTTTAGTAACCTACCATCAAGTCCATACAATCTTAAAACAGTCCACAAAGCCTTCCTATCAATTCTATCATACGCTTTCTCTAAATCCATAAATGCCCAAAACACATCCTTGCCTTTCGCTAAATACTTTTCACACACTTGTCTCACAGCAAACACCTGATCAACGCATCCCCTCCCTCTCCTAAAGCCACATTGCTCATCACTAATCACTCCCTCTGTACCCTCTCTAACTCTCATAATTAACACTCTACCATACACCTTACCTACAACACTCAACAGACTTATACCCCTAAAGCTAGTACATTCATACTTATCACCCTTGCCTTTATACAACGGGACCACACAAGCACTTGCCCAGTCAACTGGCACCATACCTTTCTCAAAGCACACATTCAACAATCTTACTAACCAGTCAACAATAGTCACTCCACCACCCTTCAGGCATTCCACAGCACACCCATCCATACCTGCAGCTTTCCCTGTTTTCATCTCCTTTACTGCCTTCTCCACTTCCTCCTTCGTGATCAAAGAATCATTCAACTCTCCCAACACATTTATTCCTTGCACCCTTCCATTCGCCACAATCTCAGCTACCCTTTCCTCCTCTACATTTAACAATCTTTCAAAATACTCTGCCCATCTCTTCCTTACTGCATCCATCTCAGTTAACATCCTTCCATCCTCTGCTTTTACTCGTTTATCCTTCCCAG
Source organism: Coenobita brevimanus (assembly GCF_032717465.1). Taxonomy (NCBI): domain Eukaryota; kingdom Metazoa; phylum Arthropoda; class Malacostraca; order Decapoda; family Coenobitidae; genus Coenobita; species Coenobita brevimanus. Next base: position 37,073,169 of record NC_137021.1, on the reverse strand, counting down.
ACTCTCCCTTTCGCACCCTTTCCACCTCCTTCCAAAACATTTTCTTATTCTGTTGAAAATTCTCTGTCAGCCGCCTACCCCACCTCTCATCTGCTGCCACTTTAGCATCACGCACAGCCCTTCTCGCTCTATTCCTCTTTTCCTTATACCTTTCATATGACATCTCATCCTTCCTCTGCAACCACACTTCATATGCACGTCTCTTCTCAGCCACAGCCATACTTACTTCCTCGCACCACCATTCACTTCCTTTTCTTACACCACCAGCCACACGTCTCACACCACACACCTCTTCTGCATGCCCCACCACAGCACTCTTAAACAACTGCCATTCCTCCTCCACACTGCCATTTTCCCGATCTTTCACTGCGTTCCACTCATCTTTCAATTTCTCCTGATACTCTATCTTTTTCTCTCTTTTATCCAACTCACTCACTTTCAAAACCTCCCTGCCACACCTAACCCTCCTAGCTCTCACCCATCTCTTACCTACTCTTAACTTTCCCTCCACCAGGTAGTGGTCAGACATACCTCCACCCTCCCCTCTCAGAACTCTCACATCCAACAATCTTCCTATTACATTCCTAGACACAACCACATAGTCCATCAAGGCTCTATCAACAACCCTTCCACCCTCCTGTCTCACCCATGTATACTTATAAATATCTTTCTTCTCAAACAGCGTATTCCCAATCACCATCTCTCGCTCAACACACATCGCTATCATTCGTTCCCCATTTTCATTTCTTCCAGGCACACCATGCATAGCAACTACGCCTTCAACTGCTACATTTCCCACTCTAGCATTGAGATCTCCCATCATTACCACATTCACATTCGCTCCAAAACTCTGCAGACACTCATCAACATCATTCCAGAAAGACTCCCTCTCTTCTTCATCCCTTTCACTACCAGGCCCATATGCACTCACAAACACCCACAACTCACGTTCAAATTTCGCTTTCACCCACATCAGTCTCGATGACACCTCCTTCCATTCAATCACACATTGCTGTACTTCCGGACTCACCAACAAGGCCACACCTTCTCTTGCCCTTCCTCTATCAACACCTGACAATCTTCCATTCACACTTCCAAACATAGATTCCCCCTTCCCTTTCATCTTCGTTTCACTCAAAGCTAACACATCCAACTTTCTTCTCACAAACATTCTCCCAATCTCCTCCCTTTTAGCCTCAATCGTACTACATCCACGCACATTCATAGACCCAATCTTCAGGGTACGGGGATAACTCCATCCCCCATCCCTTTCTCTGGCCTGTTTCTTTTTAGGAACTAAAAAACGGAGGAGGGGGTCCCTAGTCCCCTCACCCCGCCCCTTTTAGTCGCCTTTTACCAGCAGCATAAGTAAGAAAGGAACCAAGTAATAGAAGAAAGAATATTTTAAGAAACACCCATACGCCTACACCGCACCTTCATCTTCGTCAGCTTTCTCTCCAAGCTAAATCGCTTTATCCTTGCTTTACCCTAAACCTTACAACTTAGTTTAGCCTAAAAGGGATTGAAACTATTTATGCTGAGTTTATCATGTGACCTTGACTATTCCCTTGTTTTCAAAATCATATTCTTTTATTCTCGCTTAACTCTGAACCCTTCGGTACAGTATGGTCAAAAACAGACAAAACTTTTGAAATTGCCTTGTGTTGTGATCTTTGACCAATTGTTCAAAAAAACTATGGGTCTGCCTTATTCCAAAACCCTCAATCGTTCCACCAAATCTGGTCCAGATCAGATTAAAAAAAAAAAAGTTTTTAGTTAATTTACTCACACAGACACTTGGGTCGAACCTTGATTTTGCCCTGTTGACCTTGAGTTTTGACTGAATACTCTCAAAACTGACTGAAATCGATTTTGTCTTATCCTAAACCCTTCCATCAATATTTATTTAAATCAGGTGAAAGCTGCAAAAGTTGACCTTCCTGTGTGAAATTATGACCTAACCCTGTGACCTTGACGTTTGGCCTATTGTTCTTAAGACAGTTAATAAAATCCTTGGTTGTCTCTCAATCCGTCCACCGAATTTGGCTGATATCGGATGAAAACTCGAATTATTTTGTTCACACACACACACACACACACACACACACACACACACACACACAAATTCTTGCGCGCGTGCATCGAGTAAAACTATTTGCCAACGTTCCTCGAATGTAGATGTAAAAATTGAAGCGTATATGCAGGAAATTGGATTAGCAATGAAATATGTGTGTCCACTTACGCCTGTTAATTCACAGGTAACAGAACAAATACCCCATCACTTGTGTTTGTCAGCCACTTAGTACTTACTTAGTGAAGCCATTGACAACGCTAAATGCTGTTTCGTGACACTGACCTTATTGTCATATTTGCAAGTACTTTTAAGAGTCAGAGTTCTAGTTTCTCCGCACTCTTCACTCTAAATAAGTAACCAATATACCAATGCCAAAAAAAAAAAAAAAAAAAAAAAAAAAGAGCAATCCCAATCTCTGCGCGAAAATTGCCTTGCAGATAATTGCCACAAGATACTGCTATTGCCTCTATTCAGTGTTTCATTTTTCTCATAATTCCTGTACAGATTCGGCTCAGATAAAATGTAATCCAAAACCGAACTTTGCAATAAGAATAATAAATCAGCATTGCAATACACTGTAACACTTTCATAGTTACTTCACAATTGCTAAAACTGGCTGGACTAGTAAAATCTGGCATGGACTAGTAAATCTGGGAGGTTACTATTCCGCCTGTTGACTTTGATCCTCAAATCCCAGCCTGTCAGAAGAAGGAATTCACAGTCTAAATGCTACAACTATTATCGATCTCAAAATGGGAGTTAATGGAAACATTTAAACGTATTAAAAAAAAAGAAAGTGGTGTAGCATACTTAAAAAAAAAAAATTCTGAGCCCCGACCCCTTCTCTCCTTCATGTTGGACAATAAGCGGTGAGAGAGAGAGAGAGAGAGAGAGAGAGAGAGAAGATAAAAGTCCAGTGATAATGTAAAGTTTTTCTAAATGTTTAGGTTGCAACTTAACAGATCTTGCCTCACTTGGCTGGATAATAGCAAGGAAGAGGTTGAGCGGGCGAGGTGGGTGCTGTGGAGGAAGGAGGAAGTAAAGGATGGCGAGGACATAATTCCCTTATTAAAGACCTTTATTTGAGCTTGTAATTGCATTGAAGATTACTGAGTCTCGTAGTACAGTGTGGTTTTGTTTGAAGATTAACTGAAAGATACATAAATGCACAGCCATTCAAATAGGAAAAGGCATCTAATGGGCAATGATACCTTAAAGAGTATGATGAAAAGCAAGCATAAAAAAACATTGATAATTATGAACTGCTTCTTAAGAGTGTTGATAAAAGCAGAAATACAGTACTATAGATTCAGTAAGGTAGAATGAAGCTTCTTAAGAGTTTCGATAAAAGCAGTAATACGGTATTATATATTCTATAAGGTAGAATGAGAATGCTTCCAAATTGCTTAAGCTCATTCTTGCACTTTCGCATAATGGAGTGCCTAACAGAACAAAAAAATATGCTAGTGCCCTTCTCAAACAGTGACTTTACTTCCACGCGCATTCACTCTTTGGTTCCCCCCCCCCCTCTCTCTCTCTTTCTCTCTCTCTCTCTCTCTCTCTCTCTCTCTCTCTCTCTCTCTCGGGCATTTTCAGAATAAGAATTTTTTTCGGTCCTAATGCTTAATCTGCACACGGGACACCGATTTATTCTAAGTCTCCTTCAGTACGTTGAACATATTCGTCCTGCCTCTTACATAGCCTATCTAGCGATAATGAAGCGGCATAAATGAACAATGGAAAATTACTGTATCATTAGCACTGGAACAAATGCATAAAAGATGCATGATTAGGAAAACAATCCTTAATGAGCAGTTTAATAGGTCTGTCCGCAAGGAATGGCTTATTTGGGAATATGCGCTTTGTAATGTAGGATATTCGACTGAACTAATATATTACATTGTAAAACAGCAACAGTTTTGAGATTCTAGTGAGAAGCAACATCACCTACGAAGGAACGGAAAAGGAAGTCAAATGTTTGGTGGTGTACTGCAACCAAAAATTTAACAGCCCTGGAGTTTTGAGAAAGATACACGTCAGTCCTCACATGTTCTCTGCAAAAACTCCACTGTCCTCATATTGCCTAACACCTACCAGCAGGGGAGTCCAGGCAGTGCAATCGAGCTGGTGGACAATTCATATTCATGGACCGTAAGCAAAGCAAGACTGCGTGGGGGTACGCAGGAGCGCATGGGGAACTGAAGCTGGTTTGAAGGTTTGTGAACGTTTTTAAGCTGAAAGACCCTCTGGTTAAAAGCAATTTTCGTCTCTCATAGGAAAGGTACAGAAGAGAGACAAAAATAAGAATGGAAGAATTGTTTGAAACTGGAGATCAGTGACGATGAAAACTTATTGGAGAAGACTTTTCTTGTGTTTAACGGATATATCAAAATTATGCATATTATATAGGTTAGGCTAATAATACTGATTAATAAAGCCTGTAATACAGAAGTAGCCAGACGGAGGCTTGATACCAGTATTATAATATGGAATTTGACAAACAGGAGATAAGTCAGAGGCATGACGAATACTGCGCAATCCGTATATGTCTATTTATCTATCTATCTATCTATCTCTCTGTCTACCAATCAATCAGTTTATCTGTCTGTCTGTCTATCTATCTATATCTATCTGTCTATCTAACTATCTCTATCTATCTAATTATCTATCTACTGTATATATACATACTAGCAGGGGTACCCGGTGTTCTGGGCCCAAAAGGTGAACACTAATCCTAGTTCTAGTTCAAGCTTTCTTTCTACTCCAGAAACACCATGTACCTCTTAAGCTTTTGAAGAGAGATTATACTAGGTGCAGGAACTTTCTATTTCAGCTTAAGCAGACTAATGCACAATATTTGTGCGCACTTGTTTACTATTACTGGTGACCTCAAATGATCTCCGATCGGTGACCTGAAATGACCTCGGAGATCAAGCTCACATAGCCTGTGTCCGAACTGGAAGTCATGTGAGTATCCATGCAAAAAAAAAAAAAAAAAAAAAAATGGGCTGCAGGGATTCCCGGCGTTCCCTGGTCAAAATGGAAAATACTCTACCGGTGACCTCAAATGACCCAGATCTGAGTTTTGACACCGTAAAACCATCGTTGGGTCGCCCTGATTCTGAATATATATGGGTCTAGGGGTCTCTGGCCCTTGGTTTCTGAGTGATTGAAGTGGAAAAAACAAAGAAACAAACAACGCTGCTAATATATCTATCTATCTGTCTGTCTATCTATCTATATACATAGAGAGAGAGAGAGAGAGAGAGAGAGAGAGAGAGAGAGAGAGAGAGAGAGAGAGAATGGGGATGGATTGAAATGTACACTCGGCAAGATTTCCAACTGGACCACCTGGTTACGGGATTTGGCTAACGTGGCACAGCGCGCACCCGTGTGTGTGTGTGTGTGTGTGTGTGTGTGTGTGTGTGTGTGTGACAATTTTTCGAATCGCTAAGCTTCATCCTCTGAATTATATTGTGTGGCCATTGTATTAGGCTGTGATATAGGCTAATAAATATTATGTGATTGGGATAATGGGCTGTGTGCTATACTATTTATAGTCTGAGTCATATAAAATAGTTCTTTTGCCTTGTAGCGTGAACCACGATACAGGTTGAGCTGCGGTTCAGAAACAGAGGGCAAGTTCACCCATAAATGGTGCGATGTAGGGGGAAGGGGAAAGTATGGGAGTGAGCGGCCAAGTTATGTATTCTTAGTCATTACAGTAGAGTTCTTAAAGTGCCACTGATGTCCTGTGTCCTAAATAATAATAAACCTATTTGATTATATTATGTTTATATAGTCCCGATTACACACTAGGATACCCCCTCCCTCGTTTACTGAAAACATGCAGCCAGCTCCACCGCCTCGACTCTCCCTCTCTGTCTGTCTGTCTGTCTGTCTGTCTGTCTCTCTCTCTCTCTCTCCCTCTCTCTCTCTCTCTCTCTCTCTCTCAAACTCCTAGACACACACACACACACACACACACACACACACACACACACACACACACACACACACACACACACACATTATCAGTTTGTGCTAATGAGTAATGACGTTGCATTTAGTATGTTTACCTAAAATTTAATACTGTGTCAAAATACAAGTGCAATACAAAACCACCTCACATTACGGATTACGTTAACCAGTAATCAATACTTATTTGAACAGTTTATGTTTCAATAATAGTCATGGTGTAGCCATACCCACAGTGATATTTTCGTTAATGCTAAAGGTAATCGTGTGTTCAGTGGCGGATAACAATTAGAGGGGAGGTGGCCGCTGACACCCCCAAACCTCATAGCTACGGTGGTGAGTTGTAGTATTACTGCAGAGGTTCTTGTTCCTCTAGTTATGTCAATAATTAAAGTTAATATACTGATAAAGAGCCATTTCTTATGAAAAATACAAACAGCCTATTTCGAACTCTCAAAATACATTTATGAAGCATATTGTTGGAGCTTTCCAGCTCTCACGCACCAGTCACAGTCTTGGTCCTTTGTTTCAGTATTGCCAACCTGACAGTGTGCAATGTTAATGAACATGCTGTTAATGTTAGTTCTCTATGCTTATTTACATTTGGAACAACAGAATTCAAAGCAGGATTTCATTCAGCACACAGAATGCCAAATACAGTATGTGTGGGTGTGGGACAATACATGTGGTGGGGGTGGGGGGAGTATAGTGAGTATGAAATGTGTGTCATAGTGGTATTATGGGTGTGTGCATACGTGGCTAAGGACGTCCAAGACTGATATGTAATCTTTGCCTTTAACACTTGATGACACACACCTCAGTATTTAATTAAGTTCTATCTATAAGTTTGTAGCATGTTACATGATTGTACTATTATGGTTATGCTTTGCGGGTGAAATCTGAAGCACCATATAAAGATAAACACTGAAATATTTAAAAAAACGCATTATGTGTGGCAAAATACATGACTAACAATATTTCAGGAAGAAATATTACCGTATTATAACATCTATTTAAATACGTTGTAGGTGCAGCGTTTCTTAAGCTTAGATTATCGGATTTCCTTTGATCAGTATTTTACGTTATACTGTAGCTTTAAGTAACATGTTATGTATTGTATTATAAGTGATGTCATGGTGGACGTTTACTTAAAACTACATCGAACAGACAACAAATGCAGTTTTCAATAGTTTACCGGTATTTGTTATTAATCACACGCTGACCACCATATTCCTGAGTAATTTTTAAAAATCTTTATCACGATTGGAAAACAGCACCTTAGGCATGTCAGCAGATGGCAAGATGTCTAACGAGTTCGCAAAATGTCTAGACTATAGAAATGTGATTGTGCCAGTCAAGAAAGCATCATATTTAATGGAAAAAACCTGCTACTGTAACAGGAAAGTTGCGTTAAGAAATGCACGTAAACGTCACTAATTCCTGTATAAGTGCCCCGTAATACAAATCATGTCAGTGAGAAAAATAAAGAAGATAGTGTCATACCAGTTATATTGTCAGGTAAGTTATAGTAAGTTATGAAAGTTACTGTTAGATTGTTATACTGCATGGAATGATGTCCATTATAATCATAGGAAAATAATTATAATAAAAAAAAAACATAAGATTTGTACGGAACTCATTCATTAGTAGGAAGTCAACCCACCCTCCTTCTCGATCACCTCTCGCAGTCTGTTTGCATAGAGGCGACTTGGTTCCGTGTGAGCTGTTGCTGGCTTCTGAACTGTTTCCACTCACCATGAAGGTGGGCCAGTAGTTCATCTTGTGTCCGTTCCCCCTCAGACTCCCAACAGTTAACCATATCCCCCCATACATTTTCGATGGGGTTCATGTCTGCTCCCTTACTGAGCCAGTCGCGCAGCTGCAGGTTCTCTCAACCTCCAAACCATTCCGAGACTCTTCTCGCCGTGTGGATGGGGCAGCGGTCCTGAACAAAAATTATTGGGCCAGGAGGAAACGAATAGTTCCGCTCCTGAACCGAAGGGAGGAAGAAATCCTGCAAAATTTCAATGTACTTTTTAACAGTGGAACCCCCCTCTGTCCTGGTGACGTCACCCATATCGTGGATGCACACCCACCCACAGACACTGACGGTGACGTGTCCACTTCTGGCCTCCTCGTATATGCTCCTACGGTCGTAAATGCACATGAATAGATTATTTATACATCGCTCATGTAGTTTTATTTCTAATATCTTTGACGCTTCGGGAAAAGCCACCGTTTTTCATGTTATGGTTCATTATCCATTATTAGCTTGGTATATTTTATGGGGATTGTAAGGTTTAATAAACAACGGTGCAAGTGTTGGTAATATGCTTTCATCTAGACGTATTATTACCATGAATATCAATTGATTCCTTAATGTTTTTTAATAGTATTAAAATTGTTTAGTGATACTGTATAAAAGTATGTTTGTTATACATGACGTCAGTATATTTATATATATACATTTGAGTAGTCGCCTCCAGAAATCTTTTCTCTATCATTAAATTTTATGAATACAAAATACCTGGTAACAGTCATATGGAAAAGTGTCAGGCATACGATCAACACATCTCTATACTCTGGCCTTTATCTACCTACTGCTCTTTCACACTCTCCAGTATATATATATATAAATATATATATATATATATATATAGATATATATATATATATATATATATATATAGATCGATAGATAGATAGATAGATAGATAGATAGATAATTCTTTCTGTGTGTGTGTGTGTGTGTGTGTGTGTGTGTAGGTTATCACTTTTACCTGATAACCATACACCCACATATCTTATTAATCAAGAAGTTTCATACTGGCTAGGTTATATTCAATAAATCCACTTGGGCTATCGTGTCATTTACTCATATCTGTTCCAAGTGGCCCAACATTAAAATAAAACCAAGATTCTGGGTGTGGTCATTCGGGAGGGTCATGCAGTAATCATATATAATTATCAGTGATCATTTTCAAACTACTATGCGACGTAGGGTGTTGGTTTTGCACTTGACCACTTTCATTTTATAAGGATTACATCGGCCAGTAAAGGACAGCTGGATTTATAACCACACCAAAAAATACGTGAACTTCGCAAACTATTAAACACTAAATATGCTGCCTTTTCGAAGGAGTTTACGTGAAAATCCACTGTGTGAGCCTTCATGACATAGTTAATACAATATATAACATATATTGCATAAATCTATGCTATAGTATAACTTATGAAACTTATCGCTGGGAATCTGGTGAGCTACCATTAAAAACAGATGGTCCTGCAGTGTAATTTTGTAATGAACATTAAAATAACATTATTTTCTCCTGGAACGAATAGTTATTCATGTAATAAGGATTCCATATTACAGTATTATAATACTTCAGTGTTTGTCTTTATATGGTGTTTCAGATTTCACCCCCCAAACATAATCATCATATAATTATGCAACATGCCACAAACTTATAAATAGAACCTAATTAAATACTGAGGTGTGTGTCATCAAGTGTTAAAGGCAAAGATTACATATCAGTTTTGGACGTCCTTAGCCACGTATGCACACACCCATATTACCATTATGACACGCATTTCATACTCACTATACTCCCCCCACCCCCTCCACACGTATTGTCCCACACCCACACGCACACACACATACTGTATTTGGCATTCTGTATCCTGAATGAAATCCTGCTTTGAATTCTGTTGTTCCAAATGTAAATAAGCATATAGAACTAACATTAACAGCATGTTCATTAACATTGCACACTGTCAGGTTGGCAATACTGAAACAAAGGACCAAGACTGTGATTGGTGCGTGAGAGCTGGAAAGCTCCAACAATATGCTTCATAAATGTATTTTGAGAGTTCGAAATAGGCTGTTTGTATTTTCCATAAGAAATGGCTCTTTATCAGTATGTTAACTTTAATTATTGACATAACTAGAGGAACAAGAACCTCTGCAGTGATACTACAACTCACCACCTTAGCTATGAGGTTTGGGGGTGTCAGCGGCCACCTCCCCTCTAATTGTTATCCGCCACTGAACACACGATTACCTTTAGCATTAACGAAAATATCACTGGGCATGGCTACACCATGACTATTATTGAAACATAAACTGTGCAAATAAGTATTGATTACTGGTTAACGTAATCCGTAATGTGAGGTGGTTATGTATTGCACTTGTATTTTGACACAGTATTAAATTTTAGGTAAACATACTAAATGCAACGTCATTACTCATTAGCACAAACTGATAATGTGTGTGTGTGTGTGTGTGTGTGTGTGTGTGTGTGTGTGTGTGTGTGTGTGTGTCTAGGGGTTTTAGAGAGAGAGACAGAGAGAGTCGAGGCGGTGGAGCTGGCTGCATGTTTTCAGTAAACGAGGGAGGGGGTATCCTAGTGTGTAATCGGGACTATATAAAGATAATAAAATCAAATAGGTTTATTATTATTTAGGACACAGGATATCAATGACACTTTAATAACTCTACTATAATGACTAAGAATATATAACTGTTGGCCGCTCACTCCCATACTTTCCCCTTCCCCCTACATCGCACCATTTATGGGTGAACTTGCCCTCTGTTTCTGAACCGCAGCTCAACCTGTATCGTGGTTCACGCTACAAGGCAAGAGAATTATTTAATATGACTCAGACTATAAATAGTATAGCACACAGCCCATTATCCCAATAACATAATATTTATTAGCCTATATCACAGCATAATACAATGGCCACACGATATAATTCAGTGGATGAAGCTTAGCGATTCGAAAAATTGTCACACACACACACACACACACACACACACACACACACACACACACACACACACACACACATACACGGGCGCGCGCTGTTGCCACGTTAGCCAAATCCCGCAACCAGGTGGTCCAGTCGGAAATCTTGCCCAGTGTATACATTGGGATTGTTAAGCTAAGCATGCGGTGGACTGTAAAGAGTCAAGGCATTATCATGAGCTGGTATTCTGTATTGCACTGGATATTTTGTAGCATTTTATAATTATTACTGTGTTTTTTTTCTGTACACAGCACCTCATTATCCTCATTTATTGCTGTCAATATTGTAAAATGAAAGAATGTAAATTTTATAATGATGAAAGTTAAGGTGCAACATGCTAAATAATTCGTTAAAGAAAAAATCCTATGATTCCTTCCATGGCAACTAGAATGCTCCTCATAGCCTCATGTATTCCAGCAACTCATGTTAGATGCTTAGAGAAATCGGGAAGGAAGGAGTGGAAATGACTGAAGCGTGAGAGAGAGAGAGAGAGAGAGAGAGATAGAGAGAGAGAGAGAGAGAGAGAGAGAGAGAGAGAGAGAGAGAGAGAGAGAGAGAGCGAAATACAAGTCAGGAAAGTGAAAGAAGAGTGATAAACAACTTTTATAAGGATTTTGAAGCCGAAAGGAATCTGGGAGGACAGTAAAAAGACAAATTGTAGAGTAAGATCTTCTTCAGTCAAATCCCGCGTCACCACTGTGGTCTGAAGCGGATTCGTAGAGTAAGAGAAAGATACAAAGGGAAAAAGAGCTATAGTAGATGACACAGAGTCCAAATATTTCAGAATACGGCAGATAAGAAACTGGAAAAAAATGACGTAATGAGGGAAGAGCGAGAAATTTACTGCACCGGTAATAAAAAAAAAAAAAGAAATCGGCCCTTTTACGAATAATTCTGAACCATGGACTTAGCAATGTGATATATTTGCCACCCTGTATTCATAAGTGGAAATGTTGTCCTTGGTTTATATTGGGACCGGAAATCGCATAATTTTTCACATACTGGATTTTTTTTTAAAGGCTATAGCAGTTGAATACTCGAACATATTTACAATCAATTCTCTGTCATAACTAGGGTTTGTTTCTGCAGGAGAGACAAGGAAATGACAGACCCAAGTCTTCCCTTAGCTCTTGTTCCTCCTAAAAAAGTAAATGTAAGCTACGAGGGAAAAATCATCGTAGGTTATATTATGATAAATTATCGTAAGTTATATTTTGATTGCGCAGGAAGAACAAGGCAAGGAGAATGCATGCTATCCGCATGTCTCTAATCCTTCCTGCAAAAACAAATCTAACTTACGACAGGGATTCCATCGTAACAAGCTCCAGTATCCCACCCCAGGATAAATGTGTGTCTGTAGCCCTCGTTAATTTTCACTCACACAGAACACCAAAGAAGCGATAGTTTTTAGAATAATTGTACCTAAAACAAAACTGATAAGAAAGGTGAGTGAAATGGAATAATGACAGGATGAGGCCATGATACACATATTTCCATATTTTCATCTCTTTTGTTTCCGTGCATTTCCTCGTCTTCTAATTACTTTGCTTCTTCCTTGTTTTATATCATATACCATTTTATCCAGTGCATTCATCACCTTATAATCTTCTCTGTTCTCACTTCTTCCCTTCCTTCCAACGTCTGCCATCTGTTTATGTTTGCATATTGCCTTTAATCAATACACTTTTCCCTCACTACACACGACACCACGTAAGGGATTCGTTTCTGCCACGCGCTTTTTGCCTCTAGACATAAGTGACATCTATTTCATTCTGCTCTTTTGCCCTTTCCGTAAGAATATGGTTAACTTTTGATGATTTTTTTGTGTTGTGTTAATGAAGGCTCTCTGTAACACCTCAAGCTCTAAAAGCTGCTCATAAGACTAGACAGGGTAATATAGTACTCTCTCTCTCTCTCTCTCTCTCTCTCTCTCTCTCTCTCTCTCTCTCTCTCTCTCTCTCTCTCTCTCTCTGTGCTCTGTGTGTGTGTGTGTGTGTGTGTGTGTGTGTGTGTGTGTGTGTGTTTCTATATGCACGCAAAAATGTTCTACGTGTTTGCATGACCACGTATTTGCATGGCAATGGGAATATCAGCATATATACTGTACATGTAAGTTAGCCAAGCATTCAGTTACTACACAGAACACCCATTGAAAATATAAAATGCAAATCAGTAAATGGGAGGGAAATGAAAGTCCGTATTATTTCAACGCGTGGCAGAGTAGTGGGAAACATGAATATTATGATATGTGATGAAAAGAGGAAATGGAAGAGAAACAAATAGGTAAGTAAGTAAAAGTAAGTTGTATAAAGAAGGTGACGGGAAGAGAATGAGGCAAAAAGATAGTGAGATGTGTAAAGAAAATGAGATAAGAAAGAGAAAGGAAGATACGTTTTAAAGAGAGTGTGACGGACATTGACTAATAACAAGTAGACAGGGATGATAAAAAATTGATGATAGGAGAAAGACACGGAGAGGAATGAAAATAGGAGAGAGAAATTGGAAGATGGAAAATAAAATGAAAACTGCATAACAATAGCTCCATTGATATGAGTGAAGATGAGGAGGGATGGGGTTTGAATACAGGGAGAGTACAAAGCAAATCGGAGGGAAAGAGGAAGGATTTCTTAGAATATGGAAAAAGACTGAGAGAAGCTGGAGGAAAGTAAATAGGTGAAAATGTAAAAACTAAGTGAAAGGTAAATAGGATAAAGAGGGGAAATGAGATATGTGTGAAAGTTTTAGAAAACAAGGAAAAGACCTGTTTGAGAAAAAAATAGAAATACAGACAGAAAGAGAGTTAAGTAGTTTGGCTTGGTAGTCAGAGTAAAGATGTAAGTGCAGGAAAGTATCACAAAAAAAATAAAGAGTAAGAAAATAGCGGAACGAAAAGGACAGAGGAACTGGAATGATAATAGGTTAAGAAGTGAGAAGTGGATATATCTGACATAGAAAGAGTTGGATAAACAATAGCGATAGCTGAGGGAAGAGTAATCGAGAACAATAGGTAAAACAATTCTTAGTGTGAATGATGAGGAAATGAATGAGCTGAACGGAAGTGGAGAAAGTCTTTCCTATAATTCATTCTGACTATCATGCAGATCTGTCAAGTTTCTTTTTTGCAGCACATCTTTTCATATCTTTCTAGCTGAGAGCAGTTGTTCCCAGCCTGCTGTGGTCACCCGGTAATAAAATGAAAACCTTGACCCTGCCTGCATCTCCTTTTAAAGCCGGAAACAGCACTTCGTCGTTCGAATCAATGTGAATCTTGGGTATTAGATTTTAACAATTCAGGTGACTAAAGACGTAGAACTAGCATGTGATAGAATCCCCTCCCCGACACCGCACCCCTTCCCCCCATAAAAAAAAAAAATGGTAAGGTTGAAGTTGTTTTTATGTTGTCAGTTTCGTTATCAGTGGTTGGATCACAGTAAGAGCAGAGTACAGGTTATATATATCCAGTGGAATCGCTTTTGTTGCTTCGATAGTTACGATACAGAGCATCTCGGAAAACTCTGCTTTACAGAGACAGGTAGACGAGAATGGAAAAAGCATGCAGACAGTCAATCTCCTAATCATAGGATAGCAACCAATTGCTTATCCACAACCACGTTTAAAAACTGTGAGTGTGTTTCTGTTAAGGAAATAGTTTCAGAATTCTAGGAAATCATCTAGCATCGTTCCTTGCGATGCTCTTTACAAGAAAATTAACAGATATTTGAATCCGCACAAATCTGGCATCAGGGAAATGGTTATGAAATTCTGTCTCAAGTGAATCCATACACTTAGGATTGCCCCATGGCCCTCCTGAGGAATGCACGATGGCGTCCCAGAAAACCATGGCCCCCAGGTAGGAAAGTGCTGTCAAATATATCACATCACATTCAGGCTCCTCTACATACCCTTAGCAGAATAAAAGCATCTCACGCGAGCAGGAGCTGAACAACAGAGAGTTATTTTGAACATGAGAGAGTTAATGGTGTAAGGATGGATAATCTAAGGCCCGTGTGTTCACTTGAAGCTGAATAAAGTCATCTGACGTTAGCTGAAAAGTAAAAGTAAATTGTCCCTATAACTCGGTTATTACAAGATTAGCAATTCTCATGTTTGTTTATCTAACTGTCTATCTATCTATCTGTCCATCTATCTATCTGTCTCTCTGGCTGTTGGCTTGTCTGTCTATCTATACCTTCATATCTCCATATTATGTTCTCCCTTCCCAACCCAAGTCTTCCGCCTTACCTATCATATAATTCTTTCCTCCTCCTCTTCCCTCTATTTACGATTTCTCTTTTCAACTCCTTTCCTTTTTTCTACCTCCCTACTCCCCCTATTGTTTTCTATACACTCTACTTTGTTCCGTCTCTTGCTTATTTATTATCTTTTCCTTTTCCTATTATTTCCATGCAGCATCCTGTCATGTTTTCATATCTCTTTCATCTCCACATTTCCTCCTCTTTCTCCCACCCATGTCATGTTTTCTATCTTCCCTCAGTGTCTTTTCTCCCCTTTTTAGCAGTCTTTTCCAACCATATGTATTTTCTTTCTTTTTTTCCATAATATTACGTATTTTATCTAAATAATATCCATCCATTTCTTTCTATCATGATTCCCTTCTACCCTTACTCATTGGTGGTAGTTGCGGGTACCCATAATCAACTCACTTGATGTTGTGCTGCCTAATTTCTTCCTTCATGTGTCTCATTTTTTTTCTGTCTGTCATCCTCTCTTTCTATTTCTACCATCTTTTCTGTCGCTGTTTATTACTTTTCTTTCACTTCAGGTGGCTCTACCTTAAATTGGAGGTGTTAGAGGACTACTGGGCCTTGGGATAGGTCACTGCCCCCGAGAAATAGGCCCTGCAGCCTTTGCCCAGAGTCGGACACATAAAAAAAAAAAAATGACAAGCCAGATGGTCTTCTGCAACTCAGGAAACCATTTACAACCTTAGGTGGTAATGATGTACACAAATAATGGGTTGAAGTGGAGCCTACTATGGTGTCCTTGTTAACTGGCTGAAGAGAGGCAACTGCAGTTTTTTTTTTTTTTTTTTTTTTATGTGTCCGACTCTGGGCATAGGCTTCACAGCCTGCGCTCAAGGCCCAGTAGTCCTCCTGCATTCTATACACCTCTCTACATGTCACCACTTCGGCGCTAACACCCACCGTCCATATTGAATACATGCTAGGGCTGTCTCATACAGGGCTAGTGTATTGGTATTAGCGGGGGTATTTTTACGACATGTCGGCGGATTTTCTGGTAGATTGGTAAAGTCTGATTTCCTTAAATTCAAATCCTTAAACTGTTCACCTCCTCGTTGTGATGAGACACAGTCATTCGCATGGGAACAACTGTTCACTGCATGGGACGGCCCTGCAACGGCGGTTGCATGTTTTCGGTTGTTGGGTGTAATCAGCCAGACGGACTGGGGTAGCACAACAGCAGCAGCAACCCTTACTACTTCTCCTCCCCATTCTCTTCCGTTTTTTTTTTTTTTTTTTTTTTTTTTTACCGTGTCTACCATCTCCACCTCCCATCTTTTTTTTTTCTTCCCTCATTTGACATTCCACTCCACAATCTTTCCAGTGAGAAAGAGAGAGAGAGAGAGTGGAGAATGTAAGTTTGTGTGTGTGTGTGTGTGTGTGTGTGTGTGTGTGTGTGTGTGTGTGTGTGTGTGAGCGCGCGTGCGCGCATGTGTGTGTGAGCGCGCGCAGTGGACTTTCTGGGTAATAAGGAAACTGATATTTTTTTCCTTTGCGCGGGTTGGTATTCGTCTGTCGTGTTGTTCACAGCGGCAAAGTTCAGTATATGTTCCGTCCATCAACAGATACGGCAACATAGCATTCTCCCTTCCACACATACAGCAATATTGCATTCTTCCTTCCAGTCATATTAATTACTGCATTGCTTCCAGATTTATTCATACCAAGTCAACAGTTCACTAAAAGATCAAACTCTCCAAAATGGTTTGATAGCAACTACTCGTATGCCAGAGCAACAGCCCAAAAGTCATCAGCATATAACTATTACTTAAAATCAAAAACATCTGAATCACTTTCTCAATTTAAAATTGCTAGAAACCATGCAAAGCCTTAATAAATCTTGCTAAATCAAACTTTCTTGAAAACCAAACATCAAAACTACTTAACAACCCTAATGACAATAGAATATTCTGATCAACTGTCAATACTTTCAATAATAACTTTAACAAGTCATCATCCACTCCCCCACTAAAATCTCCAGATGGCAACATTACAAATGACCCGCATGGGAAAGCAGATATATTTGACAGTACATTTGCCAGAAATTCTACCTTAGAGGAAGCCAGCCAGAATGTCCCAGCACTAGAACTTGACTCTCCCGAAATTGTTCCACTTAAAATACAGACAAGGTACGTGAAATCCATCCTAGACAATTTACCTACCAACAAAGCTCCAGGCCTAGATGGAATTCCGCCAATTGTTTTGAAAAAATGTTCTCCAGAACTTGCCCCAGTTCTTGCTAAATTATTCAGACTATGCATACGTAATTCTTCATTCCCTAATTCATGGATAGAAGCCAATATCCACCCAATTCCAAAGAAAAGAAGTTCCTCTGACCCTTCTGATTACAGAGCAATAACTGTCATATCGTCTCTTTGTAAGGTTTTTGAAACTGTAATTAATAAGCACATAGTTAAACATCTCGAACCCAACAACTTAATATGTGATAGACAATATGGTTTTCGCCAAGAAAGATCCTCCATTGACATACTCAGTCTCCTGACTCATACCATCCATCGGTCAGTTGACCTACATGAAGAAACTCACGCAGTAGCCCTGGATATTTCTAAAGCTTTTGACAGAGTGTGGCACCGTTCCCTGTTGTCCAAACTCCCTTGCTATGGACTAAACTCTTGTTCCTTTGATTTCCTCATATCTCAGCAACAGAAAAATAAGAGTTAAAGTAGATGATGTATATTCCACTTTCCACTCAGTTAACGCTGGCGTGCTGCAGGGATCAGTTCTGGCACCAACCCTGCCTCTTTCATATTAATGATCTCTTATCTGTCACCCACAATCCCATCCATTCATATGCAGATGACTCAACACTTCATAGTTCACTCACACTCAGACATCCATTTACAAAGTCTGATATCTCTAACTCTCAACTCAGTACAGCCATCTCTTTAAAGCAAGACTTATCCACGATCAGTGAATGGGGACAAAATAACCTTGTCTCATTTAATGCTAGTAAAACTAAGTACTGTATATACAATTTACTAATAGACAGGTATTGCCAGAATCGTATATTACCTTCAGTGCCACAAATATTCCCATTTCCGATAGTATTGAAATTCTCGGCGTCTCGCTCAACAATACTCTCAGCTGGACCTCTCATGTCAGATCACTTGCTAAAACTGCCTCAAAGAAACTTGAATTATTGCACAGAGTCCGTAACTTCATCACTGACGAGCAGTTAGCTATAATTTATAAGAGTCATGTGCGCTTTCAGCCTGAATACTGCTCATCCTTGTGGAATGGATGTGGAGAGGTTGCATTAAAACAACTAGACAAAATTCAGAACAAAGCTGTTATAGTTATTAACAACCCTGCTATTACTAATAAACTACCTCCCCTACAAATAAGAAGGAATGTTGCCTCCCTTGTCTTATTTTACAGATATTTTTCTGGCAAATGCTCAGACGATGTTGCGTCCATTGTGCCACCTCTCCATGCCTTCCATCGTGCTATATGGGCATCTGGCAGCGCTCATGACTGGAATGTCACTCAGCCACACTGCAGAAATTCTGCCTATCAGAATTCTTTCATTCCCCGAACTGCATCTCTCTGGAACTCGCTTCCCCATAGTTGTTTCCATGCAAATTTCAACCTACAGCTGTTCAAGTCTAACTGTTACAGGTTTTTTATGAACAGAGGACACCAGTAATCTGGTGCATGGATTTTTTCTTTATTCGTTTGTTTTTTCTTCCTCTGTTCTGTTATAAAGAAAATAGAAAAAAAGACTTACACATTAAAGCATACTTGTTTCCATACATTCAGTATAGCATTCTCGCTTCCAGACACTCTCAAAATCGCATTCTCACTTCTAGACATACTTACTATCCTATTCGCGCTGCCAAACAAACTCATCCCACACATACATATGCCTAATACTGCATTCTTTATCATCACATATGCAACACCACGTTCTCCAATACCACATAAGCATATTGAAGTCTGCATTATACAGCGACCTTTAAAGTATTCTCTCTTTTCCTCCATCTTCACTCTTCTGGGCCCTTATTTATGCCTTTTCTTTATTTTTTCAGCTGTTCACTTCAAAATCGGTACAATTGTTCTTATGACAAGTACACAGGCACTTTTTGTAGGCCTTTTTGTGTTTTTATGGGGTCAAAGATGATCAAACCATGCAAATGCACAAATTTTGAGATAGAGTGTTTTAGTATGTCCATTAATCAGCATGCCAACTTGCACGGAAGTATACTGGTGCACTGTCGGTACATGGTGACCGTCTTCTCTTCGTCTAGGAACGTTGGCTGGCAATCTTCATATCACATTTTCCATCATCACATACATAATATCACCTTCTCTATCACTACGTATACATAACAGAGCTCTCTCCATTATTACATACGTACGTCTGCCTGTCTATCTGTTGTCACACACCTTAATCCCGTAACAGGTGGGCACAAACAAATTGTTTCCACGTAGCCTTGTCCACTGCCATTTGGCTTCCCTCCCTCCATCTCATACATCTCTCCCATTCATCATTCCTTTCCATCTCTCCATCTTGTGCTTCATTTCCTCCTCCTCCCCGTCTCCATCTACCTCATTCACATACACTCTTCTAATCAGTCTCTCATTTCTCCACCTTCTCCACATGGTCAACAGACATACAGTCGACATACGAGTATGTGCCTAATATCGCATTTTCTATTACCAGATACGTACGTTATAAAATATTTTCCATCAAACACGGGGCATCGAGCTCTTTCTTCGGCCATCAAAGCTCTGGTTAAGGATGAAGACGTGACTAAATTAATGCATATTTTTGCTCTTTCTCTGGCGGGAATACACCTGGGATTTATTTACATGGTTATGAATGCACTGGCGAGCTGGGACGCATATGTCGAGTGAAATGAAACACATTGCAGAAGTCGACAGGTCAAGCGAACACGAGAGAAAAATATATTATTAACTGCTGATATCAAAGGGATGTTGCAAGTGATTTAATGATTTCCTTACAAACTAGACTGATATCTTGCAAACTGGATGTTACAATCATCATCATCATCATCGTCAGCAGCAGCAGCAGCAGCAGGACCTCGTTTCCCACCCTAGGGCAGGTGTTACAAACATTATGTAAGTGCTGATGTATTATTAATAGTGTATATGTAATAGTGTATAAGCGTGTGACCGTTAGTGGTCTGCGTGACAGAATGTACGCTGTCAACTTGAACCATACTGGAGTTTTTGCTGAATGTCTATGGAGCTGGGAGGTAAAGTTGCTCACCGGCTAACACTGCAGTTCACTTTCAGGTTTCAGTTACGGCATATCTTTTAACATCTAGTCTAGAATCAAGTAGTGTAAAATGCATTGGAGAGTTTGGGCACACCCTTTTGACTTTATTTTGGCAACAGAGAGAGTGAGAGAGTGAGTTTATTACGTCGCCTGCTCTCATTGTCAGCCTCTGTACGGTTTCTGTGGTATGATCATTCCTCCACAAATCACCTTCACTGGAGCATTGGAATTCTAAAGCTATTGCACATACAATACAAATAACCTTACCATTATGTAATACATGTTAAGGAAGCAAGTGAAGTAAGTTACAAATATTTTATGAAACGAGGACGCCAGTAATTTGGTGTATGGATTGTTTTTCTTTTATTAATTTGATTTTCCTTCCTCTGTTCTGTTATTTAAGAAAAAAAAAGTGAGAAAAGAGGATTAAATATACAGGAGATGCAATGTACACTTGACAAGGGCGAAACCTCTCTCTCTCTCTCTCTCTCTCTCTCTCTCTCTCTCTCTCTCTCTAACCAGGCAGTCGACGGAATGGCTTTAACTCAGAGACAATGGACAGTACCTTTGTGAGAATCATTTTACTTGTAAAGTTGAGCTGAATATTTCGGGTTTCGATGATGATTAGATGGACGTGTGCCTTATTTTTACTGCGTATTTACTTGTTAAAAAACCTACACTGTTTACTTTGCAATTCCTACTCACCCCATACTCTTTGGACTCCTACCATTCCTTGTTTTGAGGAAGAGGGGTTAAGAGGATGATTATGTTGACGATGGTGATAATGTTTCGGGATGCTGAACGATTTAATATCCTCTGTAGCAAACTAAATTAATGTTCTTGAAGCACTGAGGGACATGAAATAAAATGTTGGAGATTTAGTGTGGCCTGAGAGCAGACTGTGGCATTAATCGAGCTAACTAATAGTCACGTATTGTGGTAAAAGGAGGGATAAGGATAATGATATATAATAAGAAAAGAAAGATGCGAATGAAGGACGTAGGAATTCTAATAGTTGCCAGATTAGTAGGGAGCTGAAGATTTAATGATGTGAGAATAATGCAAATGATTTTCATGAGAATCAGGTGGGGTGGGAACGATAGCCTATAGTGAGTGAAAAAAAAAAATATATATGAAGCAGTGAAGAATGAGGAATTTTGCGAAAGAAAAAAAAATAGCTTTGGTATATATTTCAAGATAAGAGACTAGTATTAGTTATCAAACATATGAAGTGATTAGAGAATGAATAACGAGTATATTTTAAAAATCAGATAAATGTAACTGTGAAGAACAAAGAGAGAGAGAGAGAGAGAGAGAGAGAGAGAGAGAGAGAGAGAGAGAGAGAGAGAAATATGCACATTTGAAATATTCTTGTTCGACAGGTGACACGGGGAGAGCAAGGGTGTCAAATATGGCTGCCAGGTAACTAGTGAACTGAAGAAAGAAGAATTTTATGACATTACTGGAAGAGGTTGTCATGGAAATGGCAGCATGTCCAGCTATAAAAGAGACGATTTTCACTTCGTTTCTCGACCTAGTCAGACTCCTGGACGAATTTTGTTTCCCTTGTTCGGCCAAGTACTTTGGTCCCTTGTGGGTTAGAGGCTACAATAATACTAATACTTTTCGTAGCGCTGGTACAAATTGCGCATAAAATAGGAAAATACCGTGTGAAAGCAGCTTTGACATTACATCAAGTACTTGCTGAAGAATATTGTGATTCCATGTTAGCGGAATGAAGCGGGGAAAACGATATCGAAGACCGTCTATTTCTTGAAAGGGTTTGAGAAGTAGCTTATTATTTTCCATATTTACAGCTAAATCGAAACATAAAATTATATAGCATTACAGGAAACTGCTAGTCTTCACAGTAAGTGAAGAGGCATCTGACATGGAAAGATAAGAAATCAGAAAGCGCTCATATAGTGCATACCGCAGCCAATGCTATTGTCATTAAAAATGATCCGGATCCGGATCCGCGGATATAGGATCCGGAGTCGGATTCAGATCCGCCCCAAACCTTCAACAATTCTCTCCTGGTCCATGGGTCATCTTTCCAAAGAATTTCATTGAGATTCATTGAGAACTTTTGGAGATATTGTGCGGGATACTCTGGGTCTGGGTCCGGATCCGCCCGCAAATTTAATAATTTCTTCCATGACCTAGGGCCCACTCTTCCAAAAAAGTTCATCAAAATCCGTTCATAACTATTTGAGTAATCCTGCTAAAAGACAGACAGACAAACAAACAAACAAACAAACGCTCTGTAAAACATATCCTCCTTGGCGGAGGTAATAAAAAGTGACAGGGAGGATGGGAGAAATAGGAAGAGAGGAGAACGGATACAGAAATCGAATGATGATGGCGAAGAGAAGAAATGGTCAGCACAACATCAAGTGATTGGATAATGGTTGCCACCACTTAACGCCAGAGAGAGAGAGAGAGAGAGAGAGGTAAGGAGACATAGTTAAGCCCACAATGAACAAGAATCACTTTAGATAATAACTGTTAACAATAGACTATTTTTCTTGTTGAGTGATTCCTCAGACGTATAATCACTTCAATAATAAGGTTACAGCTTGTTCTTGCTGCGACCAAACTGTATTTTTCGCCCCAGGAAGTGACACGTTATGCCCTAGAAAGGAAAAGGCTAATGACTGGCGTATCTAATCCCCTCCTGGTGAAAGGTCTCTCCTAATATAGACAAAATCGTGTGGTGTTAGCAAGGATGAACTACCGGTATAGGAAAATATGGCATTGTCGTGAAGGATTTGATGGATCAGAGCAGTGGAGGAGGGATGCAGAGAGAGAGAGAGAGAGAGAGAGAGAGAACTGGAGATGGACTGAAATGTACATTGGGGTTGTTGAGCATTCGATGGACTGTTAACTGTCAGGGCATTATCATGAGCTCGTATTCTGTTTGGCACTGGATATTTTGTAACACATCATAATCATTACTATGATGTTTTCTGTACACTAGACATCATTATCCTCTGTTACTGCTGTCAGTAGTGTAAAAATGATTGATGTAAATGTTATAACGGTGAAATTTAAGGGGGAACATGCTAAATAATTCGTTAAAGAAAAAATCCTGTGACTCCTTCATACCATGGAAACTAGAATGCTCCTCATAGCCTCATGTATTCCAGCAACTCACGTTAGATGCTTAGAGAAATCGGGAAGGAAGGGGTGGAAATGACTGAAGCGTGAGAGAGAGAGAGAGAGAGAGAGAGAGAGAGAGAGAGAGAGAGAGAGAGAGAGAGAGAGAGGCGACAAATAAGTCAGGAAAGTGGAAGAAGAATGGTAAACAACTTTTATAAGGATTTTGAAGCCGAAAGGGAACTGGGAGGGTAGTAAACATTAATTTGTAGAGTAAGAGAAAGATACAAAAGGAAAAACAGCTATAGTGGATGACACAGAGTCCAAATATTTCAGAATACGGCAGATAAGAAACTGGGAAAAAATGACATAATGAGAAAAGAGCGAGAAATTTACTGCACCGGTAATAATAAAAAAAAAAAAAAAAAAAATCGGCCCTCTTACGAATAATTCTGAACCATGGATGTATCTCTGTGATATACATGCCACTCGGTATTCATAAGTGGAAATGTTGTCCTTGGTTTATATTGGGACCGGAAATCGAATAATTTTTCATATTTTTTTTTTTTTAAGGTTATAGCAATTAACTACTCGAACATATCTACAATCAATTATCTGTCATAACTAGGGTTTGTTTCTGCAGGAGAGACAAGGAAAGGACAGGGCCAAGTCTTCCCTTGGCTCTTGTTCCTCCTAAAAAAAAGTAAATGTAAGCTACGAGGGAAAAATTGTCTTAGGTTATATTATGATAAATTATGGTCATATTTTGATTGTGCAGGAAGAACAAGGCAAGGAGAATGCATGCTATCTGCATGTCTCTAGTCGTTTCTGCAGAAACAAATCAAACTTACGAAAGGGATTTCATCGTATCGAGCTCCAGTATCCCACCCCAGGATATATATATGTCCGTAGCCCTCGTTAATTTTCACATACACAGAACTCCAAAGATGCGATAGTTTTTAGGTTAATTGTACCTAAAACAAAACTGATAAAAAAGGCGACAGAAATAGAATAATGACAGGATGAGGTCATAATACAAACATCTCCATATTTTCATCTCTTTTGTTTTCGTTTTTCCCCGTTTTCTAATTACTTTGCTACTTCCTTTTTTATATCATATACCATTTTATCCAGTGCATTCATCACCTTATCCTCTTCTCTGTTCTCACTTCTTCCCTTCCTTCCAACGTCTGCCATCTGTTTGTGTCTGCATATTGCCTTTAATCATTCCACTTTTCCCTCACTACACACGACACCACGTAAGGGATTCGTTTCTGTCAGGCGGTTTTTGCCTCTTGAAATAAGTGACATTTATTTAAGGCTGCTCTTTTGCCCTTTCCATAAGAATTTAGTTAACTTTTGATGGATTTTTTGTATTAAGTGTGTTAATGAAGGCTCTACGTAACACCTCGAGCTCTAAAAGATGCTCGTAAGACTAGATAGGGTAATATAGTACTCTCTCTCTCTCTCTCTCTCTCTCTCTCTCTCTCTCTCTCTCTCTCTCTCTCTCAGCGCTGTGTGTGTATGTGTGTTTCTATATGCTTGCAAAAATGCTCTACGTGTTTGCATGACCACGTATTTGCATGGCAATGGGAATATTACCATATATACTGTACATGTAAGTTAGCCAAGCATTCAGTTACCACACAGGACACCCATAGAAAATATAAAATGCAAATCAGTAAATGGGAGGGAAATAAAAGTCCGTATGATTTCAACGCATGGCAGAGTAGTGGGAAACATGAATATTATGATGAAAAGAGGAAATGGAAGAGAAACAAATTGGTAAATAAGTAAAAGTCCATCCATCCATCCATCATCCAATCCTACATTGTCCCATGAGGAGCGTAGGAGCCCGGGGCTAGGCAGTTGGTCCTGACATTTAAGATGAGAGTAACCAGCCTCACGCATCCCTGAGTGGCATTGCATGAGCAATCAACCCCAATCATCCCTTGGATATAAACCTTCACCGGTTCAATCCGACTGGAGTGCAATGATTACCCACTAATCCGCCAGGCGCCAAAATTTGGTTATATGGT
Organism: Coenobita brevimanus; assembly: GCF_032717465.1. NCBI lineage: Eukaryota > Metazoa > Arthropoda > Malacostraca > Decapoda > Coenobitidae > Coenobita > Coenobita brevimanus. The sequence continues at coordinate 37,047,645 of NC_137021.1, read as the reverse complement.
TACCACCCAGCGTAGTAAATGGTTTCCTGGTGTACAGGAAACCATTTGGCTTGTCACTCAGTGTAGAGTCACCCACAGGCAGAAGGAAGAGGAAAGGATGAAGGCAACAAAGACAGAAGACGGAGTGTAAAGTTACCCGCAGGCAGAGGGACAAGGAAAGAATGAAGGTAAGGAAGACAGAAGAGGAGAGAAAGAAAGAAAGATGGAGGAGAGGAAAGGGCAGACACCCGACAGCAGCACTACATCGAGTGAGTGGATGGTGAGCGTCCCCAAAAGTAAGTTGTATAAAGAAGGTGATGGGAAGGGAAAAAGACAGTGAGATGCGTAAAGAAAATGTGATAAAAAAGAGAATGGAAGATAGGTGTTAAAGAGAGTGTGACGGACATTGACGAAAAAGTAGGCAGGGATGATACAAAACTGGTGATAGTCAAGAGAAAGACACCGAGAGGAATGAAAACAGGCGAGAGAAATTGGAAGAGGGAAGATAAAAGGAAAACTGCCATGACAACAGTTCCATTGATATAAGTGAGGATGAGGAGGGATGGGGTTTGAATACAGATAGAGAAGAAAGCAAGTTGGGGAGAAAGAGGATTTTTTAGAATGAGGAGAAAGACTGAGAGACCCTGGAGGAAAATAAATAGGTGAAAATGGAAGGAGTAAGTGTAAGGTAAATAGGATAAAGAGGGTAAATAAGATAGGTGCGAAATTATTAGAAAGCAAAGGAATAGAACTGTTTAGGAAAAAAAAATGGAAATGCAGATGGAAAGAGAGCTAAGTAGTTTAGCTTGGTAGTCAGTGTAAGGATACAAGTTGAAGAAAGTACAAAAATAAAAGGAAGAGAATAGCTGAAGGAAAAGGGCAGAGAGAAACTGGAATGATAACAGGACAAGAAGTGAAAAGTGGATATATGTGAAAAGGAAAGGGATAGATAAAAAATAGCGATAGCCGAGGGAAGAGTCATCGAGGGCAATAGGTAAAACAATTGTCGGTATGAGTGATGAGAAGAAGAATGAGATGAACGGAAGTGGAGAAAATTTTTCCTCCAATTCATTCTCGCTGTCATGCAGACCCAACATGTTCCTTTATTGCAGCACATCCTTCCATTTCTTTCTAGTTGAAAGCAATTGTTCCCTGCCTGCCGTGACGCTGCTTGCGTCTTCCTTTAAAACCGGAAACAGCACTTCGTCGTTCGAATGAATGTGAATCTTGGGTATTGTAATTTAACAATTCAGGTGACTAAAGACATAGAGTATGTAACAGAATCCCGTCCCCCACTCCGCATCCCTCCCCCCACCTAAAAAAAAAAAAAAAAGTGGTAAGGTTGAAGTTGCGTTTATGTTGTCAGTTCCGTTATCAGTGTCTGGGTCACAGTAAGAGCAGAGTACAAGTTATATATATCCAGTGGAATCGATTATGTTGCTTCAATAGTTACGATACAGAGCATCTCGGAAATCTCTGCTTTACAGAGACAGGTAGACGAGAATGGAAGAAACATGCAGACAACCAATCTCCTGATCATAGGGTAGCAACCTATTTTTATCCACAACCACCTTTAAAACTTCTATTTGTGATTTATTTACTTTTTTTTCTTGTTAAGGGAATCGTTTCAGAATTCTAGGAAATCATCTAGCATTGTTCCTTGCGATGCTCTTCACAAGAAGATTAACAGATATTTGAACCGCACAAATCTGCCATCAGGGAAATGGTTATGAAATTCTGTCTCCAGTGAATCCATACACTTAGGATTGCCCCATGGCCCCCCTGAGGAATGCACGATGGCTCCCCAGAGGGCCATGGCCCCCAGGTAGGAAAGTGCTGTCACGTATATCACATCACATTCAGGCTCCTCTACATACCCTTAGCAGAATAAAAGCATCTCACGCGAGCAGGAGCTGAACAACAGAGAGTTATTTTGAACATGAGAGAGTTAATGGTGTAAGGATGGATAATCTAAGGCCCCTGTGTTCACTTGAAGCTGAATAAAATCATATGACGTTAGCTGAAAAGGAGAAGCAAATTGTCCCTATCATTTAGTTATTACACGGTCGGCAATTCTCATGTTTGTCTATCTGTCTATCTATCTATCTATCCATGTATCTATCTGACTATCTGGCTATTGACTTGTCTGTCTATCTATACTTTCGCATTTCCATATTATGTTCGATTCCCAACTAAAGTCGTCCGTCCGACCTACCATCTATTTCTCTCTTTTTCCTTCCCCATCCATTTACGAGTTCTCTACGCCCTTCCTTTTTTCGACCTCCCTGCTTCCTCTATTGTTTTCTTTACACTCTACTCTCTTCCGTCTCTTGCCTGTTTATTCTCCTTTCCTTTTCCTATATTTCCATGCCAAATCTTTTCCTGTTTTCATATCTCTTTCATCTCTACACTTCCTCCACCTTCTCCCATTCGTGTTGTGTTTTCTATCTTCCTTTAATGTCTCCCTCTCCCTTTTTTAGCAGTCTTTTCTACCATATGTTTTTCTTTTTTTCCTGTTTTATCCAGAAACCATCCATCCATCCCCGTCTGTCATGATTCCCTTCTACCCTTACTCACTGGTGGTAGTTGCGGGTATCAGTAATCTACTCAACTGATGTTGTGCTGGCTATTTCTTCCTTCATGTATCCCATTCTTATTCTTTCTTTCATCCTCTCTTTCTATTACTCCCATCTTTTCTGTCGCTATTTTATTGATATTCTTTTCACTTCAGGTGGCTCTACTTTAAGTGTCAAGCCAAATGGTTTCCTACAACGCAGTAAACCATTTACACCGCTGGGTGGTAACGATATAGACAAATAATGGGGTGAAATGGAGCCTACAATGGTGCCCCTGTTAACTGGGTGAAGAGAGGCAACTGCGGTGTCCACCCTGGAACCAAAACTCTACATTAATATCCACCCCTCTTTGTGGCGAGACAGTCAGTCGCATAGGAATAACTGTTCATTGCTTGGGACGGCCCTACAAGGGCAGTTGCTTGCTTTCGGTTGATGGGTCTAATCAATCAGACAAACTAAACTAGGGTAGCAATACAACAGCAGCAACCCTTGCTCCTTGTCTTCCCCATTCTCCTCCTTGCTTTTATTTCACCTCGTCTACCTTCTCTATCTCCCAACTTTTTTCCTTCCCTCTATTGACATTCCACTCCACATCTCTCCAGAGAGAGAGAGAGAGAGAGAGAGAGAGAGAGAGATTGGTAAATGTAAGTTTGCATGTGTGTGTGTGTGTGTGTGTGTGTGTAGTGGACTTTCTGCATAACAAGAGGGAAACCGACTTATTTTTCCTTTGTGTGTGAGTTGGTAGTCGTCTGTCGTGTTATTCACGGCGGCAAAGTTCAGTATATGTTCCATCCATCAACAGATACAGCAATATAGCATTCTCCCTTCCACACATACAGCAATATTGCATTCTTCCTTCCAGTCATATTCAGTATTGCATTGCTTCCAGACTTACTCATTAAAGCATGTTCGTTTCTAGACATATTTATTATAGCATTCTCACTTCCAGACACACTCAATGTCGCATTCTTACTTCCAGACATTCACTCTTCCAGACGAACTCAGTATCTCATCCCCCAACTACACGTGCGTAATACTGCATCCCTTATCATCACTTATGCATCACCACATTTTCCAGTACCAGATAAGCATATCTCTACACTATACTGAGACCTTTAGAGTATTTTCTCTTCTATTCCTTCTGCACTCTTCATGGCCCTTATTTATACCAGTCCTTTATTATTTCGGCATTTCACTTCAAAATTGGTACAATTTTTCTTAGGGCAAAACCACAGGCACTTTTTGTAGGCCTTATTGTGTTTTTATGGGGTCAAAGATCAAACCATGCAAATACAGAAATTTTGAGATTCAGTGTTCTTGTATGTTCATTAATTAATCATCATGCCAATTTGCACGGGAGTATACTGGTGAACTGTCGGCACATGGTGACCGTCTTCTATTCACCTGGAAACATTGGCTGGCAATCTTCATATCACATTTTCCATCATCACATACATAACATCATCCTCTCTATCACTATGTATTCGTAATATAACTTGCTCCATTACCACATACGTACTAATGGCAACATATGAACCTGGTACAGTATAAGAGAGTGGTCAGGTAGTCGGTAAGCCTGCAGCCCGTAACGTATTCACACATTTGTTGTGTCTAGGAGAATAAATGAATGGGTTGCCAATCACTGTTTAAAACTGATAGGTAGCTACGAATCATAGGCTATATTAGAAGACTTAAGTTAAATAACCATAGGTATGAGCGTTTTTCATTATTGTTTTGTCTCATTTCGTTGATAGATAAACTTCAACTGCAGTGATAACCAAATGATATAAAGAGATTTCCGTTTCATAGACTGATCCAGCCGGTATTCACACACCTTAAAATTGCTCCTGACCTGCCTTGCCAGACGGTGGAGCACACTCATCAATTATTTATTTGATGCAAAAATCAAATTGTTTCCATGAACAGTATAATGACATTTTCTGATTGTAAAATTAGTAAGTCATACGAATATGTTACTGGCTGCTACTATCTTCATAAAACATAATCCTCTCTTCTCATTCTGTCAACTCGTTCATTGCTGGAAACTCACTACCATCTTCCCCTCCCGCCACCCCGTCCCTCGAACCCCCTACCTCTCTCACTCTGCTCTTCCCCCTCTAAACAGCCAGTTCCTCTACCCACCACCACCTGGATCAGAGAGTAAGGTCGGAGAATCTACTCTCCTTAAATCTTAAACCTATAGCGGTTATCTGCCTTAATAACCTCATTGCTGTCATTAAGTCATTCCTATTGACACTCTCTCTCTCTCTCTCTCTCTCTCTCTCTCTCTCTCTCCTCTTCCCGTCGAACAGGCCAATTCACCCCTGATCTTACCCGAACTGTGTGCCACCAGCCCGTAATGCCACAGGGTGCTCCGAGGGGAAGCGGTGATAATGGGGATGCAACTAACTTCTAAGTAGCCGTGCCTTTGATTGGTATTCTTTTATGGTTAATGATCATTTGAAGTTGTATTTCAATATTTGGACGTCAATTTTTATCACAAACCTAGCACAGAGCAGAAATATAAATTATGAACCTGCAGGAAGATACTCTCGTCCTGCTTGCATGAGAGAAAGTGGAAAGTCTATAAAGAAGATTGGCAACATCCTAGGAATATCAAAGACAACGGTTTCATTATGGCTGACGTGTTGAGTACGAAGTGGAAATCTGAACAACAAACCGAGGGAATTGCCACTATGCAAGACCACGGCCAAAGATAATCGACAGATACGAGAAGCTGCAGAAGTAACCGTTTTACCGACGGGGCTGCCATACGAGAACAACTGCAGCTAAATGTGACAGTTCAGACTGTGAGAACTGTCGATGGTATGCACCGCAGGACGCCGGCCAAAAAACAGCAGCTAACACCTAGGCATTGTGAGGGTAGATGAAGATTCCCAGAGAACCATGTGCAGGAAGGTCTTATTTACAGGGCTCGTGTTATATTCAGCAAAACTCATTCCCCTCAACAACATACAGGACATTGCTGGAGGAGAATAACAGCAGGTTTAATACTGCGAAAGGCATCACACACGCCTGTTTATATACAAGTAAATAAAATGAGTGTATTCCACTTATTGTAGGTATTAAATATGACATGTAAGTCTGTTGTGTAAATCAGAACATACTCCATATGCATGCAAAGTTGGTTTCAAAGTAAAGAATATGGAGAGCTCAGCGTGCAACATCCGTGCCACACAATTTGTCTATGGTCGTATCGTTTGAACCTCTCCTGTATCTTTACCTTCGACTGAGTATCGTAAAATCCAGTTACCATATGATTGGACCCTCAACCATTGGTCGAATATTGGTATGAATTTGATTAGAGATGTTTAGGTTTACCTTATTTATGATCCTGACCATTACTGTTGTCCTCGAAATACAATCACTTCATCCTTGTCTGATATTATCTCCTCCCACGCTCTGTCCAAATTGAGTAGCTAGCTGAGACAAAGGACCGAATCATAGGCATTACCTCTGTCCAACGGTTCTAAAATATTATTCATTCTATGCTCATCCTCCACTTTATCACCACATTTGGTCTATATGTGGTAAAAAAAAAAAAAAAAGTTAATTGACCATGCACCTGAGATATGACCTTGTTCGGCGATAAATCAACAATTTGTGATCTCCTGTTCAATAGGATTTCCATAATATTGCCACAAACGGAAGGATTGACAGGTAAACCAAAATTAACTAAGCACATACCCCATGCGTAACACGCACGGGTATAACAACACACCAAATAACATTTGCTCTATTTTCCCAATAGCAGATACAGCGGTCAAAACATCTTTAAAAATAAAAAAATAAAAGGAGTGGGCATGTCTTGCGTAACTTGTGGGGATGGTATGTCTCTGTGGAGTGGGTTACCACTGACGGACTCTTTATAACAACAAAAGTATCTTGAAAGTCTTGAAGAGAAATTTCTGCCTTCTCTCCTTCAGCAGGATTACCCTTTTCCCGGGCAGATACTGTTAGCCCTTGACAAATGCCCTGTGCACACATCTCACATCTCCCAAAGATGGTTTGACGAACACCCCAATCTGGAACTACTGGACTTTACGAGTCGGGGTTGTGATATGAGCCCCATCGAACGCCTGTGGGGCAAGATGGTATAGGCCTACGTATGGGAAGAAGAAGGGGAACGAACGACATAGCAGGCTGTGATTGTTGCAAATGATGTGTGGACTAAATATTAGATACATAATGGTTTATAGCCATACGTTATATTCGTAATCAAGGTGTCTACAACAGACTTAGAAAGCACTGAATTTACCTTGTTAGATAACTGTCATAATTACTGTTTCTGCTACACGGTCATGATGTTCATATACAGTTAGGCTACATAATGTGAAATATATTTTCTAGGTTATTGTCATTAATTATACCTTGTCTATATATGGTAGATGGGGGCGCCCATCATCCACCCACTTAGTGTAATTGTACTCTGTTTTAGGGTAGCTTTACATCAAGTGGCAAGCCAAATGATTTCCTGTAAACCAGGAAATCATTTACAACGCTGGATGGTAACCTTATAACCAACCGACACGTGTTCCCTACGTGACAGCAAGTGGGTTGGCAGAGGGTTAGTGCCCCTCCCCGGAAAACAACTAACTAAAAATACGAACAAGAAGCCTCGGACCAGGACTGACCAAAAGATGACGACTAAGGACCGTACAAAGGACATGATACGGATGGCGACCTGGAATGTAAGGGGTGCAAATCACGAGATGAAAGAGAGAGAGATTGTCCAGGTACAGTACTTGAGGGTGCGAAGTGGATGTATGTGGATTAACTGAAACTAAATGGGGGGAGAGAGTGTGAGAGAATGGGAGTATGGATGGGGTATATGTGAAGGAGTAGGTGAGAATGAGAGGGCAAAATGAGTGTGTATTGTTGTGAATAACAGATGGAAGGAGAATATAAGAGAGTATGGATCAGTTGGTTCAAGGATTGTGTGGGTAAGACTGAAAGTTGGACTACAAATGTGGGCAATTGTGTGCGTGTATGCGCCAACGCAAGATCGTGCATGCAGAGTGAGAGAAGAGTTCTGGACAAATGTGGAAGTGTGGATGGAAAAGTTTGAATGGAATGAGAGACTGTTTTTGATCAGTGACATGAATGGTAAAGTAGGGAATGTGAAGGTGGATGGCGTAGTTGGTGAGTGGGGTGTGCCTGCTGAGATAGATGAGAATGGCAGTGCGTTAGTGGACATTTGTGCTGGGAAGGGGTTGGTGATAGCCAATACCCTCTTTAGGCACAAAATGATCCACAGGTATACATGGCGAGTGATGAGAGGGGTGGATGGTGAAATGAATGAAAGGAAGGCAATGATTGATTAAGTCTGTATGGATGAAAGGATGCGAAGATGTGTAATGGATGCAAGAGAATATAGAGGCTGGAGGAGTGGACTTTCTGACCACCACCAAGTGATGGTCGGAATCAAGGTCCAAGTAAAATGAAAAAAATAGAAGAAGGGTAGGATGGGAGGAATGACTAGATGTAAGGAGAGTGCAAAAGTTACAAGAGGATGAGAAAAAGTCATAATATGAGAGAAGTGGAGGAACGATTGGGCAAATATGAATTGGAGCAGATGGGGGACGTGGGAGGTGTGTGCAAGATATTCACAGAGGGAATATGAGCACCATGTGAGGTGGTGTGTGAGGTGAAGAGAAGACGAAAGAGGGTGCAAGGAACAGCATGGTGGAATGAAGAGGTGAGACAGGCTGTGGCACAAAACAAGAAGGCATATAATGAATGGATGAGAAATAGGGGAGTGGAAGAAGTTGAGAGGCGGAAGAGAGAGTTATTTGTATAAAGGAAGAGAGAGGTGAAAAGATTAGTAAGAGAGAGTAAGAAGAGAGTGGATGAGGAATTTGGAAGGAATTTAAGTGTCAAGTGGAGGGAATGTAAGAAAATGTTCTGGAAAAAAATAGAGAGTTAGACAGGGTGGCAATAGTTAGCAGAGGAGTGAAAAAATAAAAAGGGTAGATTACTAGTTGAGCAGGGAGAACAAGTGACCAGATGGAGAGAACACTTTAATGAATTGTTGAACGTAGAGAATGAAAGTAATGCGAGTATAAGTGGCTGAGGAATGGCTGGGAGATGGAGGGAGGTGACAAGAGAGGAAGAAATCAGTAGGATGGAAGGTGTGGAAGCAATGAAGAAAGCCAAAATGGGGAAAGCCTCAGGAATTGATGGAGTGTGTGGTGAAATGCTGAAGCATGGGGAAGAGATAGTAGTAGAATGGATGTGGAAGATGTTCAGATTGGCCTGGGAGAAAGGTAAAGTCCCGGATGATTGGAAGTTAGTTATAATTATTCCCTTGCACAAAGGGAAAGGGGAAAAAGAAGTGTATGGTAATCATAGGGGCATTTGTCTTCTTAGTGTAATGGGAAAAGTGTATGGTAGGATACTTATTGACAGAGTTAGAGAAATAACAGAGGAATTAGTTGGAGAAGAACAGGGAGGTTTTAGGAAAAGAAGAGGTTGTGTAGATCAGATATTCATTCTTAGATCTTTAGTGGAAAAGTTTCTAGAGAAGGGAAAGAAGTTGTAGGCGGCCTTCATGGATTTGGAGAAAGCATATGACATGGTGGATAGACAAGGATTGTGGAAAGTATTAAGAATATATGGAGTAGATGGGAAGTTGTTGAATGCTGTGAAGAGTAAGTATGAGGGTGCTAAGGCTGCAATGCGTGTGGATAGTGAACTGAGTGAGTTTTTCTATTTGAAGGTTGGGTTGAAACAGGGATATGTCATGTCTCCATGGTTGTACAATCTGTATATGGATGAGGTTATAAAAGAGATACAAGGTAGGGCAGTGGATGTTGGCGTGGCCCTAATTGGAGAGGGAAGTGTTTGGAAACTCTCTGTGCTGTTGGTTGCAGATGATACTGTGTTGTTAAGTGAAGACGAAGGGGAGCCGTATGGCTTGGTAAATGAGTCTGGGAGAGTGTGTAAGAAACGGAATTTAAAGGTGAATGTAGAGAAGAGTAAAGTTATTGTCTTCGAGAGAGATGAAGTCAGTTAATGTACAGTGAGGCTGGATGTGGAGGAAATGGAAAATGTGAGTACGTTTAAGTACTTGGGTAGTGTGATGAGTAAGGATAGAAGTTTGGAGAGTGAAGTGCTTGAAAGGGTACAACAAGGAGGTAAGGTTGCTGGTTCCTTGAAGGCAGTGATAAGAAACAGGGAAGTGAGCATGGAAGTGAAAAAGTTATTACGTGACATTATTGTGATACCAACTCTGACGTACGGATGTGAAGCTTGGACGTTGTTGGAAGGACACAAGTCAAGAGTGAGAGCAGTGGAAATGAGTTATTTGAGAGATGCATGTGGAGTCACATGGAGAGACAAACTGACAAATGAGGATGTCAAGGAGCGTTGTGGTGTGGCTGTGGATGTGATAGGAAGCATTAGGAGAAACATACTGAGGTGGTTTGGCCATGTGGATAGGATGGAGAGTGAGAGACTGACGAGGAGAGTGTATGCGAGTGAGGTGGAGGGGGACAGAGGGAGGGAAAGGCCAAGGATGAGATGAAAGGATGGAGTGGAGGGGTATATCAGAGAGGGGAGTGTGAATTGGCAGCAGGGCAGTGAAATGACGGGGGGCAGGGTGACGTGGAGGCTATTTTTTTGTGGCCACCTCGTATAAGGGATTAAGGCGTCTGGCAATAGATAGATAGATAGATTATGCAGATACTTTAAGAACATATCTGTACTAGCGAAGGAGAGGGTGAATATCAGTACATGGTATTGCCAATATAAATGTCACATGAAAACTGTTATCATCCATCTGTGGTGCATGGATGTTATAAAGTATTAACAAATATTATGGGAAAATCAGCAGAATTTTTACGTCTTAGTTTAAAAATACATTACCTCATACTGCTGGTACGGTGTGATGAGGTTTTAAATAGTCTTGATAAATGTATTCTACTTCTAATCTGTTTCTATATGATGGAGTGAATTTAACACAAATGTTGAACGATATAATCATCAGAATTATAAGAGTGAAATCGACATTTTTTTTTTTTTTAAGATAAGAACAAATGGAAGCTTGGTGTTGAAACCTGCAGATGAAATGAGAGGAATAGACGAGAGAACATGGTAGGGAAATGAATATCATCTGTTTAGTAGGACTGAAGGGGGGATGCGATGGCAAAGTCGATAGGTCTGTTGTTCCAGTGGACGCAGGTTTGTATCTTGGTTGAGGCAGGGAGCAGTATATGAGTATGAATTTCGTTAATAACAGACTTTAAAGATTTACCATTAGACCTGCTGATATGTCACAAAAAACACCCAAACTAATACTAATACAGTACACCAGTACGAAACATCCTAAAATGGACGGTGGGTGTTAGTGCCGAAATTGTATCATATGGAGGTGAATAGTTTACAGGAAGACTGCTGGGCCTCAGGGAATGGGCTCTTAACCTTACGTTTTGAGTCAAACACACACACAAAATAATCAATAAGTTACAGTTAGGACAGCCCTTCTACTTGCGGTAGGCCGCTATAGGCTGCTCCTGCTGCTGTTGATGATGATGGCCCATTTGGTCTGGAGACAGGATTAGCCAGTATGCCTTTGTATGTGTTATACAGGATTATCTGTAATGCAAACGTGTAGAACAAGAGACTACTTATCATAATCATGAACATGTAAACGACGTCTATGCTGGTTTTCTTTTATATAGTCGAGCACTTCAGCTCTTGAGACGATTCGATCCGCAGCGCCAGAATGGAGGCTAAGGGTGTGTGCACACCAAGGCCGCAACCAGACATAATATGGCGCAAAATGTATGACCGGTTCCATCAAGAAAGTACGAACATCAGATCAACCAATTAAAAAGTTCAGGTTCCGGGCGACCCGTTCACACAGGTAAACCCGAATGAGCTCGGATTCAGAAGCTGCAGAGTCGTTCATGTCACGTTTGCCGGAACTGTTTTGGGACTGTGAGAGAGTGTGGGTCAGCACTGTTACAATGACATGTACAGTTTTGCAACATGTTCATGATTATTACAATGATCAGGTGCTTTGTGTATTGGTTATTGTCATTTTATGGCTACTAGTAGTCAATATAGACTAAAGGTATATTCATTTACTCACCGTTGCCTGGGTTTCTGTTTCAAATATTGTACCATATATCCTTTGTATTATTAATATTAATAATATTATACAGCGTACTTTTTTACGTAGCTATACACTTCAGCATCCTCCACAGTGTTTATCCCCAACTCCGATCCCATTATGGTTGCTAAACATAATGCATTATAGTTATTCATACTTTAAGGTGACAACCAGTCGTTCTTAAGCTGAAACTGATTCCCTGTAGTTAGCAGCCTGCTTCTGCAAGTGTTCTTTGCACACAGGAGGTGGCGAAAGGTCTGGGGCTTCATTCGTACATACCCCACACACCTGCCTTCATCATCAAGTATCTGTGGGAACATATGACGGTATTCACCGAGCGATGTGCAGAGCCTATTAATGGGATGCATCCAGTGTTTACGTGTTTTACGACTGTGTCGTATTTTCCTTTTGTGTAGCCACAGTAGTATCAGTGTCTTGGCTTTCTTCAAGAGCGCCATCCTCTCAACGTCACTGCTGGACTACCACTGACAGAACCGCATTTCCTGGTGTGGTGTGAACGCTTTTTCAGTAAAGTTATTTCCGCCCTATTATGCCGTCCGAACCTTGTCTATCTCCGGACACTTTGCGGCAAATTATGTCTGGTTGCGGCCTTGGTGTGCACGCACCCTAAATCTCCAACTTCTGTTCTAAACCACAGGGATATCGGTTCCACGTCAACTGGGGTGCGTTGGACAGATCTCTTTTGGAAATTGCTCCATACAGCTATGAGCCACGGAGAGGTGGAGTGTAAGTGGGAGGCTCTCGTTACCTTGTGTAGATGGCGCGCCTCTTTCCAGTGGGACACAGCTGCGACAGATTACGACAAGCAAGAGTCATACATACACAATCTAGATCGATCTGATGAAACAGCATTGCCAATATACGTGGTTTTTACAGTTATTACATATTTGAGTAATCTTATGAATGAATTATATAGTTGAACTGTCATCATAACTAGTATATTGTGATCATTGCAGAATGAATATATAGGTCATACTATTAAACCAGTTCGACACCTTGAACCTCTCCTTCTAGTGGAAACAAGATGCCCTTGTTTCTAATTCATTTAACCATACCAATACAAACTTTGGCTGAAATGTAATCACATCTAGTGTATTATATTCATTCCATTAGCCTAGGCATATGAGTTAATGCATATCAAAGAGACAGTGACTAGGAGGTTAGTGACTTCCACACTATCCTCGTCTGCTCCCAGAGCTCCCTTTGGCACTACAAACTGGCGACACACAGTTCGGGTGAGATCTGATATGGGACGGCCTGTGTGTGTGTGTGTGTGTGTGTGTGTGTGTGTGTGAGAGAGAGAGAGAGAGAGAGAGAGAGACTGTCGATAAGAATGGTTTATCCACCACAGAAAGGTCGTCTAGGCAGGTAACCACTGTGGGTTTAAGCAGGGTTAAGAGAGTACTACGTAGTCAAAAGGAAATGAAGCGGGGGGGAGAGGGACCGGCTGTTTAGAAGGGGAAAGGGAGAGTGAGAGAGGTAGGGGGTTCGAGGGAGGGAGTGGGGGGAGGGGAAGATGGGAGTGAGTTTCCAGCAATGAACGAGCTGACAGAATGAGAAGAGAGGATTATGTTTTATGAAGACAGTAGCAGCCAGTAACATATTCTTTTGACTTACTAATTTTACAAGCAGAAAATGCCATTATACAGTTCATGGAAACAAATTGATTTTTGCATCAAATAAATAATTGATGAAGAGTGTGCTCCACCGTCTGGCAAGGCAAGTCAGGAGCATTTTTAAGGTGTGTGAGTACCGGCTGGATCAGTCTATGAAACGGAAATCTCTTATGAAACGGAAATCTCTTTATATCATTTGGTTATCACTGCAGTTGAAGTTATCTATCAACGATATGAGTTAAGACAATAATGGAAAACACTCATACCTATGGTTAATTTTACTTAAGTCGTCTAATATATTATTCGTAGCTGCCTATCAGTTTTAAATAGTGATTGGCAACCCATTCATTCATTTTCCTAGACACAACAAATGTGTGAGTATACGTCACGGGCTGCAGGCGTACCAACTGCCTGACGCAAGCCACTCTCTTATTCTGTACCAGGTTCTTATGTTACCAATAGTACGTCTGTCTGTCTGTGTGTTGCCACACGCCTAAATCCCGTAACAGGTGGCCGCAAATAAATTGCTTCCGCGTCGCCTTGTCCACTGCCATTTGGTTGCCCTCCCTCCATCTCATACCTCTCTCTCCCATACATCATTCCTTTCCGTCCCTCCATCTTACCCTTCATTTCCCTATCCTCCCAGTCTCCCATCTACCTAACACACATACACTCCTGTAATCAGTCCCTCATTCTCCACCCTCTCCACATGGCCAACGAACATAAAGTTGGCATATGTACCTAATATCGCATTTTCCATTACCAGACACGTACGTTATAAAATATTCTTCGCCATCAAACACGGAGCATCAAGCTTTCACTTCGGCCATCAAAGCTCTGGTTGAGGCTGAAGTCGTGAATAAATTAATGCATATTTTTGCTCTTCCTCTGGCGGGAATACATCCGGGATTTTTTATTTTACATGGTTATGCATGCACTGCCTAACTGGGACGCATATGTCAAGTGAAATGAAACACGATGCAGAAGCCGTGAGGTCGAGAAAACACGAGAGAAAACTATACTATTAACTGCTGATGTCAAAGAGATGTTTTAAAATTTAATGATTTCTTACAAACTAAGCGGATATCTTTGAAACTGGATATTATAGACATTATGTAAATGTTGGTGTACTGTATATATATTAGTGTGTATATAATAGTGCATAAGTGTGTAACCTTTAGTGGTCCACGTGACAGAATGTATGCTGTCAGCTGGTTCTGTACTGGAGTTTTTGCTGAATAATGTTTATGGAGCTAGAAGGTAGAGATGTGCTCCGACTAACCCTGCAGTTCTATTTCGCGCCTCAGGCAGGGCACGTCTGTTAACATCTAGTCCATAATACTATAGAGTAGTGTAAAATGCACTGGAGACTTTGGGCACACCGATTTGACTTTATTTTGGCAACAGAGAGAGAGAGAGAGAGAGAGAGAATATATCACATCACCAGTTCCCATTGTCAGCCTCTGTATGATTTCTATGATACGTATGAACATTCCTCCTCACTTCCCCTTCATTGGATACTTGGAATTCTAAAGCTATTGCACATACGAATAACCCTACCAATATATAATATATGTTAAGGAAACAAGTGAATTAAGTGAGAGGAGAGGATGAAATATACACGGAGATGTATATGCAATGTTCTTGACAAGGGCGTAACCCCCCCCCCTTTCTCTCTCTCTCTCTCTCTCTCTAACCAGGCAGTCGACGGAATGGTTTTATCTCAGAGACAATTGAGAGCACCTTTGTGAGAATCATTTTACATGTACCGTTGAGCTGAAGATTTCGGGCTTCAGTGATGACTGGATGGACGTGTGCCTTATTTTTACTGCGCATTCACTTGATTAAAATCGTGCAGTGTGTGCTTTCCAGTTCTTACTGTTGGAATGCTTCCACCCCATACTTTTTGGACTCCTCCCATTCCATGTTATGAGGAAGAAGAGTTATGACCATGATAATGTTGAGGATGATCATAATGAGTTTCGGGATGCGAAACGTTTTAATATCCTCTGTAACAAACTAAATTTATGTTCTTGAAGCACTGAGGGATATGAAATAAAATGTTGGAGGTTTAATGTGGTAAGAGAGCCGACTTTTGCATTAATCACGCTAACTGATAGTCACGTATTGCGGTAAAAGGAGGGATAAGGATGATGATTTATAATGAGAAAAGAAAGATACGAAAGAAGGACGTAGGAATTATAATTGCCGCCAGATTAGTAGAGAGCTGAAGATTGAATGATGTAGTGTGAATAATGAAGATGATTTTCAGGTGAATCAGGTGGGATGGGAAGGATATAGTGAGTAAAAATATACAAATGAATAGAGCTGTGAAGAATGAGGAACTTAGCGAAAGAAAGAAATATCGCTGCCACGTATACATTAAAAGCTAAGGGACTATTGATAATTATCAAATACATGAAGTGATTAGAGAATGAATAACGAGTGTATAAAAAAAATTCAGATAAATGTAACAGCGAAGAAGGAAGAGATTAGTAAAAGAAAAATTATGGAATTATTAAATACTCTTGTTCGATAGATGAGACGGGGAGAGTAAGGGTGTCAAATATTGCTGCCAGGAAACTGGCGAACTGATGGAAGAAGAATTTTATGACGTTACAGGCAGAGGTTGTCATGGAAGTGGCAGCATTTCCTGCTATAAAAGGGACGATCTTCACTTCGTTTCTCGACCTAGTCAACTCCTGGACGAAGTTTGTTTCCCCTTATTCGGCCAATTAGTACAGTATAGTTGGTCCGTTGTGAGTTTGGGGCTACAGTGAAATTTTTATAGTACTGGTACACATTGCGCTTAAAATAGAAAAATACAGTGTGAAAGCAACTTTGACATTACATCAAATACTTGCTGAATAACCTGATTCAATTTTAGCGTAAACAAGAGAGGAAAATGATATCGAAGACCGTGCATTTTTTCACAGCGTTTGAGGAGTATCTTATTATTTTCCATATTTACAACTTAATCGAAACGAAGAATTGTTTAGCAAATATTGATATATGCCAAAGCCATTCTCACATTATATTTATCGATCTTAAACGTCATTTTTGCTGACATTAGGAAAATGATTAGTGTCGATAATCTCATTGCCCTTGCAGCTCAAAACTCAAAACTGGTAAAAAAAGAGACATGAATTTAAATCAGAGTGTTCCATATCGTATTATTGGAGATGGCTGAACCTTGGCAAAAAATTGATCATCTGCCTTCGTGACCTTTTATGAAGATAGGCATTAATCCGAAACCTTCCTCTTCTCTTAAATAAGTGGAGAGAGAGAGAGAGAGAGAGAGAGAGAGAGAGAGAGAGAGAGTTGCTACAAAGGAGACATGTAAATTTTTTATTCCTCTTAGCCCGAAGACGTATTTATTTATTTATTTATACTATCTTCAGGCGGATTTATAGACCTTAGAGTTACTCAGACTAGAGGGATTTCGCCTCAAAGCGAAAGATTAATTCTGAATTAAATGATATCTGACGTTGGGTACCAAGAATAAAAAAAAAAAAAAGACTAGAATATACATCAGACGAGTGTGAAAATAAAATTAGTAACAAAACAGAAGTCACGAAAAAAGGCTGAGAAACGAAGCATGTAGAAGGGAAGATAGATAACTGGGAAAGACATGAGAAGAACCATGTAGAGAGGATACGTGAAAAGCACAGGGAGAGGAAGTACTGTAATAAAATAAGAGTAAGATGGAAAACCGAAGCAGAAATAAAAGGATACAGGCAGGCGTGAGGATGGATGTGTGCTGAGGGGTAAAATATGAAGAGGAGCCATGTCAACAGTGCCAGAGAGAGAGAGAGAGAGGGGGGGGGGAGAATGTTAAGCACCTCAGTGCGATGACATATTATATGTCATTCCTGCCCCACACAGTTTAATCAGGTTAGGAAGAGAAATCAGGTTTTGAAAGGATTATTGGTTAATGTAAACTCGCAATTACAAACACTTTCTTAAAATTTGACAAAACCGTCTGAGGGCAGCAGGAACAAAGTAAATTGTGTGTGTGTATGTGTGTGTGTGTGTGTGTGTGTGTGTGTGTGTGTGTGTGTGTGTGTGTGTGTGTGTGTGTGTGAGGAATGAAGGAGCTAGTAAAATTGCAAAGGAGAGAAGTCAGGTCCTAGGAAGAGCTGACGTTGTTGGTGTGTGAAGAAGTGAGATAACAAGGCAAAAATGTAGGAAAATGCAGAGAGAGAGAGAGAGAGAGAGAGAGAGAGGGGGGGGCGGGTGATGAGTAACCCTGGTTTGTCTGGACGAGTAAACCCATCAACCACAGGAGAACAACCCCGTCAGAGCCGTCCCGTGCAGTGAACCGATTTTTTCTTTGATGGACAGGTGCCACTTCACCACTATGAGAAGCGAGGAAGATTGTAGAGGTTTGGTTCCTGGACGGACTCCGTATTTGCATTTCTGTACTCTGTTATCTGGGGAACCATAACATTCTCCACATCATCCCTTTTTTGTTTACACGGTTACCACTAAGTTGTGTAAATAGTTTCGTGGATGACATGAAAATTCTAGTCTTGTCAGTAAATGAAGTTGCATCTGACCTGAAAGATATGAAATTAGAAAGCGCTCACTCATTGCATACCTCCACCAGTGCCATCGCCATTAAAAAGGATAAGAACCCGGATCCCTGGATATAAGGTCCGGATGTAGATCCCCCCAAATTTAATCAATTCTTTCTTGGTGCATGGCCCACCTTTCCACAAAATTTCATTGAAATGCATTGAAAACCTTTGGAGATACTGTGATAGATACTCCGGATTCGAATCCGGATCCACCCTAAAATTTAAACATTTCTTCCTTGGCCCGTGGGCCACCTTCCTCAAAATCAGTTCATAACTTTTTGAGTAAACCTACAAACAGACAAACCAACCAACGAGAGGTAAAACATAACCTCCTTGGCGGAGGTACTAAAAAGTGACAGGAAGGATGGGAGAAATAGGAAGAGAAGAGGGCAGACACAGAAATCGAATGATAATGGTGAAGAGAAAAATAGTCAGCACTATATTGAATGGATGATACTCGCCACCACCTACCAACACAGAAAGAGAGAGAGAGAGAGAGAGAGAGAGAGAGAAGTAAACATGGTTAATCCCACAATGAACAAGTACCAGCTTAGATATTATCCTGTTAACATTTGACGATTTATCCTGTTGACTCCTCAGCCATATAATCACTTCAATAATAAGGTTACCTATTTAATAGTTTGTTCTTGCTGCGATCAAACTATATTATCCGCCCCAGGAAGTGTCCCGTTATGCCCTAGAAAGGAAGAGGCTAATGACGGTTGTATCTAACCCCCTCCTGGTGAATGATCTCTCCTAATATAGACAAAATCGTATGCTGATAGCAAGGATGAACTATAGGAAAATATGGCATCGTAATGAAGGGTTTGATGGATCAGGGCAGTGGAGAGAGAGAGAGAGAGAGAGAGAGGTAATGAAGAACAGGGGTGGGGAAGGAAGAAGAAGAAGCAGAAGAGACGTGGCTTCATGGCTATCGACAACACCAGGAGGTACTAAGGCAAACATTCACATTTTACCTAAGCACAGTCTTCTCCTAGAATTCAACACACAACAGTCAAACATACAGTACATGGAGGTCACGAATACTAGAGCTGGCTGGGCAGTGACAAGGAGACCACTTAGTCCTAGAGTATGCTTGATGCCGAAATCGATATCAGGTTTTGTCAGCGGTGATTTGGATCGGTTAGCCATTGCACCTCCTGCTCTCTCTGTGCAATAGAGGGATTTTAGAGGTTGTGAGGGAGGAAGATAGGATGGGAAGCGTAAGGATGAAGGATGAGGGAGTTAATATATAAGACTGAGGTACTGAGGGAGTGAAAAGGTGAAATGACAGGTAGTGAGAATGTTTGGGAATGTGGGAGGTAATGGGGGAGGAAGATTGTATCGAGGAGAGGTAAAACTTGCGGAGAGAAATAGTGTGGAGGAGTGAGGATGGCATGCAGAGGTAAGGGTGAAAAATGTGGAAAGGAGGAAGAGTTGATGGGTGACGTTGACCGTAGTTTGGGGCAACGATGTAATGAGGGAGTGGGTGGGAGTGTGGGAGGTAGTGTGCAGGACAGAGGCAGAGGGTGGAGGCAGAGGGAGGGAGAGGAAGAAGGAGGGAGAGGGAGGAAGAGGGAGAGAGGAGAGAAAGCTGCAGCCAACCCACCTTGCCTCAGTCAGTCGCTCGCTGGACGTTCGAGTATTCAGTTGTAGTGTGTGGCTTGCTCTCTCACTCGCTCCCAATCACTCAAAGCGTTGATTTTATATCCTTGTTATCCAAAACTGTTGACTCCATATGTAAGTGATTTCGTACGATCTTTTTGTTTATTAGCCAAGATCTTCCTCCATGACGCACTTTAGGTATTTAACTAAGATAAATTTTTCTTTGTGTACCCAGAGTGTTGAACTAATATGATTATTTTTGACATACCGTAATTGTTTAACGAAGACCTTTCTCCTTGATATAACGCAAGTGTTTAACTAATAACTTTCTCTTTGACATAACACAAACGTTTTAACAATGATCTTTCTCCTTGACGTACCACAAACGTTTTAAGTGATAATATCTTTGATATACAGTACCACAGTGTTCAGCTAAGTTCTTTCTCACTGACATGCCATAAATGTTTAACGAAGATTCATCTCCTTAATATATTTCATGAGCGTTTAAGCAAAGTCTAGCCATATCATAAGTGTATGACCAAGATCTTTCTCCTTGGCATGCCATAAGATTTGAACTAAAATAATCATCCATAACATACCATAAATGCTTAATTAAGATCTTTCCCCGTGATGTACATGATAAACAATGGTTTTTCTCTTTCATATTTAAAAAATTACTCCTTATGATATTTCTCTTTTAAGCCTTCAATTTGATTCGGTATTATTCTTGCTGTCTCCAGACGGTACTGTATGATTTCTCTCAATGAGCGGGTGACTGATGACTACATACCACTGCCAGTTTGGGAATAGTCACCGATGCTAATAAGAACAATAATAATAATAATAATAATAATAATAACAATAATAATAATGATGATGATGATGATCATGATAGAAATAATGATAATGATAAAAATAATAATAATGATAAAAATAATAATAAAAATAGTAATAATAATAATAATAATAATAATAATAATAAGCCGGTAGGAGAAAATGGCCAGCTCTACGTGAACCAAGCTTTGTCAGCGACCGGAAGTGAGTTTTGACACTAAAAGTCATTTCTATAAGGAGGTACTCCAGTGCAGGACTCCACCCATGAATCATGGCCCTGGCTTACTAATCTTGACAGCCTTAGTACTTAGCGCGAGCATAATCGTGCTTTTAACTATTTACACCAATTTTTGCATTTGATGACCTTTGACTGCTGACCTGGCCACTGTAGCACATACTGTAGGAGCACAGTAGAAAGCTGTACTACTAGTTAATATCTAGGAGCATGCAAACTTTCATGCAATTCCATTGAGCAGCTGGGGAACTTAGGAGGCATTTTTAAAAACCGGTACTGGTTGCTAGGGCTGCGGAGGCCAATCTTCCCAGGGTTGCCACTCGAAAACTAGAGGAGAGAGGGATGAAATGGATGGAACACTTCCGACAGTGAATTACAAGATTACGGCTAAAGAAGTCAGAGAATCGTACGCCCGTTAGTAATGCATCTACACCTCAAAACGTGAAAAGTACGAAAAAAAAAAAAAAGTTTTTCCATTGCTGCTACGCAACGAGTACGGGCCTAGCAACCAATACCTTGCGGACACAATTAGGTCATATGCTGGTCATTGTGTCCAAGTTTGCTAGGAATACTAAAAGGTATAAGTGCCTGCCACAATTAAACAAGAAACGAATACTACAAGAAAGAAAACTCGCCTGTCAATAAGGGCAGCAAGGAGTTGGCCAAAAGCAACAACGACAACTGCGACAGAAAAAACAACAACAACAGCAATAATAATAATAATAATAATAACAATTATAGAAAAGCCAGTAGGTGATGATGGCCAGCTCTAAGCAGGCCAAGCTTTGTCAGGGACCGGAAGTGATTTTTGACACTAAAAGTCATATCTATATATGGGTACTCCAGTGCAACATTCCACCTACGGATCATGACCCTGATTTAGTAATCTGCGGAATGCAGCATTTCGCGTGACCAAGATCTTAATGTTAGAGCTTTTCATATTTTCTGCACTTGATAACCTTTGACCCCTGACCTGGGGGATATAGTCAATGAATGTACAAAACGCTTGTAGTGCTCATTAACTTCTATAAGCATGCTAAGTTTTCTTTGGTTCCATCCACCCACTGTGCAGCTAGAAAACTTGAAATTAGCAGATTGGCTCAACAGAGATACAACTTCTAGGTGGCGCTGCCAGTGGCTGGCAATGAGCTTCAACACTAAATGTCAGTTGTATATAGAGGTACAACAGTGCAACATTCTTCCCAAGAATCATGCCCTGGCTTAACAATCTTCGAAGCCTTAGCATTTCGCACGAGCATAGGCGTGATTTAACTATTTTCACCGTTTTTGCATATGATGACCTTTGACCCCTGACCTTGCCAATGTAGCACATAGGTGTACAATAGAATGTTGTAGTACTAGACAATGGGAACAAAAGACAGTTGTAGTACTAGACAATGTCTATAACCATGCAAACTTTTATTCAGTTCCATCGAGCTGATAGGGAACTAGGGGGACATATTCGAAAACCGGCACTGGTTGCTCTGGATGCTGAGGCCAATCTTCGCAGGGTTACCACACGGAAACTAGAGAAGAGAGGAGAAAAACTGATGGCAAATTTCCGATAGAGAATGACCTCAAGATTACGCCAAAAGAAGTCAGAGCTTATTACGTCCATTAGTAGTGCCTCCTCAGCTCAAAATGTGAAAAGGGCTAATAAAGAGGGTTTTTGGCAGTTGTTAGGCAACGATTAGTTGCCTAGCAACCAATACCTTGCGGACACAACTGGGTCATAGGCTGGTCATTTTATCCACGTTTGTTCGGAATCCGTTGTTTGTGAAGGGTAGAAATGCCTGCCACAATTAAACAAGCAAGAAAGAAAGAATGCAAGAAAGAAAACACTACTAACAATAAAGGTAGGATGGAGCTTGCCAATAAGTAAATAAATCATCTGAAAATAACATGAATAGTGTAAACTGCACTGAAATATTTAACCACGAACTACCTTCTCATCATTCAAGTGATTACGTGCGATTGTTCTTGACAGTACATTAGAGTTTTTCAGTGTTCCGAAAATCATAAATGTGCTAAATTATCATGTGCGTATTTAGCATCCCAGCCTATGTACCATCAGCCTCTTTTAATTAATATTATCCTTTGTACCGTGGATTACAGCATTATCATTGTTAATATAAATTTCAAGTTCCTGTTTCATATATATTTACACCCTTCAATAAATGTGAAGCTACTGATTCTTTACACTATAATTATGTGCTATTCTCGTCAATATAACTTTCTTTAAGTCTTTGAAATACTGATTTCCCCCCCCCCCCTAATTTTAGGAGACTCGGAAACTATGCTGCAGTATTACTAATCTGAGGTATTAGGTACTGTCCATTTCTAGCCTCCGTAAACATAA
The DNA here is from genome assembly GCF_032717465.1 of Coenobita brevimanus. Classification (NCBI taxonomy): domain Eukaryota; kingdom Metazoa; phylum Arthropoda; class Malacostraca; order Decapoda; family Coenobitidae; genus Coenobita; species Coenobita brevimanus. The sequence goes on along the minus strand of NC_137021.1, from coordinate 37,024,704 downwards.
CTGTATACCCACGTTCTTCAAGCGACAGCAGAGTAGACTATTCAGTGTGTGTAACTCTCCAGGTCAGTAACAATCAACTGATGGTTGTAATCGTCAGCTTTTACCCTCACTTGAGGAGGGCTGAGAACTCATAATTATTGCTCAGTCTAAGGGCAAGGAAGTGTCCTGCATACACGCACATACCCATTCCCTTGCTCAATGGGGACAATAACCACCCGCTTCGTCAGTGAAACTTTTCACATCCCGAGCAAGGTGCGAACCCCCGTCTTAACAGATGCCAGGCGAGAGCTTTACCACTGAGCCAGCGAGGTGTGTGTGTGTGTGTGTGTGTGTGTGTGTGTGTGTGTGTGTGTGTGTGTGTGTGTGTAAGGGTTGTTTCAGTCTAGGAATTGGCCTGTTGCATTAAAGAAATGTGGAACAAAAATCAAAATGACTTGCTAAGATAAAAGTGAACAATATTTTATCCGATTTAATCCAGTCTTTGAATGTGTTCAGCGTAAGATACGCATAAAAAGATTCGATTCTGAGATCAGTTAAGCAAAGGCCTTAGTCACAAGGAAATATCATAGATCAAAGTCACATTGGAAGGTCAGAATAAACAGTTTCGATCCAATTACCACCAAACTTTGTAGAAAACCGAAGGTGAAACAAAAACGAAGAGATTCGATTTTAAGGACACTCGGTCAAAGGTCAAGGTCATAGGCCAAGTTCAAAGACGTAGGTTTCACTGTAAGGTCAGCATAAACAAATCTGATTCCATTTAGACCAAAATTGGTGGAATGGTTGAGGGGAGAGCTAAGATGAAGGGATTCAGTTTGAGTACACTTGGAAAACGGTCACCGTTACAGGGCAAGGTAAAAGGACATGGTCACTTGGCAAGGTTAGCTGAAGAAGTTTTGATCTGATTTAGACCAAACTTGGTGGAAGTTTTAAGGGGTAAGGCAAGGGCAAAGAAAACCGATGTTAAGAACTCACATTCAAAGGTTAAAGTCACATGGCAAGGTCAAAGGTAAAGGCCACTGGGAAAGATCAAAGGTCGAGAACACATAAGAAGATCAGGTTACATAGTGTACATACGATTTAGACCAAACTAGGTGGCAGGGCTGAGGGAAAGGCAAGGAAGAAAAGGAATAGTTTTAAGCATACGCAATCCTCATCGTCACAGGGCAAGTTCAAAGTTCGACTAGTTAGTGTCTGTAAGAGTATTAAACAACTAAAACAATTTTCGTCTGATTTACGCCGAACTTGGTGGAAGGGTTCAGGGTCAGCTACTGTAAGAGATAGACATATTTTTCGAAACTGTATGTCAAAGGTCACACAGCCAAATCAATTGAGGCGGTTTTGAGCTTATTCGAAACAAAGCTGGTGGATGGCTTAAAGGTTTGGCAAAAATAAAGTATCCTCTTTTTTTTTTTTTTTTTTTTTTTTTTTTTTGAGTAATATGTCAAAGGTCAAGGGCACAGAGCAAAGTCAAATTTTCAAACGTTAGGCCATTTGGTGGGCAGGGGTGTTACGATCTCGGAGTGCTCCTAATTATATATTTTGTATCGCAACGAAATATATATATATATATATATATATATATATATATATATATATATATATATATATATATATATATATATAATAGGATTTTGCGTTATAAAAATCCTGTGTACAAAAAAATGCCTCTCATTGCAATATGATATGTAATTAACTAATGTGATTTCCAGAATAATGTTTCGGTAATATATTTCAGTCTTTTTTTGTCATGGCTTTCGCACACCCACCCACCCATCCACCCACAGAGAGAGAGAGAGAGAGAGAGAGAGAGAGAGAGAGAGAGAGAGATTTTATTTATTATATCATACATAAATATAAAGCAGAAAGAAAATGCATATAGAAAACACAAGATTTAATCCTTTCTTTACTATAGCCTCATTTACCTTCTAATTAATACCGTCAGACAAATTCATTCAGTCTTCGATAAGCAACTGGATGTGAAAGATCTGCAATCATAGTTCATTTTATTGTTTCATTACATGAGGTATTTTCTAAACTAAAATACTGTACACCTTCAGAAACCTGACGGCTTTTACAGGTTGTACGGTTTACCTTATTATTGACAGGCGATTTATTCAGTTTCGGATGATCTGTCGTATCGGGGCAGCTAATGGACGACTTGTGAAAGAGTGTGGCATGAGGCAGACCATCGGCCCGTAGGGAACAATGTGAAATCTATGCTCAGAACGGGGCATGCAAAAATACATTTCAAGGACGGTCGTTTCTTTTACTCTCAATTAAATAGACCGACAGTGGAATCAGCAACACAAAAAAATTAATAAATAAATAAATAAAAAATAAAGGCCCCGTCACACTGATGGAACAAATAAGCGTAACAAAATTGAACATGTTGTGGGCACCTTTCGGTCGAATTACTTGATCCTTTTAGTTCATTCTTGCTAGTTAGAGACGATTACTCAACGCAAGAAACGCCCTTGTACTAAAACTGTTAATGAGTGTCATGTTTAACCTTCCTAGCATGAAAGAGCTTTCCTAAACTGAATACAAAACTATGAAATTGTCAGATGAAAAAGTAATCGAAATGAGACAGCTGAAATAGATTTAATTCACTGCTCTTTTCTACGTCCTTAGGAAATGAAAGATCATTATAAAGTCAGCGTTTTTCTTATCTCGTTAGCTCAGCGAGAAATTGGCATTGAATTCTAATCCTGTTCGAATACCTACTTTCCCTTCCCCTTTCGCGTCCTTCTTAATCTTAACGACGTATCCTCCTAATATTCCCATTTCTTTCCCATCCTAAATATTACAGTTTTATTCTAATGGATAGACGATTTCATATAGTGTAGAAACGATGCTTTGGCAGTACATCATTCTGCAATCTCCTCTCCCATTTTGAATCGAACTCACTTCTTCCCTTTTCTTAATATATAGCCTCTTCTCTCCCATAAAGACTTTGAATACTATCGCTACTGCCAGACGATTTTAATTCACCTGGAAAGGACGCCCTCGAAGCATTGCAATTTCTCTGTTAGTCTCCGTTTTTTTTTTTCCCCTTTAAACTCCTTCCTGTTTTCACCAGTTTTTCCTACTGTTCCTCTTCCCACTTCCTTTTGCCTATACGTTACTACTTTAAGACCTTTTCCAATTTTGTTTCTCTACACCCAGTTCGTTTTATGGCTCCAACTAATTTTCCGTCTTTTCTTTCCTTCCTAAGGCCTTCTTCTCCTCCCTCTACATCTTTCATCTTCTTGCCTTTTCATTCCTTTAGGATGCCAAACGTTACAGTAAAATATCGCAACTGACACTATATTTATTCCTTCTGTGTGTGTCCTCCAAAACGATAAATTTCTACACATTTTCTCTCGCTGTTTCCATTAAATTATATTCTATTATTCTTTTAATTTCCATTCCTTCCTAATACCACATAATTCTCTGTTTTGTAGGCGTGTGGGCGAGAGCAACCTTCTTGTTATGCTGTCCTTATTCTCAGCTCATAGAATTAAATATTATAACCACAGTCATCTTTGTAACACCCTCCCCCTGAAGGAGCATTAAATCACTTGCTGCTGGATTACTTTGCTCCTCTTTGTATTCCTTTGTATTAATACTACTTCTAATATTTCATTCCAGCTACGTTCACACAATTTTCTTAAGTATTTATTCTCCCACCTCTTTCCTCGCTTTCTTGATCCCACTCACTCCTCCTACCGTTCCTCATTCCATCTCCTCCTGTCTATAAAACTGACACTTGACCTTCAATCAACAAAATTAAGGCAGCCTATCGATCCATCGGTCCAGGGCCTCAGCTCCCGCGCATTATATTATCAGCAATTTTTCTACTGCTTAACAATCTGATCACACACACACACACACACACACACACACACACACACACACACACACACACACACACTCTCTCTCTCTATCTCTCTCTCTCTCTCTCTCTCTCTCTCTCTCTCTCTCTCTCTCTCTTTCGACTACAAGGGCACCACTTTAGCCCCCATGCGAGCAACACAACATACCTCTCACCAGAAAAATATCTCACCATTATCCGACACTACAGCTGGTCATCGGAAAGTGAATCAAGTTCCGTATACAGAATTTTTTTTTTCACTTATTAACTCCCATACCAGTAGTAGGTTATATTTACATGCTGTTGTTAAGGAGAGTTTTATACGGCTATTAATATACCTCTCAAAATGTAGGGATCAGAAACAGTTGTCATTACTGCATAAGAATCAGAAACAGTTTTCATTACTGCATTATTTACGAGGGCGTCTTCTATTTTTATTCCTCCTTCTACCATGTAATTGAATTAAGCTTTGAAGAAACATTCGTGGTGAAGAGGTGAGAGTGTACCAACTTCCCGTTTCTCCTCTACATATAGCTATTGTCATGTTAGGTTCTCAGTTTTTAATTTTTTTGATTCCTGATTTGTTAGTCAAGATAAAAACCAAGACTTCCAGACAGGAGGGCGTTATTCCAACTCAGGAACGATCAAATACCCTTGGAAATGAGACTATTATTTTTCGCAACCAAATCAAAATTGCTTAAGTTACGTGTTCAGTAATATAGCCCTCTCTGATCTATTATTCTAATAATCGCGCCATTTCATGTGTGCCTAACCTTGAACTCTTCCACCAAGTATGGTCTAGATAGAATAAAACCTGTTTAGGTTGACAACACCATGTGTCCATATCTTTAAATATATTGCCCTAAGAAAACATAAGGTTAACCGCTGGGATGGCCCTCAGCCCTTCCTCCAAGTTTGATCGAAATTAAAATGTTTCAGCTTCTTTTTTCACACCCAAACACACACTGTTCAAACTCTGATCTTCTCCTGTGACCTTGACATAAACTGGCTATTCTCAATCTCGAATCCCTTTGTCCTTGCCTCATCCTCAACCTTTCCACTAAGTTTAATCTAAACCAGAAAAAGAATATTCAAGCTGGCCTTGCCATGTGACCCTTACTTTTGATCTAACCTGTGACCCTGACTGTATTGAATTCGAATCTCATCATCCTTGCCTTACCCTTAACATTTGCACCAATTTGGTCAAAATCATATAACGATTTAGGTTAGCCTTACGGTTTGACAGCCTTTGACCAGCTTTTCTACAAAGCAATGTTTCAGTCTCTTGGCTGACCCTCAACATTTCCACAGTTTGGTCTAAATTTGATCAAAACTGTAGAAGTTATACATTCAACACACACACACACACACACACACACACACACACACACACACACACACACACACACACACACACACATTATTATTATTATTATTATTATTATTATTATTATAATTATTATTATTATTATTATTATTATTATTATTTTATTATTATTGTTATAATTATGCAGGTATGGATGGGTGTGCTGTTGAATGCCTGAAGGGTGGTGGAGTGACTATTGTTGACTGGTTAGTAAGATTGTTGAATGTGTGCTTTGTGAAAGGTATGGTGCCAATTGACTGGGCAAGTGCTTGTGTGGTCCCGTTGTATAAAGGCAAGGGTGATAAGTATGAATGTACTAGCTTTAGGGGTATAAGTCTGTTGAGTGTTGTAGGTAAGGTGTATGGTAGAGTGTTAATTATGGGAGTTTGAGAGGGTACAGAGGGAATAATTGGTGATGAGCAGTGTGGCTTTAGGAGAGGGAGGGGATGCGTGGATCAGGTGTTTGCCGTGAGACAAGTGTGTGAAAAGTATTTAGCGAAAGGCAAGGATGTGTCTTGGGCATTCATGGATTTAGAGAAAGCGTATGACAGAATTGATAGGGAGGCTTTTTGGACTGTTTTAAGATTGTATGGACTTGATGGTAGGTTACTAAAAGGGATGAAAAGTTTTCATCTAAATAGTACAGCATGTGTAAGAGTGGGAAATGCTGTGAGTGATTGGTTTCCCGTGAGAGTGGGGCTGCGACAGGGATGTGTGATGTCGCCTTGGTTGTTTAATATTTATATGGATGGTGTTGTAAGAGAGGTGAATGCAAGTGTTTTAGGTGGAGGTCTGAGTCTGGTGAATGTCGATGGTGGAGAGTGGAATCTTAAGCAGCTGCTGTTTGCAGATGATACTGCACTGGTGGCTGATTCAGAGGAGAGATTGAAACAGTTGGTAGAGGAGTTTGGAAGGGTGTGTGAAAGGAGGAAATTGAAAGTAAATGAGAATAAGAGTAAAGTGATGAAGTGTACGAGGTTGGTAGATGGTAGGGGGATGAATATAGTTTTGAATAGCGAGTTGCTTGAGGAGGTGGAGTGTTTTAAATATTTAGGGTCGCATGTTGCTATGGATGGAAGAATAGATGCAGAAGTGAAGTTTAGAATAAATGAAGTAGGAAAGGTGCTGGGAGGAATGAAAAAAGTGTTTAGATGTCGTTCGCTTAGAATGGATGTAAAGAGAAAGCTGTATGAGGCTGTTGTGGTACCGACTGCATTATATGGGGCTGAAACATGGAATATGGGTGTAGCAGAGAGGAAAAGTTTGAATGTAATGGAGATGAGGTGTCTGAGGAATATGTGTGGAGTGATGCGTATGGATCGAGTGCGAAATGATGAAATGCGAAGGAGAACTGGAGTTGTTCGTGAGATGGCTGGTAGAGTTGAGCAGAGGGTGTTGCGATGGTTTGGGCATATGGAGAGAATGGATAATGAGCGATTGGTGAAAAAGATAACTAGATCTGATGTGAGAGGTGTAAGGCTGACAGGGAGACCACGAATAGGATGGATGGACAGTGTGAAGAGAGCGCTGGATGCGAGAGGGATGTCTGTTGAGCAAGGAAGAGTGGCTGTGCGTGACAGAAATAAATGGAGAGAAATTGTGAATGAATAACTGATGACGCAGCCCTGAGGGGATATTCTCCCGCACTTGGTCTGATTAGCTAGTCAGGTCATGTGCGAGTAAGGGGATGGGTCTATTATGATGTGGCAGGGGTAAACCAGTTCTGCTGTCGGGCCCTGCTGCGGATGTCACTGATTGCACTGCGCATTTGACCCATGTGTGGTGTGGTGCGGTGAGGATCTGTCCCTTCTCCCCTTTGGGGCTAAGATGCGAATGACTGTGTTTGAATGGATGAGTAAATGGGGAGTGTGTCGTCATGTCTCGGCTACCTCCCTTTCCTTGGGGGAAGCAGCCTAGGTATATAGATTTTTTCTTGGTATCATTAATCTTTTATCTTAGCGAGTTAATTGTGTTTTATTTTAACTGAGCTCTGATGCCTACTCTCCCTTTTATCTAAACTTAACTACGTATCCTCCAAATAATCCTCTTTCTTTCCCATCCCCGTCATTACATTTTGCTCTTATAATAGACAGGCTATTTTATCTATCTTAGAAACGATGCTTTCGAAGTATTTCATTCAATTAAAATTTCCCTCTCCTTTCCAATTTTGAATCCTTTTCCCTTTTCCCCTTCCGGTTATATATCCTCTTCTCCCCGATGAATTTATGTTGTCGCTACAGCCATACGATTTTATTCAGCTGGGAAGGTCGCCCTCGGAGCATTCCAATTCCACTGTTATTCTGCTTTTTCCCCTTGCTTTCCTTCCTGTTTTCACAAATTTCTCCTACTATTATCTCTCCTCCTTTTGCCTATCCCCATGATTACGGTAATGGCCTTGTGCAATATATTCTCTCTACAGCTGGTTCATTTTATTTCCCCAATTAATTTTCCTTCTTTTCCCTCCTTCCTAAGGCCACAATTTTCTCCTCCCTGTGCATCTGTCGTCATCTCCTTGCATTTTCATTCATTTAGGATGCCAGGACCTTACACTAAAATACCGCGTTGGCACTATATTATTCCCTCTGTGTCTCCTCCAAAACGATATATCTACACATTTTCTCTCGCTGCTTCCATGAAGTTATATTCCATTATTCTCTTATTTTCCATTCCTTCCTTAAACCACATAATTCTGTATTTTGTGGGCATCTGGTCGAGAGCAACCTTCTTGTTATGCTCCCCTTATCCTCAGCTCATAGAATAAAATATCATAGCCATAGTCTTCTCTGTAATAAACAGTCCCGGAAGGACCATTAAATAACTTGCTGCAGGATTACTTTGCACTCCTTTGTATTCCTTTATATTACTACGACCTCTAGTATTTCATTCTCGCAACGTTCACACAATGTTCTTAAGTATTTATTCTCCTTTCCCCTCCTCTCATTCTTGATCCCACTCACTCCTCCTGCCGTTCCTCATTGCACCTCTTCTAATATCCTATAGCAGTAGCCGCGTGTCTGTCTCTCTGTGTGCATTTTGGGCAGCCGAAACTACACATTCAAATCGCATCAAAATTGGCACGAAAATCGCAAAAAATTCGCTGATGTGAAAAAACTTGGTCCCATCACGATTGAAAAACTTTTACTATATTTAATGAGCGATCACATTTTGACCAAAAAAAGCTGGTCCCGAAGCCCGGCATAGGATCTCCGTAGAATGTTTTGCCCAGAGGTAGAACTAAAATAAACGTGGGTTTCATTTCCGAGGCTGCAAATAACACGATCAATTGGTTACCTGCAAAAAATCCAAGTGACAACGTTACACTAGAACAGCACATAAACGCGAGAGCTCTCCGCAGGAGCAAGTGCGAGGGGCACTCCCACGAGCACCTGTCTTGTATATAAAACTGACACTTGACCATCAATCAACAAAATTAAGGCAGCCAATCGATCCATCGGTCCAGGTCCTCAGCTCCCGCGCATTGTATTATTAGCAATTTTTCTACTTGCTTAGCTATCTCATCACACACACACACACACACACACACACACACACACACACACACAGTCTCTCTCTCTCTCTCTCTCTCTCTCTCGACTACAAGGGCTCCCTTTTAGCCTCCAAGCGAGCAACACAACATACCTCCAGAAAAATATCTCACCACCGTCCGACGCTATTGCTGGTCATAGGAAAGTGTATCAAGTTCCGTATACTGAATTTTTTCACTTATCAACTCCCGTACCAGTAGTAGGTTATATTTACATGCTGTTGTTAAGGTTACATAATTTTATAAGGCTATTAATACACTTCTCAAATGTAAGAATCAGAAATAGCTTTCATTACCAAAGTATTAAGGATGGTTCTATTTTCATTTTTGCTGCTGCCAAGTAATTGAATTTCGCTTTGGAGAGACATTAGTAGTGAAGAAGTGAAAGTGTACCGACTTCCCGTTTCTCCTAAAGATGTAGTAATTGTCATAATAGGTACTTCGTTTTCCACATTCTCTTGATTCCTGATTTGTTTGTCAAGATAAAAACCAAGACTTTCAGACAGGATGGCGTCATTCCAAATCAGTAATGATCAAATACGCTTGAAATGAGACTATCATTTTTTGCAAACAAAATCAAAACTGCTTTAGTTACAGGTTCGATAGTATAGGTCTGTCTGATCTGATATTCTAATAATTTAGCCACTTTATCTGAACCTAACCTTGAACTCTTCCACCAAGTATGGTCTACATAGAATACAAACTGTTTAGGTTGCCTATGCCATGTGCCCATATCTTTAAACATATTGCCCTAAAAGAAAACATTAGGTTAACCATTGCAATGGCCCTCAGTCCTTCCTCTAAGTTTGGTCGAAACTAAAATAAAATGTTTCAGCTACTTTTTTCACACACAGACACACACTGTTCAAACTCTGATCTTCTCCCGTGACCTTGACATTAACTGGCTCTTCTCAGTATCGAATCCCTTTGTCCTTGCCTCATCTTCAACATTTCCACTAAGGTTAATTTAAACCAGATGAAAAATATTAAGGCTAGCCTTGCCATGTAACCCTTACGTTTGATCTAACATGTGACGACGCTGACTGTCTTGAAATCGAATCCCATCATCTCTGCCTTACCATTAGCATTTTGAACAATTTGGGTCAAAATCAGATAACTGTTTAGGATGGTCGTACGGTGTGACCTTAACTTTTGATCAGCTGTTCCACAAGGCAATGTTTTAATCCCTTGGCTGACCGTCAACCGTTCCACAATATTTGATCTAAATTTGATCAAAACTGTATAAGTTATATATACTGTCAAGACACACACACACACACACACACACACACACACACACACACACACACACACACACACACACACACACACACACACACACACAACACGATTGTCAGTATTTCTTTCTTGGTATCAATACTCCTTCATCTCAGCGAGTTATTTGTGCTGTATTTTTTAGTACAGCTCGGATGCCTATCTTTCTTATTTTCCTTAATTTAACTACGTATCCACCAAATATTCCCTTTTCTTTCCCATCCCCTTTATTAAATTTTGTTCCTTTAATAGACTGCATGTTTTATGTATCTTAGAAACGATGCTTTCAAAGTATTTCATTCAATTTAATTTTCGTTCTCCTTCCCTATTTTTAATCCCTCTCCCTATTCCCCTTCTCGTTATATATCCCTTCTCCCCGATGAAGACTTTTTATCTTTATATTGTAGCTACTGCCATACGATTTTATTTAGCTGGGAAGGACGCCCTCAAAACTTTCCAATTTTACTGTTATTATCCTTTTTCCCCCTTGATCTCCTTTCTGTTTTCATCAATTTCTCCTACTTTTCCTCATCCCTCCTGTTTTGCCTATCCCGTTTACTACGATAAGGGCCTTTACTCATTTATTCTCTCTACATCTAGTTCATTTCATTTCTACATTTAAGTTTCATTATTTTCTTTCCTTCCCAAGTCCACCATCTCCTTCTCCCTCTACACCCTTCGTCGTCTTCCTGCCTTTTCATTCCTTTTTAGTACCGCATGCCAGGACTTTAAACTAAAATATCGCAACTAACTTTATATAATTCCTTCTTTGCCTCCTCCACAAAGATGAATTTCTACACATATTCTCTCGCTGCTTCCATTCAGTGTTGCCCTATTTTCCACTTATTTTCCATTCCTTCTTAAAATTCCATATTTCTGTATTTTGGGGGCGAGACGAACCTTCTAGCTGTGTCACCCTTATTTTTAGCTCATAGAATTCGATGTTGTTGGTATAGTTTTCTTAATAACAAACAGCTCCGAACGAGGCACTTAATCATTTGTTGCTTGATTACTTTGGTCCCTTGTACCCCTTTGAATTCCTACGACTTCTTATATTTCGTTCTTTACACAATGTTATTAAGTATTGATACTCCTTTATCGCCTTCCTCTCCAGGTTTCCTAAACTCACTTGCTGCTCCTGCCGTTCCTCATTCCACCTCTTCTTGTCTATAAAACTGACACTTGACCATCAATCAACAAAATTAAGGCAGCCAATCGATCCATCGGTCCAGGGCCTCAGCTCCCACGCATTGTATTATCAGCAATTTTTCTACTAGCTAAGCTTCACACACACACCCACACATACACACACAAACACACACTCTCTCTCTCTCTCTCTCTCTCTCTCTTTCTCTCTCTCTCTCGACTACAAGGGCACCGCGTTAGCCCCCAAGCGAGCAACACAACATACCTATCCCCGGAAAAATATCCACCATTTTCCGACACTACTGCTGGTCATAGTGAAGTGTATCAAGGACCGTATATAGAATTTTTTTCACATGTCATCTCCTTTACCAGTAGTAGGATATATTTACATGTTGTTAAGGAGTGATTTAAACGGCTATAAATACACCTCCGAAAATGTAGGGATCAGAAACAGCTTTCATTACCACATCATTTACGACGTTATTTTTTCTATCTTTATTTCTACTCCTACCAAGTCATTGAATTAAGCCTTGAAGAAAAATCGTAGTGAAAGGGTGAAAGTATACCGACTTCCCGTTTCTCCTTTAGATATAGCTATTGTCGTGATCGGTACTAGATTCTTCACATTCTCTTGATTCCTGACCAGTTTGTCTAGATAAAACCAAGAGATCCTGATAGAAAGGCGTGATTCCAACTCGCTAATGACTATCTATCTTTGGAAATAGACTTATTTTTCGAAAAACAATTAAAAACTGCTTTAGTTACTGGTTCGACAAAGCAGTGCCCTCTGACCTGTTATTCTAAGAAGTTACCGGTAGTCAGATCATCTGTGCATAACCTTGAACCCTTCTACCGAGCATCGTCTTAATGATATAAAAACTTTTCAGGGATAAATTGCCATGCAGCCTTATCCTGCCTTCAAAAACCTTAGGTTAACCACTGGGCAGGCTCTCAGTCCTTCCTCCCAGTTTGGTCTAAATTAAATAGTTTCAGTTATTATTATTATTTTTTTTTCAAACAGACACTCACTGGTCAAACTCAGATGTTCTGCGACCTTTACTTTAAACGACTACTCTCAATATCGAATCTCTTCGATCTTGCCCCATCCACAACCATGCCATTAGGCTGGATCCAAACCAGATCAAGAATAAGCTGGCCATGCCATGTGAAACTTACGTTTGATCTAACCAGTTAACCTGACTGCCTGGAAATTGAATTCTATACTCTTTGCCTTATCCTTAACATTTTTACCAACTTTCGTCAAAATCGGACAATAAATGTTTAAGTTGAACTTACAATGTGACCTTAACCTTTGACTAGTTGTCCTACAAAACCAAGCTTCACTCCCATGACTGACCCTCAACCGTTCCACAAATTTTGATCTAAATCCAATCAAAACTCTAGAAGTTATACTCTCAAAACACACACACACACACACACACACACACACACACACACACACACACACACACACACACACACACACACACACAGACCTGAAAACATTACCCCTTCACCTGAGGATGTAAATATCTGGTGAATGACAAACTGAATGGTTTTTGGAAATTGATAGCTTGGGGATTCAATAGTGTAGGTTAGCCAGTACTAGACGAGCCGATCCATTATTATCCCTCTGGGGACCCAAAGGCATCGAATCATAGGCCATTGTAGTCCACATTATTTACGTCCGTAGGAGGCCATTCGGCATCCCTGGCAGTGTTTAGAATGGTGGAAAACCCCCTGGCCACCTCTTGGATTCTAATCGTGGCGCCTTAGTACAAGACTCTCAACTACACATTTCTCCCAGCCATGCCACTGAGGTGCTGTTGGTAGTTAAAATGAATTCATGTTAATGCGTACAGTCAACATCAAAAGCCCTGTCGCATCTCCTGTTTCTCTCTCCACGGTCTGCTACAATCAGTGTGCTGAATCAGCAGCAACCGACACTAATTACACTGATCTTCAGCTGAATGTCATCAGTCCGCTGCTGCGGATTCACTACACTGATTGTCGCAGACCGTACAGAACGAAATAGGAGATGCAACAGATCTTCGGATACTGTGTGTACTTCAAGTCTGGTACTGTGGATCTCAGTATTGATGTGTTTAGGTAAAAGAAGTTATGGAAGGTGTTAGGAGGGTATGGCATGGTAGGAAACCTACATGATGCAAAGTTTCTTTGAAGGAAGCCAATCATGGAGGAAGGACAGACAAATGGCGGAGGAAAAGGGCGACGTGGAAGCGATTTGTTCGTAGCCATCCCTTACGAGATTAAGGCGTCTGGCAATAGAAATATAAGTAGGTCGATAGACACACGCGCGCGCACACACACACACACACACACACACACACACACACACACACACACACACATACACAGGCTGACAAATAGATACATACTAGAGGGCAGGTAGATAGACGTATAGATAGGTAGATAGGATCGTGTGGAAGAGATTTATTTATTTATTTATTTATTTTTAAAAGGGGCGTAGTGTCATTCTTGGAGAAAATGGTGTGTCAAAAAAGCGGTATGATTTTATGTTTCTGGTTTGATACATCATAGAAAAACGCATAATTTCCATGCAATAAGTATAAGGCATCTTCATTAGGAACAAATATATATTAAGACCCATTGCAGCCTCGTTCAGATTAATCGATCTTGACTGGAGCTTCATTAATCTATTGGCTGTCAACATGATTAGTTTCGAAGCTTCGTATTGCTGAACCGCGTGTGTGCGATAAAGGCCACAAAGAGTTCATAATTTGCTGGATATCCCGCTCTAGTGGGGAAGGTGGTTCATTCTCACTATTTTCAAACTGTCTTCTCTCTGTCTCTGTTTTTAGCACCATGCATCTAAACCAGCAACGCTTGACACATTCTGCAGATATGCTAAATTTGATACTAAGCAAGATTTGGGGGCAGCACTGCTATATTAATTAAATAGGGGAGACGCACGATAATTTCTTAAACTCAGTTTGGATACTGCTATCCTGTTTAGTCACTTGTTGAAGTCGGGTACTAGCGCCGCTTGCCACAACGTAAATAATGATGTGTGAGTTACTACGTATCATATAAAAATAGACTTCAGTACTTGAAGATTAAACAAGTATTGCACTTTGTATTTAATGGACTATGAAGGAGGCCGGATGTAAATTTCTGCCCAGCCACAGTCACCCCACAGACTCTTGTTTGTTTTGTTCTGAAATGAGGGTATAAACCCGTCTGAAGTTATGTAAGATTTATAGCACGCTCATCCTAGGGTCATCATAGGCTAAATAATCATCTGGTCAGAGCATCTCTTACTCAGTTTTCACTCGCTTTGCTTAACTATGCTGCACCAAGAATCCTATTCCTTATGGAGTTGCGAACAATTTCCTCTAAATTTATCTCTTTTTGCTACTTTCAGCTAACCATAGTGAAGAACTTTGCAACACCGAACTCTTCCATGACAAAATACGAGTATATTGTGTTGAAGCACCCTAATGAGCCATGCTTATACACTGAACACAGTAAGTAAAATAAAGGAAAAAATCACTCAGTCAATAAGAAGCACGGTACAGATACACAGGAAACAAAGGTATTGTAATTGAATAAAGAGTGTAAGACTGTTAAAAATTCAGCACCAAGAAGATAATAAACTAGTGCAAGACGAAACTTACAGTGACAGGTAAACTAACAAGAAACATGGACCCGGGCAAGATATTTCAGATCATCACCAACAGCACATTGTTGGGTAAGTAGAGACCAGTTTTTTTTTTCTTCTTCTTTTTTTTAGTGCATACATATTCTTTATTACTCTTTGTGCACTGTGGAACAAAATTTCTTCTGACTTTTCATCTCTTCCATTTGCCACTTTACAGTGGTGGGTAATGCCTAATCGAAGAGAGGTTTTGTGTGCTTCTATGAATATACAGTACATGAATTTTGATATGATGCATCACGGGGAAAGCGATGGGTGTACAGAAAGTGGGGGAATTTTGTAGGGCAGTTCAATCATGGATTAATAACTATCATTAGCATTTGTTTAATAAAATCTTCCTTTGTTTTCTATGAACTCCCCTCACAAATTAAGTTTATATTAGTTAGTATGTTCTGTGTTTATTTTCATTCGAGTTTCACATGGAGAACCCCATTTCGGCTTCTAAAACTCGGACAAGTTTCATAGCTAGTGAACTTGGTACTTCATTAGATTGTTTAGACTGTTAGCTAGTTTGTCTGTTTAGAAGGAAATACACGAATAGCTGGGAGTAAGTACTGTTATTCTTCAACAAGGAATGTTCGTGAAGTTAGGATGCTGAAAGGAGTGAAATCAATAAATAATGTGAAAATGGAAGGCAGGAAGGGAAGAGGAGGAAAATTTAAGTGCAGGTATGAGGGAGAGAGACGGTGCAAAATAAAATGATAGGATAACGGAAGTGAGTTCTGGAAGGGAGAACAAAACTGGAAGAACATGAAAGAGAATGAACGTAAGGGAGTTATGTCGGTGCTTTGTAGGGAATGGAAATATTAACATGAGTGAGCGGAGGGAAAACAATATATTAGGAGCAATTATGGACGTGAGCTTGACGGAGGGTTGTAAGAGCCATGTACTAAATCCATTCAGTCCAATTACATTTTTTTCAGTTCTATTTTTGCCACCTTCGTACTATCTTATTAAGCTGAAGGAAAGGAAGCTGCTTGTGAATGGGTCAGCTGAGACTTTTTGAAGTTGTGTTACTACAAGCTGATCACTCCACAGTTAGCAAAATCATCTTGAGGTGGCAATTATAAACTACATGTAATCGGATTGAAGGAGTTGAAAAGTACATGTTATCGGACTGAAGGAGTTGAAAATCAATCTCAAAAGGAAGGGCAATCTCTGCCTTTGACGATGTTTCCTGAATCACTTGACGATGAAAGAAAGTGCCTGGCCTCTCTATAGTGTTACTGCTTGCCCGTATAGTTATGTAGGATTCGGGATGATTAAATAAATGTAGATGATCATGCGACAAGTGGAAATGTTGGTTGGGAGAGAGTCACAGGTTAGAATATAGGATTAAACCCGTGTCTCTTTCCCAGCCAACATAATTAAATATACTGTAAAAACCATAGGCATTCTATATGTGAGCATCAAATAAGGGGGCCTGCTTTTCCCATTGCATTCTAATGTATTAACATAGGACCATAAATATAAAAGATTTGAGTGAATGTGCAAAAAGAAAACTTAGGGTTTTCTTGGCAGAACAAACTTCATTCCATCTTCTATTTCGCACTCAGTTCAAGAACGTATTGCATATTTGGTTCTTACGACAAACAATCGATTTCATTCAGCTATGATAAACCTCTCGTAGTGAAGGTTGTAGTAAATGCCCGACGTTTGCAAAATCTACCCCAAGTTCGCAAGATCGTCACGAAGTTCGCACAATCTCCTCTGCAGTGAATATTGGTGTTTAGATACAGCAACAGTAGATTAGAATATACACCATTTATTGAAGGTGTTAAGGATACTCCTTTGAGAGTGATAACTGGTGAGGATTTGGAAAAAGAAACTATCAAAATACACTGGTCCAAAAAAAAAACATAATTTCTTCATCTGATTTCCCTTTAACTACCACTCGTATTAATGAGAAAGGTTAATGGGATAATAACTAATATGCAACAGTTCTCCCTAAAGTGATTGCTGTGTTTCCTTCCCATTTCTATTCAATTAATAGTCATTCTAGTAGACATCTGTTCTCCCCTGATCATCATTATTTTTTTCGCCAATGACTGACAGAATGACGGGAGAGAGGAGCAAGCCATGGTTCCTTTATTTCTCTCCCCTTTCCTGTGTGACGCTTAGGGGAGCTGACAGGGATGCGGAAATGGATGGGCTGTCAGGGGCTAAATGACCTGCCTGTGTCTATTAGGAATGTAATGTTGGTTACAGCATCATCTGTTTGCCATCATACACCAGGTTCTCCACACCAAGATAATATTCCATCGAGCAATATTTCTGAATGTAATACGCACTGTTTAAAGGATATCTGAAGCAAGTTTGAATGTTAATCTATTCCCTCGGATGAATACTGTCTGACTGAGACAAAAATTGGAGGACACACAGAAACACCATCGCACAGATGAGGTTGGCAAACATTGCTTCTAACCTTTCCAGTATGAGACATCTACCTTTAGCTGAATAAAACTGGCTGATATTGGAAACAAATTATCAAAGACTTCAATATTGTAAATCCAATCAGAACACTACTCCCGACAACTAAGCACTTCCCTAAGCTGCCGTGTCTTTACATTTCTCAAGTGAAAAAAGTTTTCTTATATTTTTTAACGAGAATCTCCCTCTCTCTCACTCTGGCAATTCATGCAGGTAATCTCTTTTAGCCCTCGTTACCAAGGCCTCACACTTTTTTTTTTTTTTTAGGTCTATAAGGTTGAAAATTAATATGCATCTTTCTTGGCCTGTATTTCAAGACGTCTTTCTCACACGTTTGATTTAAGCCTTCATAATTATTTTATGCATACTTCAAAGTAAAAAGATCGGCGCAGAACCACAGAAGGATGAGCGAAGAACAACCACAGGCCCAATCGGCCATCTCAGTAAAGGCACGTATTAGGCTTTGAACCCGATTGTGGTACGGGGGGACTTTGATTTGAACTTTCCCTCTAGCCTCCGATACTTGCGAGTGAAAATGGGTTATATATTTAACCTGTAAGGCCCCAGTCACACTGCAGGTACAGTACGACTTATCGCAAATCACCCGCGACCTGCAAGTCGTGGGTGGTTTTGGTGGGGTTTACGACCGGTCTTCACAGGTCTCGGTCTAGCTGCAGGCCACCATGGCGACCAAAAAATCGTCGCGAGGTTTTTCGTGCCGCACGAAAAATCTCCCTGTGATCACCGATGTCAAGGCATGGAAGCCGCCCGGTGGGCAGCTGGACTGCGTCTGGCCAACTTATGGACTGCGACTGGTCGGCGACACATGATTTTTAAGCAGTGGTTGCCATCTGGACAGAGGGCCAGTCGCCGCCCGCTCTGTGCAGTGGCCGTCTGCACTCCGTCAAGGCGACGAGTGAACTGCGGTGGCCGCCGTCCACAAGCCTCCTGTCCGGGTTGGTGGTTGAAGTCCGGCCACCGTCCAGCTGGCCATTGGTCAAGCGACAGGTGGTAGGCTGGACCGAGACCAGTCGCAGATCGTTCCGCGGCTGGTGTCGGTCTAGTGGTCGTGGTCTAAACTGTGACAGGACGCGGACCGGCCCCCGTTTGTCAGTGGCCTGCCGATGACCGGCTGGCCACCCGTCAGTGTCTTGACCTGTGTGTACCTGGCCATGGTCGCGTTTGGCCGACCACTGAACGGACGCTGGTCGGACACTGAACGGACGCTGGTCGGACACTGGACGACCACCGGTAGCCGATCGGTGGCATAACTGCTTGGAGACCTCCGTAGTCGGGGACTGGTTTCGTGATATTCAGGTTTGCGACAAGTCGTACCTGCAGTGTGACTGGGGCATATGTGGATAATACTCCAGAAGAAGAGTTTGGGAAATTTAATGTACTTGCCTGAAAACGGTGACTTTCGTTCATCTTATGAGAAAATTTTCTAACTACAAGCGATAGATATGGTCTTCATTAACATTTCCTCTATTTAGTGTTCCTCTAAGCTGAGTTTAATAGTCTACTAGCAGCAAGAATGAATTTAAGCCGCTCAGTCCGATGAAATTTTTAGTTCTCTCTTAGATTATTACTATTCCCCCCCCCCCAGCCAGTGAGAGGCTTTCCGAACCGGAGAGTTTGTATAACGTGCTTGTTAATCCCTTCACTGCTAGAGGTCTGTCCTACGCTGGATGATACCGACTGTAAGGAGCAGGAATAAAATGGAATAATACGTCACCAGACTGAAGGGCTTAAAATGACATACCGGTACCTGTATTAAAGGGATTCAAATGTTAGCGTCCCCCCTCCTCTTCTTTATTTACTCTTTAATTTATTTTAAGGATTCAAACCTTCATCATGATTAATATATGTTATATTTTCATTCACGTTGCTACCAGACAGCAACATTTAATTCAGGGAGGATCTCCGCGAATAAATGGCATAAAGAAGGTTATTGCTTTAACCGCGCTAGTTCAAATAATCCACCTCGAAGCCCAATGAAATAATTTGTAGCCCTCAAGAATGAATTATATAATACATTGTCGGGCTGAAAAGATTGATAACACCATTGTATCCAATGTTCGCGCATATGTATTTAACCTCATGAATAAGAGGAGGCCTTTTGAAAAATTACTTCTGCTGTTCCCATGTGACTGTACTCATCTCATAAACCTTTTCGACTGAAGGGGTTAAATGTATCCTCGATTATCTCTTGTGCTACTGATGGGTTCTCCTAAATTAAATATATTTGTCTGGTAGCAAGATTAATAGAAATGACATTCGAGTGCTCTATTAACTTGAATAAAATCGCCTGGTAGCAGAAGATGAATGAAACAAAGTGTCCGGGTGTTCGTGTCAGGTGAAGACACTCGTCTGGTAACACCAAGGAATAAAGTGACACGCATGTGCTGTACTTACAGGAAAAAAAAAAAAAAAAAGTCCTGTAGCATCAAGAAAAAATGTGACATCCATGTGCTGTCCTAGCCGAGAAAAAACGTCCTGTAGCTTCAGGGGAAAAAAATCTGTGATGTTCATCTGCTAAATTAATCGAAAAAAAAATCTACTCGTTGAAGCAGCAGAATCTTAAATGATGATGTCAAGCTGTGTTTGTGTATGTGTCTGTTTGTATGTTTGTATGTTTCTTTCACGAGAATGGAGAATGGTAATAGATGCCGATCTATTTCTTTTTTGTATTAGGCTGGGGTAAGACCAGATGGTATCGAAAAAAAAAAAAAAAAAGGCGATTGCGCGCGACGCTACGTCGCGATTTTGTTGGTCATTGCGACACGCGAAAATAAGCGAAAAACATTTTTTCACCTTTTTGGTCAGAATTGGTCATTGTGGACTCAATAACGGAATGGAAACAAAGATAATGATATTTGCAAACATTTTGTGATGGAAAGGCTGTTAGTTAGTACCGCACATTTTGCAGGACAACGCTAGTTTAATCATAATGACATCCGGACTTTCCTTTAAGCTGAATGAAACTGTTTAAAAGCAGAAATAGTAAAATAATGATTGGCTTATTGGCTGTCCTCAGCCGAGTAAAACTGCCCCGTCGCAGTATAAGAGAGAGAGAGAGAGAGAGAGAGAGAGAGAGAGAGAGCGTTTGCTCCCATTGGCAGAATTAAGTCGGTGGTGGCCAAGTTGGTAGAGGTGATCTGTTGACAGTGGACACTAATTCGATTCCCAGCTGAGACAGGTAATATCTTCAGAAATTGAAATACTGATCCTTCATAAGACGCACCGACATGACATAAAAAAACACCCTATTAATACCAGTACCGTACGCCAGTCCTGCATGAGACACCTTATGGATGTATTCAGTACGGACGGTGGGTGCTAGCTTCGTTGTAGTGACATGTGGAGGTGTGTGGTACGTAAAAGGATTGCCGGGCCTTGGGGGACGAGTTGTGAAGCGTTTGCCAGGAGTCAGACAAAAAAAAAAAAAGAAAAAAAAAAATTAAATATGCATAACACCCATGTGCTCTGGTAACCTAAATAAAAGAATCTGGCACTGACAATATTAAATAAGTTGACGTTCTTAGGATGAAGGGGATAAAAATGAGTAATACCCCTGGTGAATATTTTCGTATGAGAGAGAGGGATTGGTGTGAAGCCAGAAAAGTTATCGCCCACTCTCTCTCCTCCTTTCACCTCACCATTAATCTTCTCTCCTTCGTCCCCCACACCTTTCACCAACCTTGCTTTCTTCATTCCTTCCTTCATTCCATCCTTCACATGTTTTTTTTTTTTTACTTCATCTCCTAGGTTCCTGCTTTCATTTTCTGTTTATCACTTTCCTCTTGCCGTCTTCCTCCGTTCACTTGTTTAACTCTATTCTTATATTATCGTTCTTTCCTGCGTCATTGCTTATTCCTTCCTTCAGTGTTATTCTTATTTTTTGTTTATTTCCTCCTCGCATTCATCTTTCATTCTATTGCTGTTGCCTTCTTGCTTTCTTCCTCCTTCCACTTATTTTGCTGTCATACTCCCGTCATTCTTTCTTTAACTTTTCCTCATGTATTTTTTTCACTTTTTAACGTTCTTGTTTTCTTCCTTCACCTTTACTTTTGTTCCTGTAGTCTTTGCTTCCCGCTTGCCCTCATGAATTCGACTTCTGCCCTACTTTCCTAATTCCTTCCTTCTGCCTTCTTCATCATTCCATCATTTTTCATTTCTCCATTCTCACGTTCCTTCCTTCACTAAATCATCTTCCTTCGTCCTTGCTGCTTTTAGTCCTTCAATTTCTAGAGTCTTCGTCTGGTTATTTCCTTCCTACATCCATTTTTTTTTCTTCCCTTTCCCCTTTATTTTGTTTTTCCTTCCATAAATGTTTTGTTGCCTTCCTTCCTTGCTTTATCATTTTCAGCAACATTTCTTCTCCCCATTATTTGCTTCTTCACGTATCCTGCGTCCTATTTCTTTCGCTTTCTTTGTTAATTCTTCCTTGTTTTTACCCTTCTTCTTCCTCTTCTCTTTCTGCACCTCTTACTCTTCCTCCTCCTCCTCCTCCTCTTCCTTCTTCTTCTTCTTCTTCTTCTTCTTCTTCCTCTTCTTTCTCCTCATCTTTCTCCTGTTCTTCCTCTTCCTCCTCCTCACCTCCTTCATCTTCTCCTCCTCCTCCTCCTTCTCCTCTGAAAAGCGTATATAAGAGCTTGAAGGTGGGAGGAGACGTGGTAGGTCAAGAGGAAGGACAAGGTAAATGCGTGTGTAAGATTAATGAGGAAATGGGAATATAAGATGGCTAGGACTGAGCTGACTGAATTATTTTTGTATGCAAGTCCCTTGCAACGTAAGGCACACTGTTATTTTATTTTTATTTCATTATCGTTAAAACTCTAAATTCCGTGAAGTTTTTATTGATGTTGTAGATATATATATATATATATATATATATATATATATATATATATATATATATATATATATATTTTTTTTTTGGGGGGATTTCAAGTTCGTTCGAGATAGACTTGAAATTTTCAGGAGTGATGTACAGTGTCTTGGTTGCAGGCTTGTTTTGGGCACTTTTTTTTTCTTTCCTAGCACTATAGCGCCGCACTAGCGCCCTCTTTGTTATTTTTTTCAGTTTGTGCTTTCCTGCGTAGCAAAAAACTACAAAATTGATTGCTTTGCAAATGTTCCAGTATGTAATCGTCAATATATACCAGTGCACCTGGGTATTGATATTGAGATCCAGCAAGAACTTTTTTAAATACTGAGGAAAATCAAAATAGTCGCCTCAAGCCCTATCTCTATCTATCTATCTATTGCCAGACGCCTCAATCCCGTTTGGGGTGGCCACAAACAAATCGCCTCCAAGTCGCCTTGTCCCCTGCCATTTCACTGCCCTGCTCCCAACTCACACCCCCCTCTCTCATATACCTCTCCACCCCATCCCTCCATCTCATCCTCGGCCTCCCCCTCCCTCTTCCCCCCTCCACCTCACTCACATACACTCTCTTCGTCAGTCTTTCACCCTCCATCCTCTCCACATGGCCAAACCACCTCAGTGTGTTCCTCATAACGCTTCCTATCACATTCACACCAACACCACAACGCTTCTTTATATCCTCATTCATCAGCCTGTCTCTCCACGTGACTCCACAGGCTCCTCTTAAATAACTCATTTCCACTGCTCTCACTCTTGACTTGTGTCCTTCCAACAATGTCCAAGCTTCACTTCAGTACGTTAGAGTTGGTATCACAATACTGTCATGTCGTAACTTTTTCACTTCCATGCTCACTTCCCTGTTTCTTATCACTGCTTTCAAAGAACCAGCAACCTTTCTTCCCTGCTGTACCCTTTCAAGCACTTCACCCTCCAAACCTCCATCCTTACTCATCACACTACCCAAGTACTTTAACGTACTCACATTTTCCAATTCCTCACCATCCAACCTTGCTGTACATTCACTAACTTCACCTCTCTCAAAGACCATCACTTTACTCTTCCCTACATTCACCTTTAGATTCCATTTCTTACACACTCACTCAAACTCATCCACCAAGCCTTGCAGCTCCCCTTCGTCTTCACTCAACAACACAGTATCATCTGCAAACAACAGTACAGGAAGTTTCCAAACACTATCCTCTCTCACCAGGGCCACTCCAACATCCATTACCCTACCTTGTACCTCTTTTATTACCCCATCCATGTACAGATTGAACAACCATGGAGACATGACACATCCCTGTTTCAAACCAACTTTCAAAGAGAAAAATTCGCTTAGTTCACCATCCACACGCACTGCAGCCTTTGCACCATCGTACATACTCTTCACAGCATTCAACAACTTCCCATCTACTCCATATATTCTTAACACTTTCCACAATCCTTGTCTATTCACCTTGTCATATGCTTTCTCCAAATCCGTGAAAGCCGCATACAACTTCTTTCCCTTCACTAGAAACTTTTCCACTAAAGATCTAAGAATGAATATCTGATCTACACAACCTCTTCCCTTCCTAAAGCCTCCCTGTTCTTCTCCAACTAATTTCTTTGTTCTTTCTCTAACTCTGTCTATAAGTATCCTACCATACACTTTTCCTATTATACTAAGAAGACAAATGCCCCTATGATTACCACACACTTCTTTTTCCCCTTTTCCTTTGTACCAGGCAATAATTATACCTGACTTCCAATCCTCCGGGACTCTACCATCCTCCCAGGCCAATCTGCACATCTTCCACATCCATTCTACTACTATCTCTCCCCCATGCTTCAGCATTTCACCACACACTCCATCAATTCCTGGGGCTTTCCCCGATTTAACTTTCTTCATTGCTTCCACAACTTCTATCCTACTGATTTCTTCCTGTCTTCTCACCTCCCTCCTTCTCCCAGCCATTCCTCAGCCACTTATACTCGCATTACTTCCATCCTCTACGTTCAACAATTCCTTAAAGTGTTCTCTCCATCTGCTCACTTTTTCTCCCTTCTCCACTAGTGATCTACCATTTTTATCTTTCACTCCCCTGCTAACTTCACTTCCACCCTGTCTTACTCTTTTCATCTCTCTCCAGAACATTTTCTTACAGTCCCTCCACTTTACACTCACATTCCTTCCAAATTCCTCATCCACTCTCTTCTTACTCTCTCTTACTAATCTTTTCACCTCTCTCTTTCTACATATAACTCTCTCTTCCGCCTCTCAACTTCTTCCACGTCCCTATTTCTCATCCATTCATTGTATGCTTTCTTCTTTTGTGCCACAGCCTGTTTCACCTCTTCAGTCCACCACGCTGTTCCTTGCACCCCCCTCCGTCTTCTCTTCCTTCCACACATCACATCACATGCTGCACATATTTCTTCTGTAAATATCTTACACACACCTTCCACGTCTCCCATCTGCTCCAATTCATATTTGCCCAATCGTTCCTCCACTTCTCTCTTATACTCTGCCTTTTTCTCATCCTCTTGTAACCTTTCCACTCTCCTTGCAACTACTCCTTCCTCTCGTCTTTCCCTTCTTCTATTCCTCCATCTTACTTGCATTCTAATTCTGGCCACCACCAAGTAGTGGTCAGAAAGTCCACTCCCCCAACCTCTATATCGGAAAGTATTTGGCCGATATTGACCAAACTGAGTGAAAATGTAGTGGGTCATGAGTGAACACGATTTGCATAGCATGAATAACCTGTGACCTTGATCTGAAGGCCACAGGTCAAAATCCTTGAAAATTTTTGAGTCATACGAAACGTTTCTTAATAATAGGTCTACACTGATAACAAAGGTATTACCGGTATCATCTGGAATGTGGAGTGATTTGAATGTTGCTTCAGCAATTTCAGAATTCTAGTTATTATTATTATTAATATTATTATTATTATTATTGTTGTTGTTGTTGTTGTTGTTGTTGTTGTTACTATTGTTATGTCCCAGTCCCCACAGTGCCACAGGCTCCAACAGCTGTAGTACAGTACAGGAAGGACGTTGCCCACTGAGTTGTTCTTCCTATAGTCAGCCTTAGGTGTACAGTACACAAGATCAGCTGAGGCGAAAATAAACACTGGCTCCTTAAAGTTCACTGTCTTTATTTTCCAAATAATTCCACTTAATGATTTTCAACTTCATTGTTCTCACAAGCGCTGGAGCTATACACACTTTACTAACTGCTATTACACTTAATGCTTGACATTTCACTGTTATTACAAGTTCTGATGATACACAAACTTCAATAAATAATTCACTTTTTTCACATGTACCGAAAATAATCTTCACTGACAGTAATTACACTTAATGCT
Source organism: Coenobita brevimanus (assembly GCF_032717465.1). Lineage (NCBI taxonomy): Eukaryota > Metazoa > Arthropoda > Malacostraca > Decapoda > Coenobitidae > Coenobita > Coenobita brevimanus. Next base: position 36,999,143 of record NC_137021.1, on the reverse strand, counting down.
TGCACAGCAACGCTTCACAAACTTCACTAACAGCACTGCACCAAAACCGACTGTACTTCACTAAAACTGAACTGAAACCCGACTAAAACTCAAAACAGTCTCTACCCCATCCTTATATAAGCTTGCATTGTACTAGAAACTTCTACTTCTCCACAATTCTGGTAAGCACTGGTCTTGCCTCAGCCCCTAGTAACAACAGTTACCAACTAGGAGACATCAAAACATGCTAGAGTTGTCTCACATTACATAACACTCTAAACCATTAACCATACGAACTTAAACTACATAACAGGCAGTCACTTAAATAAAACATTATAAAGAAAAAGAGCACAAAAATTAATGCATATCTTA
>NC_137021.1:36913792-36993792 GCF_032717465.1 Coenobita brevimanus | reverse complement strand
CTCCACCCTCACATCTCTCTCCATCCCATCTCGCCTTATTTTTCATGTACGAGAGTGGTTATCATTCGTTTACTGAACGTGTGTGTGTGTGTGTGTGTGTGTGTGTGTGTGTGTGTGTGTGTGTGTGTGTGTGTGTGTGTGTGAACAAAATATCTCCGAAGTTTTTCATCCGATTTTAACAAAACTTTGCGGTAGTATTAAGGGTTAACGAAGGAGTCTAGTTATTATTATTGAAAGCAGTACGCCAGGGGTAAAGACCACAAGCATTGGTCATAGCTTGGCGTAGCAAAATCAGCTTAAACATTTTCCATCAGATTTAGACCAAACTTGGTGGAATAGTTTAGGTTATTGTGAACACGAAGTGAGGAATTCAGTCAAAGATCAAGGTTACAGGACAAGATCAAGATCCAATCCATGAATCTGTGAACAAAACAACTAAAACGCCTTTGTTCTGATTTGAACCAAACATGGTGGAAGCGATGCGAGTCAACTAAGAGGTTTAAACAATAGGTCAAAGGTCAAAGTCACATGGGAAGGTCAACTTGCATGGTTTTTATCCGATTTAGACCAAACTTTGTGGAAAGTTTCAGGGTAAGGCAAGAACAAAAGATTTACGTTCTGAAAAATAAGTCAGTTATATGGCAAAGCTTCAGGGAACGGTCAAAGATTCAGGTCACATGACTAGGTCAGCAAGTATAGTTTCGGTCTAATTTAGACTAAAATTTATGGGAACGTTAAGAATAGAGCAATAATGAGGGGATTTGATTGTGTGAGCAATAGATGAAGGTCAGGGTCACGGGGCAAAGTTAAATATTAGGCCTTCAGACTAGTTGTCTGGGGCGCGGGTATTGTATTCTATGTGTGCTCCTTCCGTTCCGCTCTTGTATGCATTCCAGTGTTTCCTTTCCTCACACCGTCGTTCATTAATTTTGTCCTGTCGTCATTCATTTATCCTCCATCCTTTTATTTCTTCCCTTTACTCATTATTACCATTTCCATGCCACACGTCTTCCTCTTTATTCCTAGTCTTATTCTCTCGTCATCCCCTCCATCTCCCTCTTTCATCACTCCTCCGTCCTCATCCCTCACCGAAGTTCCCTCTTTCTCGTCTCATGTTTTCGTCCATCTCCTTTTCCTCCCAACCCTCGTTTTCCCCTTCTCCTCCACATCATCATCATCATCATCATGGTCTTGCTTCTGTTTCTCCTAACTCACTCTTTCTCAGTTTTTTTTTTTTTTTTCCTTCAAATATTTTTCCTCTTCCTCCTCCTCCTCTTTGCAAGTTGTTCGAAACTATTATCAGAGACAAGTCTGTCGAACAGAAACAAATAATCTCTTCAGTTTCACAACATGATTCTCGGAAAAATCGCACTTGCCTGACGAATCTCTCAGATTTTTGAAATGATATATTGAACATGTACGACGAGAGTGAACCCCCTGACACTGTATTCATCGCTTTCAAAAGGCATCTGACAAAGTTTCAGACACAAAAAGAATAAGACTTTCTCAGAAGTTTTCACTGGCAATGTGCTCAGGCGGATTAGTAACTGACTTGAGAAAAGCAAAGAGATGTAACAAACGAAAAATAATTTAGACTAGACAGAAGTTACGGCTGGAGTGCCACAGGGATTACTGATGAGCCCCATACTATTTTTGATATGCAGTATAAGAATTATACTGCTGAAGATTGTATTGTAAGATTTCTAAATTTGCCGATGATACAAATCTTAATAACAGAGCAGACATAGATTTACGAAGACAGGTGATTCAGAAAGAACTTTATCAGCTATATCATTGAGCCTAAGTAGGACAGATAGAATGCACTATTATGAAATGTAAGGTTTTAAGCATTGGCATTAAAACATAAGGGCAAGCTATACTGTGAATAACATTTGCCTTGAAAATGTAAGCCATGAAGAAAAATTAGGAGTTTTAATAAACAATGATTTGAAGACAAACAAACAGTGTACAAAGGATGTTAAAAAAGCTAATAAATTATTTGGATTCATAGGCAGAGCGTTCGACTATGAATCGGAGAACACTGACATCACCTTATATTATTCCTTAGTATATTACCAGTATTGGTTACCTTAAAAAAAAATAAAATCAAGAGAGTGCAAGAACCCGTAACAAAAATTATACCTAGATTGAGAAATAAACCTTATGAGGAAGAATTAGACGTGTTCAAGCTGTTTGCCTTATCTAAGGGCACCATATGAGGGAATAATTTTACTGTAATTGATGTACCTGTATAAAGAAGCCGTTAAAAAGTACGTAATGGTAGATTTCCAATTTATAAGAGAGGTAATGGACATAAAATTGTTGGCAATCGCTTCACTCAGAGGGATCTAAACATTTCAGTATTATTCTCCTTCGCAAATATATGGTAAATTTGCCCCCTGATGTAGTAAACTGTGAAACAGAACTAACATTTTAAAAAAGAAAACCTGGGTTAATATTTATCTTCTTATGTCCAGCTGAGTATGTTTACTTCTGCATTATAGATTTCTGAATTAGACCTTACGAGGAAACTGGATGGTCCTGCAGGAGAGGCTGCTTACCTACGATTGATGGATCTGCTCGGCCTGACAAACTGGAGTTGATAAAAAACAACAGCATCTCTGAATGTTTGTCATAAAGTACGAAACATGGAGGACGTACCGGTGACCGCAGCACAACATTTACATATTCCTTTTCTAGACTCGAAATGTTTCCCTTGCTGGTTAAGTTGGTGTAGATGATGATTTCCACTCAATTTTTCCTAGAAAATTTCCATAACTTCCTATGCTGCATGGTAGTCCTCCTCACACTTTCCAGCTGGCTTCGACCACACATAATAATTAAGTTAATCATAACCTATCCAATGACCACAGCCTCGAAAGGGCCACTAGGTCAGTCGCTGATTGATTTTCTTTCTTCACATTTGTACTTCCACTCATCATCATAGTCATCATCACTACCACCATCGCCATCATCCACTCTTTTTTCTTCTCCTACTGTCACTCTCTCTTTTTGCAGTTCTTTCCTTCGTCTCACTCTTCTTCCTCCTCCTCCTCACCATCATCACTATCACCATCTCCATCATCCAGTTCATTGTCTATCTCTTACTGTCAATCTCTCTCTTACTTCCTCAAATCTTTCTATCATCTGGCTCTTCCTCCTCCTCTTCCTTCCATTCTTCCTCACTTCTTTCCATTTCCCTCCTTTCATATTTCCCGTCTCCCTTGGCCTTATGCTAAGACTGAGTGGTGGTCGTTTCCTCGCTGAAGTACGACCCAAGAGTAAATCATAGTGGATGGGGCCTGAACGCGAAATTTAAACCCCCATTTGTCTGTGTCATTGTCCCGGGCCTACACTGACCATTGAGAGAGAGAGAGAGAGAGAGAGACTAACTTCAAGCATTTTAGTTCCTTTCACGTCATTTCTGGTCCATATATTCTTTTCCTTTTTCATTACCCTGACCTCTATTCTCATTAGAAGGTTGGTGCCAGAACACAAGATATATATATATATATATACACTGTACTGTATCTCTCTCTCTCTCTCTCTCTAAATACACACACACACACACACACACACACACACACACACACACACACACACACACACACACACACACACACACACACACACACACACACACACACACACACACACAGAGGGCTGTGGGATGAAGAACAGGAAGTAATGAAGAAGAACTGGGAGAAGGGATGTACTGTACTCTTCTGAAAATTTTATCCACTTCTTAATTATAATAACAAGCCCTCACGGAATGCCTTTGCAAATCCAAAGTTATGATCTTCCGAGTACAAGAAATTTTTCAAAGAATTATGGTAAAACGTCATACCCGGTAACAGGGAAAGTGATATTATGCCAGAGTATAGGTTCCTATTGGCTTCAGGAATTTGGCGACCAGTCTGTGTACTCTAGCCCCCCCTTAGAAGGCGGAGCGATTACGTTTTTGCCTGCCTCTGTGTGTGTGTGTGTGTGTGTGTGTGTGTGTGTGTGTGTGTGTGTGTGTGTGTGTGTGTGTGTGTGTGTGTGTGTTCCCATTATATCTCATGAACGGCTCGAGCTATCAACACGAAACCTTCAGGGTATCAAGGTATGGCTGAAATCTTCGACTTGGCCAACAGCATATTCTGGCGGGCTATTATCTTTCGGCTCCAGAATGTTTTTCTTTCATATCTACATGATTTCACTTAGCTTACGTGAGACTTCTTGTAGTGAAATTCTTAAGGAAGGCAATATCAAGCTACTGCATTTCAAGGTTCCTTCTTAGCTGATAAAAGAGGAGGATAGTAGAAAAAATACGCATTAAGAAGTCATGGATGAGAAGGGGTGAAGTCGTGTACGTAGTCCTTTAAGTGCAGCATCTGTGGCAAGACTGAGAAAAAAATGTCATTGTTGAGACGAGGCAAGATCGTTTCAGTCTAGTGGCCGTGTGTGTGTGTGTGTGTGTGTGTGTGTGTGTGTGTGTGTGTGTGTGTGTGTGTGTGTGGTCACAACTCTGTGTAACCCCAAGCAAATCACCACCCTTCTCAGTCACTTCCACAGTTCAGTATCTTTTCTTTCATTCGACTTTTATACAAATTCATAGACATACTGATCTGCCGACATCATGTATAATATTGTATAAGAAGGAATGTGGATTTGAAAAAATAAAAAATAAAGGCTGAGAAACATATACTGTGGCGGGAGGCAGAAAATGAATGGCAAGGAGTAGATAAATTGGATTTAAGTGTGACGAAGGGATATGGAGGGTGAGAAGGGATGCGTGAGGAATATTGAAGTGAGGGGGAAGAAGACTTGGAACGTATGCTTATCGGCTGTACAAGGATCAATAGGTGCTGGAGAGGGATGCCTTCAAGTGGTGGCACCGATATGACCGGGTGGTTCCGCGGCCTGGTCATACAAATTTCCCTCACTTCCCTTCCTATCCCCCCAAACGAGGATGTTGAAATGTACGAGGAGGGTAATTGCAGCCATTAGTCCACTGCGTTCACATCCCGAGGAGCCTGACGTTGCACCTACTACCACTACCACTAATGCTACTGCTACTACTAATAATAATAATACTCATACTAATACTAACACTAATAATAATAATAATAACACAAGAATCATTATGGTAATCAGTTTTTGCTAAGGTTCTAAGCTTTCCCCAATAAGTCCCCATAATAATCATTGTTCCATTCAGGTTCCCAATTGTCCATCTGGATAAACAAGGATAAAGGGAGATCAAGCCTTATCCATGAGTCTGACCGGCCCTGGAGAAGAAATATTGAGGTGAGGAGATAGGTCATGAAGGTTGAGACACGGTGCGTGAAAGATGATGGAACGAAAGAGTAAAATGAAAAATGAGGTGACAGGACAGAAAGGAAATTGAAAGTGAAAGGTGAGACGCGACAAAAGAAAAGTGTGAGATTAGGAAATGTGTAAGATATTTGTTTATGTGTGTATGGGGGCAAGGAGGTTGTGGATGAAGGAACAGAAAATGTATAGACAAACCAGAAAATGAATGTTAAAGGGGAGGAAAATAAGGGGAGATAAAAGAACAAAACAATGGCAGTACAAAGTGAGAGTGGACGGAAGAGAACATTTGGAATTTTTAAGATGCTAAGGCAGCAATATGAAATGTAAAAGAAACAAGTTGAGGATGGACGGATGTAACAAAGTAAAAATAATATATAATTAGACGAGGGAGTGAAGAGAACAGAAAATGAATGAACATGAGAAATTCAAGTAATGAAAAGATGATAAAGCATCATCCTCATCATACTCTTCTTCTTCTTCTTCATCACAATCCCCATAATCATAATCATCAACAATCAACAACTTAAATCATTGAGGCGCAAGACAAAGCCTCTCCAGTGTTTCCTAGTCTGACTTATTGGTAATGGATGTTATCAGAATGTTACGCTCTCTCTCTCTCTCTCTCTCTCTCTCTTTATTCAATTTTCAAGATACAAGAGGAACATCACAGCCTGTTGGTCCCACGACTTTCTCCCTCTCTCTCGCAGCGCTCCCCCTCTCCCCATCCCAGTTCTCTCTCCCTCTTATATCCATCCCTCCATTCGTCCCCTTCCCAGCCTTCCTTCTCTCTTCTCGCCCCTTCCTCACTGCTCTCACACCTCCACTACAACGTTCATCCTCCACAATCTTCAGATCACTCACCACTGCTTTCCCTCTCTCTCTCTCTCTCTCTCTCTCTCTCTCTCTCTCTCTCTCTCTCTCTCTCTGAAGTCTTTCCACCTTCACATCTCTCTGCCTGTCTGTTTGTCTGTCTGTCTGTGTGTCTGTCTGTCTGCCTGTCTGCCTCTCTCACTCTCTCTCTCAAGTCTTTCTACCTTCACATCTGTCTGTCTGTCTGTTTGTCTCTTTCTGTCTCTGTCTCTGTCTGTCTGTCTGTCTTTCTGTCTCTATGTATATATATTCGTATATATATTCGTGCCTTTGTTCGTTTCTTTCATATGAACTGTAATAGATATCTATCTAATTATACTTTCATAACGTCTTGGTAAGTTCAGGGAGTGACAGAAAAATTTCAAATGACGAGTTTGGCTATTGCACGCGACGCTACGGTGAGAAATTGTCGCAAATCGCTACACAAGAAAATGTCAGTCTGTGCGTTTGTTCGATTCTTGCACAAGAACGGTAGTACTCGTAGATATCATTGTAATTATTGACCGCCTACACCAGGCGGAGCAATAATGTGTGTGTGTGTGTGTGTGTGTGTGTGTGTGTGTGTGTGTGTGTGTGTGTGTGTCTTACAATTTATGTGATGCGTTGTATAACTGTGCACGAGCGAGCAAAACTATTGACCCTCCCTTGGCCCCCGATGAGACTATTAGTAGGTGGGAAAAAATGTTGGCGAATAATGACAGGGAACTGTGGCGAGCGATTAACTGGCGTGGTGAGGTGACTCAGGCAGCTTTCACTCCCCACGCCCATGGATCCTCCCACCCCACCGATGAACAGTTTAGAGAACATTTCGACGATATACTCAACCCAGAAAATGTACAAGAGTTCGATCTGAATGAATTAGACACTAATGTAAATATACCGATATTGGACGGCCCTATAACCCCCCGTGAAGTATCTGAGCATGCCAAGAGACTTAGTGAACAAGGCGAGCGATCCAGATGGCGTACCTACTGGTTTGTTCAGAATATTACCTCTTGAAAGGTTCTTGACATTAGCTTCTCTTTTTAATTCAGTTTTCGTATCAGGCGTGTATCCGTCCTTATGGAGGACGGCTAAGTTCTTTACGATATTTAAGCGTGGTTCACGTTCTTTGGTTACTAATTATAGAGGTATCAGCATAATGAATAGCATTGCCAAACTTTAAGATATGGTAATATTTGATAGACTTAAAAGATGGTTTTCTCCGTTTAGAGAGCAAGCTGGTAGTCAGGCCGGTAGGGGATGCTTAGAACACATTATCACTCTTAGGCAATTAACAGATATTGCGAGAAGAAAGAAGTTAAACTTGTTTGTAACTTTTGTGGATTTTGCACAAGCTTATGATAAAGTGCCAAGAAATGTGTTATATACTATCTTAAAAAGATTAGGATGTTGGTGACGATGTTGATGGCGATAGTTGCAATGTATCGAATAACCAATTGTGTAATTGGTACAGCACTTATCACTGCAACAGTAAGTGTGAGACAGGGTTCTCCAACTTCTTGCTTGTTATTTATGATATATGTAAATGACTTAATCAGAATGATTAAACAAGGTTGTGGCATGGATGGTTTTTTGTCATGGTTGCACATTTAGGTGTTGATGGATGACACTGTTCTTTTGGCTACGACCAGAAACAACATGATTAACAAAATTAAAATTTTAAATATGTTTTGTAATTCGCATGGTATGAAAATAAATGTAGGCAAAACCAAGTTTTTCGTTATAAATGGTAACAATGAGGACAGAGAAACTATGCATGTCGATAGTTTGATTGTTGAGCCGTATGAACATTATGTATATTTAGGGAGCCCTTTCACTGCTGACGGATCCACATCTACTGCCATCAAAGTACATGCAAGAATGAAAATGCGTCATGTTCTCAAATTTGTCTCATATTTATGTAAGAACAACGATATCTCATTTTATGTGAAAAGTGTTTACTGCAACCCTCATGTCGGCTATACTGTACGATAGCGAGTCTTGGCTGAATGGAGATATAAAACCAATGAATAAACTGCACAACTGGTGTCTGAAGCAACTGTTAGGGGTTCGAAACACTACCTGTAATAGTTTGTATATGATCGAATTAGGATACCCTCCGTTACATGCCCTTATTATACCCAAACAACGTAATTATTTTTAAAAAATATGGAGGGAGAGGAGTAATATGGTGGATGACCCTCTGGCTCGTGCCTTAAGTGTTGCGCTAAGCTACAAAACTCACACCTCCAGATACTTACAAGGACTCATAACTGAGGATATTGATGATATTGATGTTGCTATGAATGATTTGAGGCAAGCTGTAACCAACTTTGATTCCTCAAGAATGCTCCTATATAAAACTGTTAACCCCAGTTATGAAGTTCATGATTTGTACAAAGATAATATTAAAGTAAACCAAATAGAACGCATATCATGGTCAAGAATGCGCCTGAGTGCTCATTTCTTGGTAACTGAGGAGGGGCGCTGGAATAGGCGAGGGAGAGGTCGCTTACCGGTGGAGCAGCGCTTTTGTACTTGTGGTCAAATTCAGACAGAAAGGCATGTGATAGAAAACTGTCCTAGAACATTACATGTACGTCAGCAGTATAACATTTCAACACTTGAAAACCTCCTCGTTGAAAGAAGTGATTTTGAAATAGTTTGTAAAATTGTTCATAGGATTCTATCCGAATTTAAAAGGTAATTTTGGTTCATCATATATTTTGTAGTGTAACTGTTGTAAATAAGGTTTTAATCAGTACATGTGTATTGTATTTTAATTGGACCATTTAATTATGTTTTTATGTAAAGTTTGTAAAATTGTTCATAGGATTCTATCCGAATTTAAAAAGGTGATTTTTGTGTTCGTCATACAGTAGTGTAACTACTGTGAATAAGTTTTATTCATTATATGGGTATTGTATTGAATTGGACCATTTTTTAATGTTTTTATGTAATTTTGTAGTCAGTAAACTATCTATCTATCTATCTGTGTGTGTGTGTGTGTGTGTGTGTTCCCATTATATCATACACATAGCCGCTGGAGGCGCAGGCAGTTTGCCCCCCTCCCCCCGAGAAAATTCTGGGGAAATGCTGAAAGGTATTTTTGGCATAGTTCTTGTATGACAATACAGTTTTCCTAATTTTACCACTAGTATATTAAACAACATTAACTATTTCCCAAAATATTTATATGGGAACAATAATTTCCTTTGAAGTGGTGTGGATGTGGATGTGATAGGAAGCGTTATGAGGAACACACTGAGGTGGTTTGGCCATGTGGAGAGGATGGAGGGTGAAAGACTGACGAAGAGAGTGTATGTGAGTGAGGTGGAGGGGGGAAGAGGGAGGGGGAGACCGAGGATGAGATGGAGAGATGGGGTGGAGAGGTATATGAGAGAGGGGGGTGTGAGTTGGGAGCAGGGCAGTGAAATGGCGGGGGACAGGGCGACTTGGAGGCGATTTGTTTGTGGCCACCCCAAACGGGATTGAGGCGTCTGGCAATAGATAGATAGATAGATAGAAGTTGAAAACTAGACAAAATAATATAAAACCCTTGAGAAGAAATGACCAGTTATAACTTAACAGTTTCCCTTATCACCTTAGATTAAGTGGTTAATATTATAGTTCTAATGATGTTTTGCACCTGAATTCTCAAGAGGTATAAAAAAAAAAAATGGCCTTCCTGTCCCCTCAGCCACATCCTCTCACCCTGCAGCCATATCCTCTCACCCTGTAGCCAGTTGCAAACAAACACTGCACAATTATTGTTACAAACAGCTGAAACAAGCAGAATTCTTGAAGACTGCATGAAGCCATTTTGATCACCTCAGACTACATTTTACAAGGTAAGCAGATATAAATATGTGTGCCAGGGGCCTCGTTTGGGTGGGGGACAGGGGGACGTGTCCCCCCCTCCCCCACTTTTTGGAGCTTGGGAGACAGATTATCTTTTGTCACCCCCACTTTTCTAGGTGAGAATTTTCAGGATGATTAGCTTTACGCCGGTTTTCTTTTTTTCCTTAGTGGAAAAATCCTTTCTATACAGTACAGTACAGATGATGTGAAAATCATTCCCTGCTCAGCGGGGAAGGTCGAGTGGTCACTGAGTCAAGGATTAAGAGAGGTTAATCCCACCAGATGTATTTACTTAGGTCAGTCTTGACGTATGCACCACCCCTGATGCCTAGGCCAATGAGGATCAAACTAAAAGAATAAGAAGAAAACAGAATAAGAAGAAAACAGAATATGGCTACCACCATAGCAGTAGCACAAAACAGAATACCAGATTGGGAGTGGGTGCGGCAGCGAATTTTAATTTACACATATGTGCTAAGTGGAGACAGACAGACAGACAGACAGACAGACAGAAAGAAAGAGAGAGAGAGAGAGAGAGAGAGAGAGAGTGGAGAATAATCCCCGAGCTAGACCTCATCAGATCATATAGCCCTGCTAGGGTCACAGGAGAGCGCTACCCCTCCCAGCACAGCAGCTACCGGGAGGGTCGCGAACTCGCAACCACACGATTAGGAGCCCGACACCCTACCACTGAGCTACCGCTCTCCCAGAGAGAGAGAGAGAGAGAGAGAGAGAGACGCAAAGGAAAATAGAAAAATAGCGATATTATCACGAATGTGGGAAATTGTGTTCGGAACACTCACGCAGGATCTCGAGTTTTCACTGGCCTATCCATTCCGCCATTTTTCTTCCAGCAGCCAATCAAAATACAAGGTTTATTTCCGAATCAGTGCTCTCACTTTCAAGGTAATTACCTTGAATCAAGTAATTGATGAGCTTTCAAGGTAATTTCCAAGGTACGAGAATTTTTAAGGTAATTTCAAGGTAATATGAAGATAAGTGCAAGGTAATTCGGGTATTTTTTGGGTACGAATATAAAGGATTCTTCTTTGGAAAATCCACGATTCGGTGAAACTGATTTTTTTTTTTTTTTTTTTTTTTTTTTTTTGTGTGTGTGGCTAGGAGCAATATGATATTGGTAACACTGATTCTGGTAACACTTGCAAGTCCACATGAGCACAGCTGACTGAGCTGAGCTTCGCGAACCATTCACGTCCACTCTACAAATGTTATACACACGTTGCATTCTAGTGTTCAGGGCTCAGGCTTCAGATCTCTTTACTAGTCTTATACCCAGTATTAGAGCTAGCTACGACAACTAAAGGTAAGCACTAATCATTGTTGTTAATTAATAGTAGATTTTTACCCCTTCAAGAGGAAAACAATATTCTGGTGTAACTTATAAACTGGTGGCTACCATTTGAGAATTTTATTGTTTAGGCCAAAAAGACTGATTTATTAGTTTTATGTGTTGTGAGTTTTAGCCATGTCTACGACCAAAGTTGGTATAGGGCCTACCGGTATTTGTTTTTCTTTAAATTATGGCTTTAGTTATAGACAAATGTATTTACCTTTGAATATTCCGATCATGCATAAGGTAATGCGCTGATCATTGCTATGCGAATTGTGGAATAACAGTTCTATGTATTTTTTCTTGTTTTATTTGATCAGTGCTTGCTGAAAGTTGTGGCCCCTCGGCATTTTCTCAAAATTTTTTCGGTTTTTGTTTACTTATGGACCGGGTCCAGTTTTTTTTAATTTTATTTTTTTTATTCGTATATATATATATATATATATATATATATATATATATATATATATATATATATATATATATATATATATATAGTAGTAGATAAGTCGGTGAGGTTAGATTACGGTAGGTCTAACCTAACATTTTACATCAATTCTGACATTTTTACTGTTGAATGGAGACCATTTTTATGCTAAGCAAATATGTGTATTGACAGGTTACGTCCTTTCAATGGAGAATGCAAGTAAACCTTTTCGCATTTCATCTGAACAGGGCGTCAATCGGGAGTTAGTTTTTGAACTACTAAAACAACTGAGCTTCTGTGATAAAGTACTAATCTACAGTACATAGACCTAGTCAAAAGCAACCTATCAAAGACTGATATTTTTCATATAGAATTTTAAATAGCCTACATTAATTCCAAACAAATTTTAATAAGTTCATTTGCTTGTTTTCAGCGGTTTTAAATTTATTTTTATTTTACAAGTTTTTGGAATATAACAGAAAATGCATTGTTTTCTCTCTAGTTTATATTGTAATTTCATATTGCTTCAGAAATATGGCATCAGCTGTTGTGACGGACTCGGATGTGACTTCGAGTGATGAGGAAGTCATTGTGGGGATATCAAGTGGTAGTAACTCAAAGGGTCAAGATAAACAGCTCACAACCAGTGTTAAAAAGAAACGTAAAAAATTTACTCAAGGATTTCGAAACGAGTGGCTGCAGAACACAATATTCAAGAGCTGGTTGCAGTCCCCTGCACAAGGAAGTACTAAGCCAGTTTGTAAATTTTGTTTGACTACTGTTCCATGTGCAAAGTCAGGACTTGAAAGGCATGCCAAATCAGCAATGCACTTGAAAAATGCTAGCATACAAAATTCACAAGTGCCCATTAAACAAGCCATTCAAAACACCCACAAGAACTGTAATTACTCTCTTAAAACAGAAAGCCGTATATGTGCATTTGTTGCTGAACATAACTTACCCTTTTCTCTTTCACAACCCATACTTCAACTGATTAAAGCCTCTTGTCCAACAAACAAGGGTGAACATGAGAATCTGCAAAATCTTAAAATGTCTGCAACCAAATGTACAAACATAATGAGACAGGGGTTAGGTTATCATTTTTCCAAAGAACTTGTTGACAAATTGAAGGTTACCAAATTCAGTGTGATCCCAGACGAAACTACTGATGTTAGTAGTGAAAAACAACTAGCTATCTGTGTAATGTACTATGATTATGATACACATGAAGTTGTAACATCATTTTTTGACATGGTGAAAGTCCAAAAATGTGATGCAGAATCTCTCTATGTATCACTGAAAAAATCTTTTGAAGAGAAGGAAATTCCACTGGATAATATCATAGGTTACTGTTCTGATACATGTAATGTGATGTTCGGTGAACACCAGAGTGTAACATCTCTTATGAAAGCAGATCTCCCTTATGTGACATTTGTTCGTTGTAGCTGTTACATGATTCATTTGTGTGTTTCCCATGCATGTTTAAAGCTCTCAGTTTCCCTTGAGGACCTGTGTAGAAATGACTTTTCCTATTTTAGTAGGTCAAGCTTACGTAGACAAGAGCTGGAAAAGTTCCAAGAGTTTTTAGATATCACTCCCCACAAGCTCTTAAGCTACGGTCAGACCAGATGGTTATCACTGGAGGCATGTGTGGATAGAATCTTAGAACAGTGGGATGCTTTAAGGCTCTCCTTCACTAGTGTGGTAAATGAAAAGAAAGATCCTTCACATGTGACCGAGAGCATTCTTACCAGTCTAAGTAACCAGTTCATCAGGGCTCAATTGGAGTTTATTCAGGTACAGCTAAAGAGAACTAACCAGTTCAATAAAATATTCCAAAGTGATAAACCCATGCTTCATTCTCTAGACAGTAGGTTACAAATGCTGCTTCGAGAGGTAATGAGTGACTATATACATTTAAACTATGTAAGAGAATGTGATCCTTACACTCTGGACTTTCAAGATGAGAATAAAAGAGTCCCCATAAGTCAGGTATATATTGGTATAAATGCCACAGAAACACTGTCAAAACCCCAGCCTGTCATGACAAAGAGGGGATCAAGATATTCAAACGGAATTGTTTGTCATTTCTGATAGAATTAACCATTCAAATTAGGTCAATGTTTGCAACAATTCCTCTGGCTTTCCTGGAGTTCTTGAACCCTCAGAATGCTCTGAAAAGACAACCAAATAGTCTTGCAAATGTGTTCAAAGCAATGCCCTACCTAGGTGAGATATGTAGTAAGGAAATAGCAGATATGGAGTGGCGGCAGTTAGCTTTAGAAGGCAGTTCAAAGATGTGAAAGATCCAGTAGAATTTTGACAAAAGCAATTCCGGCAAGTAAACATCAATGGAGAGAAGAAATATCCAAACCTTTGTAAAGTTGTAGGGACGGCTCTTTCCTTGCCCCATTCAAATGCATCCGTAGAAAGGATTTTTAGCCATTTGAGGCGCATCAAAACTGATATGAGAAATTCATTGAAAGGAGAGCCTGGTAGGTCTTTTACATACAAAGTATGGTCTGAAAAGAAAGGGAATATCAAGTGATCAGCTACAAGTGGATGAAAAACTAGTAAAAGATATGGGGAAGATAGTTTGTAATGCAACTGATGAGGAGTGCAGGAAGATACTGTTAGAAAAATTCAAGTAATATGCAGTTATGCACTGCATCCCACTAAGTCTTGTTCAGTTGTTTGATTCCTGTAGGTCAGGTATTTTAGGTAAAATGACATTTCCATTTATGTTTATACAGTAATTGTATAGTCTCTCTTTTTAGGTGTATTCCTGTAAGTCTCTGTGTTGAATTACACTCACGTCGGTAAGTAGAGGATCAGGCTGAGAACCCCATATGACACTTCAACCACGAACACACAAATTCGAATACACTCGTCTGCCACTTCAGCTAGTTTGTTTGACCAAGTCAAGGGTAGTGGATAGACAAGTGTGTGTGAATGTGTGTGTTAGTGGTTGCAGCAGTGTATTGTGAGATTCTTAGCTTGGTTCACTACTTAACATCATGAGGGTACATACTGTTTTATAAAAAGGATTGCCTTATGGCACTATTTCTATTCCATGAAAAGTTTTTTTTATATAATACTGCAAGTGACATTTTTTTCCAAAGCTAAATTACTTAGTTACCAAACTTTCGAAAAGGATATTTAAATGATATACACATAAATATGATAATTAATACTTATTTTTATTTTCAATGTATTATTGTCCATATTTTGTGTAATATAGGAAATATATATATTAAAACATTATTTACTATTTTCAATGCGTTGCCTATATTTACTGTAATTTAGGAAGCATATATGGAAGCATTATTTGTCAAGGTAATTCTGTTGAATTCAAGGTAATTTCGGAGTGGTTTTAGGGTAATCATTGCTGGCAAAAGTGAGAGCACTGTTCCGAATATAAACAGATAGTATGGACGCCATTGCCTCTCGTATGGTAGGTGCTATGCCGATGCGTGCTATATTTCATCGTAATTTCGTAGGTTATTACGCAAAATAGCGGTACTTCCTTATATGTACAGAGAGATAAAGACAGGAGGTAAATGATACGCTAAGAGTATAGTGTGACAGTGCTTTTATCAGTACTAAATGTGCTCAAGAAATTTGTGGTACCGAGAAAAAAAATTGTTTTGAGGTAGAATGCACGGAAGTTAGTATGCATATATAGGTAATAATACCATCTACGAGACTGACCATGATGACCAATGATACTAGTGACAAGATGTCTTTGCTGTGGAAACTCCAGTGCCTTCTAAATTATTGCTGGTGTTTCCTTTTGCTCTCCAATGAAAGAGGAGACCTCTGGTAACATTATGTACTGAGTGAAGAGAGAACCTGTATTTTTTTCACATATTGATAATTTCTCTGATGATATGTACTGAGTGTTTTTACATACCCTCCTCTGAAAGGATTATTAGCTATTTACTTAAAGTTACTCCAAGAAAGCTGTGAATATGTGGGGAAAAGGTAGTTTTTCTTTAAGACATTGCAACAATCCGAAAGTAATGATGCAATTTTATTTCTGATGACATGAACCGCCAAATCTAGGAAAACTGGGGGTGACAGATACTTATGGAAAATATTCCAAGTGTTTGCCCCCCCTGGCGAAAAGTCCTGGATACGCCATTGCATTATATCTCACGAACAGCTTGGGCTATGAACATAGAACTTTCAGGTTATCAAGATATGGCCTAAATCTTGGACGAGTTCTTAAAAGGGCAGTCGGAGTCAAGGCCAAGATCACCAAAATGCTGCAAGACGTCAACTAGCTTTTTTCGCCTTCCTTTAGCACCATTATACTTCATTAAAGGCTTGAGCTATCAAACCTGAAACCTTCAGGGTATCTAGATATGACCAAACAATCGGACGAGATAGAATATGGGCAGTCGGGGTCAAGACCAAGGTAACCAATATGGCAGGCATAGGCCAACTAGTTTTTATCGCCCACCATTAGCACCTTTATATCTTATGAATGGATTGAGCTATCATCATGAAACCTTCAGGGTATCAAGATATGGCCAAAATCTTGGACGAGTTCGAAAATGGGCGGTCGAGGTCAAGGTCAAGGTCACCAAAATGGCTACCAAAGGTCAATTACTTTTTATCGGCAGCCTTTAGCACCTTTATATCTCAAGGACGGCTTGAGCTATCAACACGAAACCTTCAGGGTTTCAAGATATGGCCAAAATCTTCCTCGTGGGCGGGGATCCGCCACCCCCTGAGGGTCGCAGCCTCCCGGCCAGCCCGGGGGTGAAGCCTCCCCCTGGCCACTCCCCTGGGGTGGTGCCTTCAGGACCTCTCAGGGAGGGGCACCACCACCCGTCGCC
This sequence comes from Coenobita brevimanus, assembly GCF_032717465.1. Classification (NCBI taxonomy): domain Eukaryota; kingdom Metazoa; phylum Arthropoda; class Malacostraca; order Decapoda; family Coenobitidae; genus Coenobita; species Coenobita brevimanus. Next base: position 36,977,141 of record NC_137021.1, on the reverse strand, counting down.
CCTGGTGGGCACCCCCTAAGGAGGGGCGTCGACCTACGGTCCTCCCGGGGGAGGGGGGCCGCCCCTTGGTCCCGCCCAGTGGAAGTGTCAGCCCCAGCCTCCCCCACTTGGGACCACGCTTGCAACTTGGCCAACAGCATATTCTGGCGGGTTATTAGCATTATGATCTCGAATGCTTTTCTTTCATTCTATTTGCATTTGGTTGATGTAAGTCCAGATAGTGTCATTAAAAAAAATAATAGCGGTTGTGTACGATGAGACGGAGCAAAATTGTTGAAAACTGTGATAAGCGACAGTGTGTATATGTGCGTTTGTTGGTTTCTTCTTCGCAAATGGTAGTAGGGATCAACCAAATTCTTTTTCTATTAGGTCGTGGTAAGTGAAGATAATGTCAAAAACGTAACTAACCAATTTTGGCGGTCGCGCTCGGCGCGTTGGCACGAAATTGAATAAATCTGTGACACGTTAAAGGGAAAACCTATTTTTTTCCCGACATTCCGGTCAGAATTGGTCTCTGTGTGCTCAGTAATGATACTGAAGCAGAGATAATGGCATTTGCAAACATTTGGTGGTGGAGAGCCTATTAGTTAGTCCCGCAACTTTTTGTGGGCTAGCGCTAGTTTATAGCGTACATACAAACACATATCTATCTATCTATCTATATCAATAAGAGAGAGAGAGAGAGAGAGAGAGAGAGAGAGAGAGGTGGCCTGCAGTCCTACCGGACCCAGGTTCAGATCCCCACTGGGGCAGGGAACAGTTTAAGGATTTGAATTTAATAAAAACAGACTTTACTGATCAACCAGAAGACCCGCCGACATGTCGTAAAAATACCCCCGCTAATACCAATACACCAGTCCTGTATGAGACAGCCCTAGCATGTATTCAATATGGACGGTGGGTGTTAGCGCCGAAGTGGTGACATGTAGAGGTGTATGGTATGCAGAAGGACTACTCGGCCTTGGGAGCAGGCTGTGAAGCCTATATTAATTTCCTTGACTTCAGAGCAAAGTGTTTTTCTCATAGTGGGAAGAGAAATTCTACACAACTTAGTATAGATAGTTGAAAGTAGATTATATGCTTTAATACTGTACTTTGAATGCTTGGAGATTAAATTCGAGATTAATCTATGAATTATTTTTTCTCGGATCGCATTACTGCCATTGGTGAATACTTTTTTGCATTTACACAAATCCTGATTTACTCTAATTTTATGTTGCCCGCTTCATCAGTCGTCGTACACAGATCCTACTATGTTTTGTCATTTTATATTGACCGCTTCGTCATTCACTGGTCATCTTAATCTTTTTCTTCTGCCCCTCCTGCTCTACCCTTCAGTCGTGGATGTTTCAGATTTTTAAGGCAATACTTTCGGGAATTTCACACTCTTATCAAAAATTTGTGGAAACCTATAAGCACCATGTCATTAGGCAAAACCAATTAATTAATTCAAGACAGCACTCTTGATGGCATTATAACACAATATTCCCGGTTTTAGTAAGAAACTACTGGACACCTTAAACAAGTGTAATGGCCTCCCTTCAAAGTTCATATGTTTAACTGTAAATCGCAGAGCGAAATGCAATTCCCCAATAACGCCTGTGGTTATTAGGAATGGTCAGGCTGCATTCCATGTTACAGAACGCAGTTACCAACCAAAAAGGAAGGCCAAATACGTTCCATCATTATCGCGCACTTCAAATCATCAAGAATTGGTGGGATGCCTCCCACTTTGCGATTTCGGGTTTAAGCGTACGATCCTAAATCTCCCAATCAGGCGTACCAACCATTCCAAGGTGGCAAGCCCTGTTTCGGTCGTTCCCTCATCCATCGTGCTCACATCAGAGGAGACAGTGCAGTTTCCTACATCTAAATTTTGCATTTCACTGATCTATTCCGCACCGCTGTTTGTAATGGAGGCAACCACATTACTGAAACTAGGTTGAGGCACGGGTAAACCAACAAAACTGCGGTTGTGTTACCGATCGTGTTGGTTTACGTCAGTGCTAACCAGATTGGGATCGATGTTGTTAGGCCCCGTGGGAAGGGAATATGAAGCCATTTAATTGTCTTATTATGAAGTTGTTATTGTAATATCGACAGAGAGAGAGATAGATAGATAGAGAGAGAGAGAGAGAGAGAGAGAGAGAGAGAGAGAGATAAGGGTGACTGTGGCAAGACTCCACAAACAGTATGGATGATCTAAAAAAAAACGAAGATAATGAGGAAGAGTAACTATAGGAGACAATTTTGGTTTGACAGCACAAGGAAATGGTTTATTTGTGCTAAACATTCTTGGTTCATATATATATATATATATATATATATATATATATATATATATATATATATATATATATATATATATATATATCATTTCCTGTGGCACCCCACGGGATGCATAGGGCCTCGATGAACTCTCTCCACCAATATTTGTCTATTGCCATCTCCTTCAGGTCCCACCAACACTCCTCTCCTGCTTCTCTTTTCATTGTCCTCAACCAGGTTTCCCTCGGCCTACCTCTTCCTCTTCTTCCTCTAGCAGTCCACTCGGGCACATCCTGTATTAAACTGCCTTCTTTTCTGTATATGTGCCCCAGCCACTTCCAGCGAGACAATCTCACATATTCATTAACTGGTTCCACTCTCGTAATATCCCTTACTCGTTCATTTGCAACTCTGTCTTGCCACTTTACCCCAAGAATCCTTCTCAGTATTTTATTTTGAAATCCTAATACTTTCTGATTTGTTGCAACTGTACTGTACCATACTCATGCCCATAAATTAAAATTGGGCTAACCATGGACTTGTAAATTTTCACTTTAGTACGTACCGAAAGCATATTATTATTCCAAACAGATTTCAACATTCCAACAGCTTGCCAAGCCTGTCTAATCCTCTCCTCAATTTCATTGGTTAATGATCCATTCGATGATACAATCATTCCCACATATTTAAAGTTTTCTACATTCTTCACCACATTATTCCCAATTACTCAATCGATTTGGTTCTCCACGTTCATATTAATAATTTCAGTCTTTCCACAATTTATTACCAATACTACTTTTTCTGCTTCCTCCACCAGACAATCAAGCACCCTCTGCATCACACAAATACTTCTGCAAAGCACTACAATATCATCAGCATAGTCCAAATCCATCAGCTTCTTATTTTCTTTCCATTTAATTCCTGCACCTAACATAATCCATAACCAAAACAAACAGCAATGGCGAAAGAACTCCTCCTTGAATCACGCCTGACCTAACTTCAAATGGATCACTCAAAGAACCACCTACCATTACCTTACAAAAAGTACCTTCATGCAGGCTTCTAATAATATTTACAAACTTTTCTGGTATACCATAGAATCTCATAGTTTTCAACATAGCTCCATGTGAAACAGTATCAAACGCCTTTTCAAAATCCACAAAACACATACCAAGTGGCATTTTCATCTCATTAACTTGTTGCATTAGATGCCTTACAATAAAAATCTGATCATTACAACCTCGACCCTTTCTAAATCCCGCTTGTTCTTCTCTTAGAATTTTATCAATTACTGGTTCTATTCTGTTCAACAAGAAGACTTTTGCAACTACAGATGTTAAAGTTATCCCCCTCCAATTGCTTAAATCTCCCTTTTTTGTTATTTTTATAATCACTCCATATATATATATATATATATATATATATATATATATATATATATATATATATATATATAATACTGTACCACCTGTAATGGACATAAACATTTATGGTGCATCATCATCGCCTTGAAAGCATTAATTCTGCAGGCTTGTCAAATTGGTTCTAAATTATGTACAAAGTAGGACAAAATGTTTATGAACTGCATATCTATCACACTAGCGAACGATTGTTAATGGTTCTTCAGTGTCTTTCCTGTACTATTTTTTCTCTTTAACTCTTCTCCCCTTCATATTTATTCTTCCCACCCACTCTTTTCTTTCCTTTCTCTTGTGCCTTTCCTATCCCTCCTTCCTCCTCCTCCCTTCTCGTTGCTTTTTCTCATATCACTCTTCTCACCCTTCCCACCCCTCCCCTTCCTCTCCCTCTCCGCTCCCTTCCCTCTCATCCCCTTCCTCTCCCTCTCCGCTCTCTTCTCTCTCATCCCCTTCCTCTCACTCTCCTTCCTTCTTTCCTCTGCAATTCTTCCTCTCCCCTCATCCCTAGTGTATCTCTGTCACTTTGTCTTACTCTGCCACTCCCTCCTACACCCTCTTCTATTTTTATTTTTCATCCCCTCTCATTGTTCATCTTTGTCTCTCCAATATTGCATGCCAGCTCCAGTATTTAACAGTTTCAGCAGGCGGGCAGCCCTCTGTTTTATTCTGTAGTCTATTTTATTCAGTATTGGAAGGATTTTATGTAATGAAAGAGACTAATATAAAATGTATCTAACCTCTTATATCCAAAGTATCTCTCTATGTCCCAATCAGCTTTTCCTAAGATGGCAGAGAATAAAATAAAATATACGGCATTGTACAGAAAATGCACACTTTCTTCCTCCGTATTTTCTTCGTTTATCAATTTAGTGTATGATGAATGAATGTGTGTGTGGCCTATTTCATTGGACACATTGCTGATTAGTTCTCCCACTTTCGTATTCATTCCCTTTTCTGTGCCTTACCTCACCCCACCTCCAAGAGGGTGAAAGAGGCAAGATGATTACGATGATGATGATAATGATGATTTTTTTACCTTTCCTCTTCTGCATCTGTTCTCTATTTTCTTCCGTCATTTTATGTATATTCCCACTTTCTGGCCTTCCTCTAATGTCTTCATTATGAGGGGTCTCTTCTAAAATGAGTTTCTCTTGACTGAAATAATACATTAAAAGTGGTGAAGCCATGTAGCTGTCAGGTGGTATCATGTCTCCTCTAAGCAATATGAGATCTGATGTCGGCAGTATTAGTAAAGCAATCCATGACGTATAATTATCAGAGAGATTAAATGATTTTTCTTCCTTTTTTCGAGTGTCATTCTCTTTCACCGTTCTTCCCTTCAGTTCTTCCTTCATTCTTTCCGTCACTACTTCGCACGTTACCTATATTCAGTTCTCACTCCCTTAGCAAATGTCACTCGTCATTTCTCTCCACTGTTATTGTTTACATTTCCTCAATTTCACTCTCACTCGCATCCTTCGTTTTTACTTCTAAATTTCCCCCATGTCTATATTTCTCATGATGCATCTTGCCTTCGTTCATTCTGTGATTAGTGCTTGCCCGCAAAAATTTGCTGGACAAATTAATAGCCTTTCCATCACAAAATATTTGCAAATATCATTACCTTTGTTTCCATATCTTTCTAGAACCCACAATGACCAATTCTGATCAAAATGTCGAAAAAAAAAAAAAAAAAAAAACGATTTTCACACTTTCCCGTGTCACGATTTCCAAAAATTTCGCACCGTTGGGTTGCGCGTGGTCATCCTTTTTTTTTCTTCTTCTTTTCTGGCACTCCTTTGATTTACCCCGATCTAATGCAGAATGAAACAAGTCGATATCTATAACCATTCTCTTGAAGGAAACGTACAAACTCACAGACAGACATTTTCGCGTGTCTTGACTTCTGACATAATCGCGCCGTCATGCAGCGCGTGATAGCCAAGATTTTGTGTATGGCAGTTTTTTCTGACACTCGACTTTCCCAGATCTAATGCAAAATGAATTAGGTGGTTACTTTATAATTCAGATAAGGTCGTTCTTTTTCTACAACACGTATCCCCAGTTTTTCTCTCACCCCTAACACTTAGGTTGTGTATTTTATTCTCCCTCCTTCCCTCCTTGTTTTTCCTCCTTCCTATTAAAGCATTATGTTCTCGTATGCAATCCCAGCTTTTCTTTTCCGTCTCAGTATGTTTGCCTCATACTGTTCTCTCTCTCTCTCTCTCTCTCTCTCTGTAATGTTATGTTTTTCTCTACTTTTTGCCTCTTTCTCATTCAGTGCTAACAATTACATATTTAATCCACTTTCCCTGCCTCTGTGTTATCAGCCCATTCCCAAGTCTATGAAGTATGTTCCCTTTGTGTCCTACACTTTCTCCCTTTCTTACTCATAGCATTAGTTGTGCTTCTTAGTTTTTCATCAGTAATTCAGTGTGCCTTATCTCACATCTTCCTTTATGTTACATGATTGTTCACCCTTCCTTCTCCGGTCATGTCTTTTATACCCCTCCCACCTCTTTGTTTGCAGTTCAGTACTTTGTTCTTATCGTCTGCACTTCCTCCATTTCCTTTTCAGTTTTTCCTGTTCTTTCATAACAGTTCTTTGACACTGCTCTTTCCTACATTTCCTGTTCATTCTCTTCCTTTTATTTCCTCTATGGTGCTATGTCCTCTTCCTTCTCAACTTTTCCGTTCTTTCTTTACAGTTCTTTAACACTTGCTCTGTCCTGCATTTCCTCTTCTTTCTCTCCCTATTATTTCCTCTTTGGCGCTACGTTCCTCAGTTTTTCACATAGTCCCAGAAGTTAGACTTTCTATTTTCCCTCTCTCATCTCCCGCTCTTTTCCTTCCTTCTTCATTTTCTCTGTGATACTGTGCTCATCTCTCCTCCATTTTCTCAACTTTTCTCTCGCCTTTAATGACGTCTGTTTCTCATTTTCTCTCACTGTCTCTCTTGCTTCATGTTCTTCCTCCTCATGATTTCTTTGATGTTGTGTTCTTTTCTACAGCTGCTCCTGTCCTCCACACGACTAGCATGCTGGTTTCTCGTTTCATATATAATTTACTGTTCATCTTTTCTCCGCCCCCCCCTCCTCCCTTCTCTTCTCTCTCTCTCTCAACTTTGCATCATGTCTGTCTTCATTTTTCGTCCCCACCTCTCCCACTTCCAAAATTCCGTGCCTTTTCGTTTCTCAACTTTTTTTTTCTCTCTTCCACGTATCCTTTATTTCTATCTCCCCTAAGGATGTGTCCTGTACATATATTTTCCTTATCTCTCCCTCTTTTATTAACTAATATTATCATTTAATTTAATAATTTATTTATTTATTATCTGTGGGTCATTTCTTGTTCTAATACATCTCACATTTCTCTCTCCCGGTCCCTCCAAGCTAGGGCCGGGCAGGAGTCGATTTCAGAATCATTCCCTCGATTCTGACGACCTTACGCGAGAATCGGTTCTCAGATATCAGAACCGATTCCTCTCTTACGACTCTACTAACATTACAATCAGTGAGTGAGAATAGGTTGCCAGACACTGCCACTGACTCGCGTCACGTGTTGCATGGTACGGCGGTGGAATCGAGTAGACCCCAATCAATTTTTGAAGTTGTTGGCGCACTGGGATCACGAGAAGCGAGCCGAATCCACAAAAGACAGATGCTCAGTGCAAGTAGTCTTTGCCTCCCGGAGTAACTGGGTCAGTGTTGATTCCTGAATTTCTTCCATTATGATCAGCGTTAAAGTGTGTCAGCTTTGCAAGAATGTGTTAATAATAATTGAGAATTATGCTGTTTATCTCTGAATATAGCATTACACTTAGTTTCGTATCGTATCGTTTCTAAAGGCTCCAGCACGGTTGCATGCGTCGGACTTGATCACCTCACGACGGGTCTTCTAGCTGTTTGATCGTTGGCAGCCTCTCGGTTTAGTTCGTTATCCCTGGTGTCACACTGCATGACCTCATCCCAGGTCATTTAAAGAGTCTAATGTCCTCTTCCATTACTGACGAGGTCTCACTACCATAGAGCATTACACTTCGAACACCTGCTGCATACAATGATCTCGTATCACGGAGGGAGAGCCCTCTCAGTTTTTGGAAAGCCAACAACTCCCAGAACTTCCTTCAACCACCCTTTATCCTGGCCGCAAAACTAGCTCAAGTCCTACCTCAAAACATAATTTGTCCCCCAAATAACAAGACTCCTTCACACACTCGAGGGACTCTTCAGCAATATCAGTCCTTTAAATCTCTGCATCTCTCAGACACACCTCACACACGAAATCAGAATTATTTCTCAGCCTACCATCAATACCACTACATCTCTTATACACCCACTTATCAAAAACATTGCACAAGATGGAGCTAATGCCCACACCTTCATGGGCATCTGCTTATGGCCACATTGCCTCTGATTTGGCAGTGCCGCCACCAGCTCAAGAGGTCATTACTTTTGTTACCAGCCGCGATAGCGAAGCTGGTTTTGTTTTCAATTTGTCTGTGTGTTTGTGTAGCTGTTAGCACGATAACTTCGCTACTGCTCATGATATTATCACAAAATTTTACAGGTGTGTAGATGAGTTGAAAATCTCATACGAGTTCGAAATTGGTGAAAGAAGGTCAATAACTGTGTGTCTGATGGCACGATAACTTCGTAACCGCTCTAGATGTCATCACAAAATTTTGCAGGTGTGTAGTAGAGATGAAAATCTCCCACGAGTTCGAAATTGGTGAAAGTAGGTTAAGGTCTGTATGTCTGTTACCACAATAACTTTGCAGGATCTCAAGATATCATTGCATAATTTTACAGGAGTGTAGTAGGGATGAAATCTACGCGTTCAAAATGGCAAAAGTAGTCAAGGTCAAGGTCATATTCCAAACCGCGCTAGCTATGTATCGTCTCGCGGCTGGTGCAATTGCCCCCTTGGGGGGGTCTCTAGTTTTATCTGCGTTTACTCTCAAACCCTTGTACTCCATTCCTTCTCTCCACTTTCTAGATCTTTCATCCGCATCCCTTTCTTTCTCTGCAATCAACACCAAGTCATCTGCATACATCTCTCATGGGAGTCCATTTCTGAAGCAAGTGGGAGACGTCAAGCACCATGACAGACAGTTAGGAGCAAGCCATCATTTAGGGGAAACTCATCACTCAAATCGCCACTTACTCTCAACTAGGTGCAAACACCCACATACACATAACGTTTCTAACCAGCTCCACTCCTCGATCCCAAACTTTCTCATTGCCCTCCTCACCATCTCCCTAGGAACTTTGTTGAAGGTCTTTTCCAAAAAAATAAATAAATACTGTAAATAAATGAGCAGAGTTCAATTTTCTTTCCTATGTAGAGAATGTGTTTCTGTAAATAAACGAATATGACAATAATTTTTTTCTCTTGGAGGGAACAATTGTGTTGGCTTTCAGCCAGTGGTTACTTTTTCCATGCATAAAAAAGTTTCTTTACAATATATTGAAATCTTATAGCCTTTCATCCATTAGGAAATCAGATTCTCTTACTTAAGTACTGAATAATTAAATCATTACTTTCTTGTGTTCTCAGTTTCTAACGTGTGATATAATTGAATTAATGCTACCAGGGAGCGCATTTACATATTTACCCTGGTACTCATAATTAAACGGTATTTGTTTATACAGATGGCTGGTTTCTGAAACCAATCCAGTGATACCCCTAATACTGGGAATCGGAGCAGCCGATTCTGAATTTAACGATTCTTGCCCAGACCTACTCCAAATGTGGATATCCTACATCTTATTCTAAGTAAAATTTTATTTTATACACAACCCTCTTAATATCCTCTATGATGTGGTTTTATTTTTTTTACATTCCTAAACATCCCTCCTCCATTCCCTCCCAGCTTGACTACTGTACATCTCATTCTCTCCCCTTGCCATTTTATTCCTCTTTACAACATCCTTCACGCTATATCCTCTCCCTTACATTCCCTCTGTTCTCTCCCATTCCTTCTCAGACATTCGTACATATCATTTTCTCTCTTTGTCTCACTTCCCGATTTTTACTATTGTTCTTCACCTATGCTCCCCGCTGTGGTGTTCTCTTACGCATTTCCCCCATCTCCAACCCTTCCTTGAATTTGTAAGATACATTAGTCTTTGCTTTGTCTCCTTTGTGATCCCCTTTGCTACATTTCCATCAGTCTCCTCTTCCTTGTATCTTTGTACAGTTGTGGACAGCTGGAAGTACTACATTGCCACTCCTAGGATGATGATGGCAAGCCTGATGTAATAAGATATAATATTCAGGAAAGAGTTCATGATAAGCTTTTGTTATGTCACTGGTTGATACTTAAATTTGTCTCCACGTATTCCCAGAAAGTGGATGTAAGATGTATCACCAGCTTAACATTGGGAATGCTGTACTTTCAGCTAACCTGTACATTTAAGTTACATCCTCCCTCTCCCCCCGTCATTTCTTTTTCTCTTGTTTATTTCTTTTCTAGTAATGTGCTCTGTCTGTAATTCCTTCATTACTCTCTGCCTTGTACCTTTCAAATTCTCTCTCTCTCTCTCTCTCTCTCTCTCTCTCTCTCTCTCTCTCTGTTTTCCTCCATCCTTCAATAACTCTTGGTTACTGTGCTCTCTTTTACATTTCATTATTTTTCTGTTCTTAAAATATTCTTGATTCCATTCTACCTCTAGGTGTCTTTCTTCTAAATTTTCATCTGTCATTGTGTTCTCTCCTGCACCTCCCTCATGTCCACTGCCTCGCACTATTAGTTTTTTTCTTTTTCTCCCTGTCTCTTTCTCTTTTACTTTCCTCTTCAGTTTCTCTCCAGTGCTATGTTCGTCATATATTTCCTCCAGTTCTCCGTCCCCTCCTACTGCGTTTACGATTCATTCTCTATTCCTGTCTGTTTTTTTTTTTTTTTTCCCCTGTTCTATTCTCTACTATTCTTGTTCATTTTTTTTTTTTTTCAACACGTTTCTTATCGCCCTTTCTTCCTTTTAGTCTGTCTTTCTCCCATCTACCTTTTACCCATTTTCTACATTCTCTCACCATCTGTCGCTGGCATGTCTTTTCCTGTCCTCCTGTTTAATCTCCTCTCTCTTTCCTCCAGTTCTCCATTCCCTCCCACTGCGCTTACGGCTCCTTCTCCGTGCCTGTCTCGTTCCCTACCCGCTTCCCCTCATCCCAGCCACCATTCTTCCCTGCCACACTCAATTTATTTCGCACTACTCCCTCCAGCTTCACCGCCACTCCTCTGCCTAACACCTGCACTGCCTCCCTCCCTGCCTGCTTGCCTGCCTGCTTGTTTACTTTCCTTTTCTCTTCCCTGTCTCCCTGCCTGCCTGCCTCCTTGCCTACCGATATGCCTGCCTGAATCTCTATCGGTTTGCTTGCTTTATTTTCTTCCTTCGTGCCTGCTTCCCTGTCTGTTTGCTTTCCTGCTTACTTGCTTGATTGTTGTTCTCCCTGTTCTCTTTGCCTGTCGTCTTTCCTTCCTGCCTACCTTCCTGCTTGCTTGCCTACCTACCTTCCCGTTTGCTTGTTTTCTATCTACCCGTCTGCCTGCCTTTCTGTTTGTCTCCCTGTTTGCTTGCTGCCAGTCCTTTCTGCCTGGCACCCTGCCTCCCTACTTTTCTTCCTGCTTTCCAGCTTGCGTGCCTCCCTGTGTGCCTGCCTGCCACTCTTTCTCCCGGTTTTCCTTGCCTGCCTGCTTACCTTTCTGCCTGCCTGCTTACTTTCCTGCCTGCCTCCCTGAATTTCTGTTAGCCTGTCTGCTTGACCGCCTGCCTGCCGTCCTATCTGCCAGTCTCTCCGCCTGCCAACTTGCCTACTTGCCTGGCAGAGCTTTGCATGATCCCAGCATTTAGATCACCACCCGAACCGCACCGACAATGTTACAACCGCATCCACACCACAGTCGCAAAATTTTAACTCTTTTGCACCGGCACCGGGACTGCACCTGCAAACTGATTCATTCATTTAAGCTGCAGTCGTATATCCACATGCTAGACTCATAAATTAATTAAGGAGGAGGCATATTAGCATAATAATACAATGCAGCTCTAGGCATTTCGTATGCTAATCGGGTAAAGTCACAAAAACTTAAATAAAATGGAAATTGTATTAAATGTTTATACTTCCTCACACGTACCGAAGTGGAGAAGACTGCGTGGAACTGCAACCGTACTGCATCCGCAAAAGATTTCTTTGTCTTATCCCGCAACCGAACTGCAGTGAACGATACCCCATCACTACAATATACTCCGAGGTTGTTCACGCATAGAGCTATATTGCCTTCCTCTTTGCCTACCATCTCCCCTCCCCCCCCTCTCTCTCATTCTTTCTCTCTGCCGGCCACCCTGTTTGGTATTTTTTTCTCATATTTCCTTACTCTGACTCCTTCACCTCTTATTATGTTAGGCTACACCTGTCAGTCAGTCATTCTACTTGCATTTTCTTCTACGCGTATTTTATGTATCCCAGTTTCTTTCATCACTGCTCTTATTACTTCATTTTGTCTCTGTCAGTCTCCCTCAGTTTCTTCCTTTGTTTTTCCTCGCTTTATTTCGGTAGCCCAGGCAGTTTCATCCAAATAAATGGTTATATTCCTCTTCTCTCCATCTATTTCTCCATCTCTCCGCTTGCCTGTTTCTGGGTCCGACTATTTTGCTTCCACCACGCCGTTCCTAATTTATTTCCGCCTTTCTGTCGACCCCTTTGTATTTGTCTCTGTCATTTTTTCTTTGCCTGTGTCTGTGTCCCTACGTCCCAGTTTTCTTCTTTGCGTCTCAGTTCCTTTTGCTACTGTACTTCCTGTCTGTCTACCAGTCTGCCGTATTGCTTGGTTGGTTTTCCTTGGTCCTGTAATTTCTTTTTCCTCAATTTTCCTTTCGTTCTGTCTCTTTCTGCCACACTGTTTCCATTTGTGTTTCCGATTTGTGCCTGCCTGTCCTTGCATCTGTCTGTCTGTCTGTCTCTGTCTCTGTCTGTCTGTCTGTCTGTCTGTCTGTCTGTCTCTCTCTCTCTCTCCCCAGCCCCTATCATACCTTCTCTACCCTCGTTCTCACCATTGCCTTCATCTCCTTCCCTGTCTCCTCTCCTGCTGTCCTTTCAGTTTGCGTCTCGTTTTCCTTTCCCTACCATATTGTTCTCCCTCTGCCCTCTCTCCCCCGTTTGTTTGCTCTCTCTCTTTCCCTCTGTCTCTGTCTCTGTCTGTCTGTCTGTCTGTCTCTCTGTTGCTTCTATTTCAGTTGCTTTCTCTCTCTCTCTCTCTCTCTCTCTCTCTCTCTCTCTCTCTCTGTTGCTTCTATTCCAGTCAATATTCTTTAAACTTACTGCTTTTATCCCTTCCACTCTACGGCGGGTACACAGTAGCCGTTTAACTACACAGTCATACTCTCTTTCCATCCTCCTATCAGACGGAGGAGTGAGTGTTTATTTTCATTTTTTCATTAATAATTCTGTACTACTCTGAAACCTCCTTCTTCAGTCCATCCTTTCCACTGTGTCTACTCTCCAGACTATAACGCTCAGTATGTACAGGCTGGCATCTTAAATGAACTGGTTTTGAGTCTGGCCTTCTGCTTTGGTTCATTTATCTTTGGAAGGGACAGTTTTGCGGCCCCTCAGAATTGGATTCTCTCTCTCTCTAAAAGACGAAGTTGGTAAACCTACACAAAATTATAATTGCTCAGTCTTTAGTACTCAGTATGATTCACTGCTGCTTAAGAATATGGGGCACTACTTGCTTTGCATTACTGTGTCAGGTTCAAAAGCTACAAAATTTTGCAGAAAAAGTGGCTATAGGAGGAGTGAAAAATTATGACCATGTAACTCGAGTCTTTAGAGTGGTTGGAAAAAAAAAAAAAAAAATTTGTATATGACATTTCTGTAATAGACTTTAAAATCCTTAATAATGAAACTCCTGATTTTTTTTTTTTTTTGCACCTCGCAAGTGTACATACTATTTAGGGAAGTAATACAAGAATGTGATCTTCATGTACATAGGACTAACCCAGACTGTGGTACTCGCCCACTTTATGTGCTTGGGCCTAAGATCTGGAACAGACTTTCAAACACTGTAAAAAAATACATTAAACAATTTGAAACATTACGGTGCTAACTTGTTTTCTGATATATCAAATGTTCCTTATAATTTAAGAGAAATATGCTTTTAAAATCATTGTTTGCCGTTGGTTAGTGCTGTTTCCTCAATATTCTAGTATGTTATTGTATATTTTTAGGAAGTATTTGTAAACTGACATGTGTTGTTAATATAAGATGAATAACCATTGTATAATGGAATGAAGAATTATGATTCTCTCTCTCTCTCTCTCTCTCTCTCTTATCAAAAGACTTACTGGTCAACACCTCTCATAACTGTAGTATATCCTATTCCATTCAGTCTTGGCATCCCAAATATATTCCCCAGTGGTCCCATTCCCAGGGCCCTCAGTCTATATTTCTCATACCTATGCCGCACTAGGATAATAAATACGTACGTGATGAGGTCACAAACAGACTTTAACAATGTGCTCGTGTAGCCTGTGAATTCGGTTCCCTGTTACTTAAATAAATAAAAGATAGTTCCATAATATCATCCACATTGCTCCCTTGAAGATCTCGACATCTCACCTTTCTTTTACCAAGGTCTCAAATATTATTAACACTCCTTTCTTGTATCACGCAACTTTCTAACTGATATTGTTGTCTAACTTTTATATACAACATAGGCTACTTATATGGAGCCACGTACACATATGTGTAGTGTGTATGACTGTGTAAAAGCCTGATCTCCTGATTTTGCTAAGTGCATACTGAGGTGTTGACAGAAGAGCGACACGGTTACTGACTTATGCTTAAATATGAGCTCAGGGCCATGACGCCACCTGTATGCCATAGTCATATCTCAGCAGAAAATACCAACAAAATGCGTACAGAATCAGTCTGTCCAGTCACTAGCTAATAATGGACGGAAACAGGACCGCTGGACTTAATAACGTCGCAATAAAACACAGCAAGAATCGTAAACATCTGTAAGAAAGTCTGATTCACACTTCCATTTCACCAAGGTCTTATGTATCATCCACACTCCTCCTCTGAGCCACCCAACATTCCACAACCCTTTCGCCAAGGTCTCCGTAGTATCCACATTTCTCTCTTGAAGCACTCAACACGCCACTTCCACATCACCAAGGTCTTAGGTTATCATTCACATTCCTCCCTCGAATCACTCAACATTCCATTTCCCTACTACCGTGGTCTTCAGAGCATCATCCGCATTCTTTCCTTGAACAAGTCAACATTTAATTTCCCTTTCACATATCCCCTCTTTTCTGTCAATGCACTTTTGCACTTAAGCTAATCCAACACTTTCAACCGTTCACTGCCCAGTAGCACATCCTCCTGCTAGTAACATTTCCTCTCGACATAAATTGCTTTGCTCTTTCCTGCATTCATTTTCAGACATCGACCAACACAGTTACTTACTAAAATCTGAAACAGCAACAACAAGGGAGGAGTTCTTTCCCACAATACGCATGAATAAGTGAAATCGCCATATTAAGGCACTAATACACAGACACCTCCACGTATATGCATACTAAAACATAAACTCGAACACACACACACACACACACACACACACACACACACACACACACACACACACACACACACGTGCATGTTAGTGAGAGTGCATTACGTCCCTTGGGTAAATTTGTTGCTTAACCCTCCAATTAGTATTTTGTACTGAACCTCCTCGCTGCATGTAGTAATCAACGAACACTCGACCGCAAGTTAAAAATTATTATTTTAATGTTAGTATTAAAGAGAGAGAGAGAGAGAGAGAGAGAGATTGAAGCGAAGGGAGAGAAAATGAAAAAAAGTTAGTGAGAAAAGGAGAGCCGATATAAAAAAAAAGCCACTGCCTTCCTCCTAGGAGTATTGTACACGGCCAATATTTGTTTACTGTATTTTCGTTTTCTGGCATTTCATGACAACCACTTCACTACGCTGCCGTATCTTTTATTCATGCTACCTTAAGATGACGTTACTCATGTTATGATAGTACTCCATTAGAGAAGGGTAAATGAGGGATGTGTACAGCTCGTTCAGTTCGAAATCTCTCCTAATTTAAATAAAAATATCTGCCGTTGGTTGGGAAAAATATGATAAAATACACTGGACTGAAGAAGCAAATACTCATCCTTCATGTTACTGATTCTACTGTAAGTGTGTGGACTACTGTAACAGATACTCATTAAAATGGAAAGAAAAATTAAAGTTGGAAAATAAGTAATCGCGTATGAATAGTCACTACAATGAACAGTGACGATACTAAACAGATTTATTTAACACTGACGAAAATAGGTCGTGAGATATGAAAAACAAGCAGCTAACTTCAGGTAAGATGGTAAGTTGTTACAAGGCACAGTGATGTCCTCTCCTATACTAAAGGCATTAATAAAGGTCGTCAAGTGACCTAGGGCCGTAAACTGATCCATAAATTTTCATCGTGTTTAAGATTGCTTGTTGTTGTTGTTTCTGGCGCTGCTGCTGCTGTTTAACCCAAATTCGCCTGGCAGAGCAGACCCGTCGACTGTATGTATGCAATTGCCTTTATGAAGTCGTCCCATAAGGACCTTACACGTTGATGTTATGTCTGCTTCTTAGTGTAGCATGTGCTGTGCAGTGCTTCATTATGCGTGCTCAGTTGTGCGCGTCTATTCTACAAGCTGGGCACTTGCTATCTTTGCTAAGATTCCAGCGAACTTTAATCTAAGCTGGTAGCTGAGTAAGGCTGGGTGATGTGCTGAGCTAAGCTTAGTTCTGTATACTTGATCAGTTCTGTTTAAAGGTACATCTGATGGGTGGATGTCGGAAGAGGGGCTTGTATATCACGCTGATCGATGTGTTGCATTGACCCAGTTTTCGCCCTTTTCCAGCTTATTATTACGTAGCTTAGAGGCAGAAAAAGATAGCGCTACGGCTCGACATTTTCTCCATAGCACTTCTCCTTTTTATTAGTACATATTCAATTAGTAATCTATTGCTGCAGTTCAGATTTAGGATGGAGAGATGGCAGTTTCAGGCAAAGATAGTGTAAAAACAGCATAGAGTTGGAATGAAATGTCTGCAGGGATGATGATGAAGAGGGTCTGGTAATTTGTTGTGGTTTTATGTGCCTAGGTGTGTTGTGAGATGCTGACTTATACTAACAGGGGTTTTGTGTTTTGTGTGCTAGCTCAGGATGCGGTTTAGAACTGTTTATCTCCGTGCTGTACTGGCTGTTATTTAGAATGGGGACTCATGCCGATGACTGCTTGTATATACGTTTTTCTTTACCCATGCTGCTACCAAGTGACTTCACATTCAGAGTTTGCATTAACAAATTCTCCAAGTATAATCTAACTTAAACCCTCTTAGAAATGGAGTGTAATTTAGAAAATTATAGGTCGGGAATGATAAATCGGGCCATGCAATCAGCCAATATCTGTGACATATGGGAAAAGAAATTTTGATACTTCACCTCATCTGTATTTCGCTTTCACCTGCTGGATAACTCTCCCCAGCTGAGAGAGACTCGGTATGTTTTCAACCCAGACATGATGTTTTTTAATACGACGCATCGTGAGTGGTGTGGCAGACATGCCCTGAGTGCCAGGTCGACTCAGTGGAACGGTCGACCAACTGTCGACCCAACTAAATCTGTGACAGTGGGACGTTTTAACTTCGACCAGTTTATCCATTCCATTCTTTCCAGTGAATAGCGCCCGTCAAAGCCAATGACATCTTATGAAAGTTTACCTTACTCACTCCAGGCTGAATGCTGATTTTATCAGTATTGTATATCTATGTATCTTTCTATTAATCTGTCTATATATTTTTTCATCTCTCTCTCCCTCTCTCTCTCTCTCTCTCTCTCTCTCTCTCTCTCTCTCTCTCTCTCTCTCTCTCTCTTTCTCTCTCTCTCTCTCTCAGTATATATATATATATATATATATATATATATATATATATATACACACACACACGAGTATATATAATCATCATCAGCAGCAGTAGCAGCAGCAGCCATTGCAAGTCCACTGCTGAACAAAGGCTTCACCATACTTTGCCCACGAAATTTTTGTCTGCGCCAATCCCTGCCACATTTTGCCTGCAAACTTCTCTGTCTCATCTCTCCTGCTACACTTGCCATCATCTTGGAGTCCAGTCAGTCAGCCTTTTGCTCCATCGGCCATCCCTTATTCTTGCTACATGGCCGGCCAAACTCGATTTCTGTTCTTTTATAACTTCTATAATGCCTTTGACTTTAGTTTGCTCTCTCACCAAAGTTGACATTTTCCTGTCTCTCAAAGTTGTTCGCAACATGGGCCCTTCCACTGCTCTTTGAGGACGGATTATCTGTTTTTCCATCGATTTTTTTTAGTTTCCTGGTCTCAGAACTGTACGTCATAGCTGGGATTATACATTCGTTACATACATCTCGTTTTATACATGTTGGCAAGCTACTCTTCATGATGTCTCTGTGTTTACCGAAAGCTTTCCATTCAGCTGTAATGCGTCTATTTTATTTCGCTATAATGGTCTTTCATAAGTTTTAGTATTTGCCCCCAAGTAACTGTAGCCTAGCCTACCCCTCAACCTCTCCAAGAATTTGTTCGTGTATTCTGATGACGCTCTTTGATTCAATTGGAATAAACATTAGTTTTACTTCGGTTTATCTTTAGCCCTACTTTGAGACTTTTTCTAATTAGGTAATTTAACATTAACTTGCAATGTCTCTACAGTTTCTGTGATTAGGACAATGTCATCTGAAAATTTTTAATGGTTTAACTTTTCTCCATTTCTTTACTATGTTCTCGCAGTCTAGCATTCTGAAAATACTTTCTACGCATGTCGTAAATAATTTTGGTGAAATTTTATCGCCCTGATGCGCGCTTTTGTAGTCTTATTATTTCCCGAATCTCTGTGTAATTTACCTGTAGCACTTCCCTCCTTATATATGTTTTCGAGCAGTTTTACAGTGTCTTCGTTTACTCCTTATTCCCGGAATGAATTTATAATTGCTATGTGCTCCACTGAGTCTAAAGCCTTTTCGTAATAAAGAAAAAAATAAGCACAGTGGTTTATTATATTCTATAGTTTTCTGAATTAGCTGATTCATTGTGTGTAGATGGTAAGTAGTCGAATACCCGCCTCAGAATCATGCCTCTTCACCAAGTTGTTTTCTTCCAAATGACTCATTATTCTGTTAGTAAGGACTTTAGTGAAAAGTTCGTAAATAACTGATAAGCTAATAGGTCGATAGTTACCAAGATCTTTTGAGTCTCCTATCTTGTAAAGCAAAATAACTATTGCATCATACAATGCTTTTGGAGTTTTCATTTTCTTTACACACCGGGTAAACAAGTAGGGAAGCAAGTTTTGAATTTCTGCTCCTTCATCCGACATTAAGTCTCCTACTAATCCATCTTCTCCTGGAGCCTTCCTTCTTTTCATACTTTCAAGAGAAACGTTTACTTTTTCTGCCGTTACCTTTGGTATTTCACTTGTGTCAGCTGAAAAGTCAGCTACCTGCACTATCGTTTTTGATACATAAAGTTCTTCGTAAAACTTTTCAACTCTTTTTCATCATCGCTCTGCACTGACTTCACCATTTTCGTCTAACATGATAAAATTTGTTGCTTTCCTGTTGCTCTTTTACTTCGGACCTGTTTCAGACGTTTCCAGTTTTGATGGCTTCTTTGGTCAGGTCCATGTTTCTCTTTGTTTTTTCTTCTCTCTTTCTCTCGTCGATAAGTTTATGATATATATATATATATATATATATATATATATATATATATATATATATATATATAGAGAGAGAGAGAGAGAGAGAGAGAGAGAGAGAGAGAGAGAGAGATGACTTTTACGAGGCACAATAATGTAAGTTACACCAATGCAAGAGCCAATGAATTTCAGGGGGAAGCCATTATTATACAATTTCTGTCGTAAAAACTTTAATTCGTTGTACAATTGTTGGAGACGAAGTTTCAGTGGACCCTCCTTGTACAGTGCTATTAAATTTTATTTGCTTTCTCAGAACTTTGATAATGGACTTTATTTTCTATTTCTCTGTATTGCATGATTTCGCTTTATAGGTTTGAGATCATATGAGCTAGAATCCAAAATGTCACCAGAAAAAGGTGTTTATAATCACGCTGGTCTCTCTCATCATAAAACTACCTTTTCCACGTCACAAGTCAGATATATATATATATATATATATATATATATATATATATATATATATATATATATATAGTGTGTGTGTGTGTGTGTGTGTGTGTGTGTGTATGTGTAGTGATATATACAGCGCCAGTCCAGCTCTGCTCGCTGCCACACTATCATTTATCAAGTTAGATTGGCTTCGTCCCTTTTTATATATATTTTCTTTCTATTTGCTTGGTGGGTTTTCTTTCAGTTGTTTTCACTTTACTCTCAGCTGATTGAAATCGCTCCTCATTTGGTTTAATAGGTACTATAATTAGTGTCTTACAATTATACTTGAGACTGCAAGGGGGTAGGAAAGCACCGAATATAAGGTCGAAAATTTTTTAAACGCCTGTGATAAAAGGAAATTATCCGACTGTCCACTGCTTTACACATATCAATGCGCACAAAGGAAGACAGGTCGATTTTTTTTCTCCATTATGGCTTCATTAATGATATCCAAATATAAGGTTTGCTATTCCCCAGTTCTGCCTTATGTGTGTCGACTATCGCTTACCTCCACATAGTCATGAAGCTCGTAGGTTCAACATGAGATTTCCCTGTATCATTAATTATTGTAAGTGTGCCCTGATGGCACATGTCTTTTCTGAGGGACAAGGGTTATTTTCAAGTTATCAATTTGCTTCTCTCTCTCTCTCTTTCTCTCTCTCTCTCTCTCTCTCTCTCTCTCTCTCTCTCCGTTTGTCTCTTTCTCACCTAAGCCTCCATTTGCATAGTCATTCATTTTTCTTTCGACTTTTTCCATCCGTTGCTTTCCATTTCTCTTCTTGTTTGTCCATCTGTCACACAATAGCCTGACCTCGCTTCCTGTGTGAAACTGCCTTTACTTAATTTATGTACTGCTGCCTACATCCCTACTAAGTAACGACCTTTCCTTCCATGAGACACACTACTCATCTGCTTCGCTGTTAGATGCTTCCAAAATATTCCTTATGTTTACATCTCCATCTCCTTCCGGGCACCTGAATATCCCCAGGTAATATTAACAAACCATATTCCCTAATTGACAGGATAACTAAGACTCGAAAACATTTTTCTGCCATCAAAGACTGATGTTTTTCGTGAGTACTCTCTTCATATTCATTTTAGTCTGTCGTGTGTTTGATGCCTTTTTGGGTGAAAAACAAGTGTATATATAAACAACCTTAGTCATGATTTTAAAGTACTTGATAGTTGTGTGAGTGAAGACTAACGTATATGCAAACAGTCATACACAGTTTAAAATTAGGTGTGTTTATATATGCATCTCCTGTACCCTCCAATACATTTCCATTCTTTATTACTTCCCTACAGTCTATCTTAAATCCTCAAGGAAAAAAAAGAAAAGGAAAGTAAATTAAAGAATAAATTGTCTGGAGCTAATGGAAACAAATAATAGAGCATGTCATAGTGAAAATCTTTATGGAGATAATTTCAAATCTCTTCATTACGAGTGGAAATTACTAAACTAAAAAAAAAAAAAAATCTTCGGATGGATGCAGACTATAAGACAGACACCTTCATACCGAAATATCTGAAGTATTTTCCATTATGTTTCCCATTATATCAGACTCCGCTTTTAGCTCCAGTTCGCCCACTTTCATTTACTCTTCCATGTCGTTCCAGTCGCACCTCTGCGGTATTGCCCCATTCACCCCTCAGTTCCACGTTTACGGACAGGATTTATGTTTTGAGGAACATGGCAGCGCTGTGTTTATTTCAATGCCATGGAAAGGGATGGACCAATTTTTAGACGTCCTCTGAAGTCTAGGTATCTAACATATGAGAGAGCTTTTGGATTTCAAGATATTATTTGAAACTTGAAACATGCCGTTTGCGCGGAACACAAGAACATAAGAAGAAAGGATAACTGCCACAGGCCGGTTGATCCATGCTAGGCAGCTCCTAGAAGAGCAACTGAAGTACTAAAATGAGAAAGGAAAGCAAAGAAGAACGGGGGAACCTCTACCTTGATTCCATGGCTTTCATTCCTGGCTTTTGCCCACGAAGCATCATCCATCCATTACTACTGCACTTTAGTATCGAAGCAACGTATACTATTATGTGAAGCGAGCTATGCCTCCACACAAACATTTATATTACTGTACTTGTTCCTGCATTCAGTGTTCGTTAGTTCCCCTTCTTGTGTCTCACTGGATATCTTTTTCATTTCGGCTTCACAACTGTAATTTTGATTCACGGTACTACTTGTATACTTGAAAATAATGATACACACACACACACACACACACACACAGTCTCTCTCTCTCTCTCTCTCTCTCTCTCTCTCTCTCTCTCTCTCTCTCTCAATTTCAGTGCAATTTAATGTTCCACCACAAATTGTTTCCCTGTTTCTTCCAAGCACCATTGCACATCTCTTAATTAATCTTACTCTTTATTTTCACCTTTCAAAAGTAGTGCAAATATCCTCCACCATACTCAGTAAATTCCACTCCAGTCAGTTTACCAGCAGAGAACTGTCTGTAAATAGAGGAACAGTTTCATTTTTTCAAGCCACTCCTCTGCCAAGTGCTCTCATTTCCGTATCTCTCAGTGCACCATCATCGTACACACTGAACTGCCACGGTGCCATAACACCGCCCATTTCAGATTACCGTTCCAGTCGGGGTTCTCTCACTCAGTGCAACATCTACTCCCACAATTGCCTTCACTTTCATTATAAGTACTTATGTTTATTCACATATAAATACACCATCCATAACAATTACTGCCTCTTAACTCCATTTATCTTGTGGCTGCCAGTTGATTTTTAACGAATTTAGTGGAAAATCTTCAAGTGAACGAAATAAAGGATACTTTTTTTTTTTTTTTTTTACATCTGCAGCTAAATTAGTCTACCCTAAACTGAACAGTATTTTCTGGAAATGTACGAATTCAGTACAATTAACATCAATGGATAGAAAAGTTAAATAAATTAATGAAAAAAATGACTTTATTCACATATAAGAAATATTCTTTGCTAGACAACCTTACGCAAATTTCTGAAGAAAATTTTCTCTGCCCTCCCTAATCCCACTCCTGTCTTCAAGTAGTAACTGTTCAGTATTGTTTTTTTCTAAATTAATTTCCCCATGAAAATTTGCATTTTTCTCCCTTCTGATTATTCTCCTTAAATTTCGATTGATTTTCTTGAACTAGGAGAGTTACATACTTCTTCCCTAAGCTAAAAAAAAAAAAATCGTTTGAAGGTAGCAAGAATAATGCAATAAATAACAATCGAAAGGCTTTATCAATATTTTATAAATAGTCTCATGGCACTCATATTTTCTTTTCTCACCCATTCCCATTGGACAGCCAAATTATTCCACATTTTTTTCCAACCTCAGTCACTGTCTCTTTCCGTGCATATCTCTTACCATCCTCATGATATTTCTTCTTACTCACACACACACACACACACACACACACACACACACACACACACACACACACACACACACACACACACACACACACACACACACACACACACACACACACACACACACCATCTGTCTCGGCTGCCTCTCCTATTTTCTCCAGGTCATTTTCGTTTACTGTTTAGTTTTTTTACGTTCGTTTATTTATTATGCAAACTTTACCTTTAGCTTCTCGTACTTTCCTTCTTCTCACAAAGGTGTCCCCTCGTGTTCGGACCAGTCAGGATAGTGGTATATGTTTGTTCCCCTCTTGCCCTCGCTCATCAATCAGTTAAATTAGAGTCCCGAATGTAAACTGACCATTGCGGGTTGTATTTTAGGGGATGACTGAGACTTATTACATACTTTTTGCTTGTCTTAATGATCCTTGAGTAGCCGATAGGCATCAACACAAGACTCTTTCATTGCCTTCTCTTTAAGCCTTACTGTAGTTCTCTGTACTAGCATCTGACCTACGCTCTCGTAATTCTTCCTCTATCTATTCTAGCCTTCCTCACCTTTTCGTTATTCATTTTTTTTGTATTACTCTCTGAGTCCCCTCTCCTTTTCTAATGCAATTGAGGCCTTGCGAAGTGATTTAAGAATAAACTTATGATCAATCCTTTTCGGAACTCATATTTACTTTGAAGGGAAATTCAAAAGCAGAATTATGATTTTCCCTATATCGCTTGTTTTCCCTGTTAAAATAAACCATAGCGATCACACAACAAAAATATGATGAGCTGTTTTGAAGGAAAGACAAGGACACGAATGCAAATATTTCTCTTGCATATCTCATGTTCTTCCTGCAAATCAAACTTTGGGGTATGAAAGGTAACAAATTATAAATCTTTCTGTAAGTCACAGCGCTTCCTTTTTTCATATGTGCAGTAGCAATGCAGTATTAGAATTTTTATCCATCATGGTGACACAGCAACGTTATCTGTCTGAATTTACATGTGAGTGGTGAAACTAAACAAATTTATTTAATATAATCCCATACTTTTACTCCTCTATCGCCTCATGAACATTTTAAAGTATAAAAGTTCACTCTGAAGCCCCTGACGCACGGAGACACTGTATTCAGTATGCAGAACAGAATGGACATCCTAAATCAGCGTTACCTATTACACGGTATGCGCTGACGGCCACCTTCTTTTTTTATTGAGTTCTCCCCATCGGCTGGCCACAATCAAGGTCGCTTGTTCCGACTTCCAAGCAGGCGACGTGTTTATCAACAACAACAATGGACGTGAAGCAGCTAATGACTTTTGTAATGGGCATTGCAGTCCTAACCCTGCAGGATGAGGAAGATGCCTCAGCAAAAAGACAAAGAAGGAATTCAGGATTGCAGAAGGTGCATACTACTCAGCCACAACCAGGAATAAATAGAGAGGAAGGAGACCACTGAGTTATGGACAGCAACGGAGAGGGTGGACGTCCCACAAATGGACATATTCACAAACTCAGGAGTTGCCAGTGATTGCTGGGTAACTAGGTCAACTACTCCCAGCTTGCACAGACGTATGTCTAAAATCTCTTCTATGATATTTAGTGATGAATAGTACATAAATTCTTTAACCCGAAGCATGCCAGTGCCATTTTAAAACGGTCTGATATAATGTCACGGCCAGTGGCAGTACCGTTCTAAAATGGTCTAAAATAAAAAATTTCACTGTGACTGCATTGTTCAAGATTCGCAGGTAAAAATTGGCAGGCATATAAGTTAACTGTTCCTCTACCATCCCCCAGGCTGTCAAGGCCATAAACTCACTTGCTCCCCCCCCTCACGCTCACTTTGCCTCACTCTGCCTGTGTGCCTCACTCAGTGCTGTACATAGTGAAGGCATTTTGTAAATATTATCATGTAAGTGTAAGTTATAAATATTTTCTTGTAAGTGTAAGGACTATAAAGTGAAGTCAAGTTGTAAATACCTTCTTGTAAGTGCCAGGACTGTATGTAATGAAGTCAGGTTGTATCTATCTTCAAGTAAGTGTAAGATAATGCATTCACAGTGAGAAAGACACGCAAATTGTGATAGATGCTGAAGTAGTAAGTGATCAGGAAAGTGTACTGAACATTGCTATACCTTCCCAGCATAAATACCTGAGTATACCTTACATAGAAAACGGTTTTCTCTCACATACGTGGTGAGCTTGAGAGAGCGGCTATACCTGTACATGAGTATGCAGGACTCAATAAAACTGATTTCCGAGCCTCGGTGAGCATTTTAATGGCGGAATTCGTTGTTTCCACATCAAAATCTTTCATTTTAGCAACAAAAAAAAAGTTGAAAAATGGCTGGCACTGGGGTGACCCAGAGGGCTAAAAATAGCTGGCACGTTGCGGGTTAACTCACCCTATCCCGGCAGATTTTTAACCAGTGACCTTCCCCAATCCCGGCAGATTTTAAATTTTTTTTTGGCTACAACCTACGCTTTTTATGAGAAACATAGAAAATTCATAGAGAAATTGCTCACCCGAACTTAAAAATTCTGGTACAGGTGACAATACCCTCACCTGGCTGTGTCTTCTATTGGGCCTGACTCCAGGGAAAACGTTTTCTATGGGAGGGGTAACTATTTCAAACCACTCATAATTGGTATTTATTTTTTTATTTATTTTGTACGAGTTTATGTGTAGTACAAGAGAATATTGATTTTCACACAGTAATATAGGTGATATAAGCGTTGTTTCACTTGCCAAACACATCAACATACCGTATCTTTTTTGGTGACATTACCTGATCATCATTTCTGACTGTTTCTTCCTCTAACACTATGTAAACTTTGTCCTCCACATTGTCATCGATTGGGGAATCATTCTGTCCTTGACTTTCGTACCATGGCGCGACATGTCTTTACTGGCCAGGTCACTGGTAACAGGTGAGTTGCCGAGACAATGGCGTGTGAGGGGGGGGGGGCCACGTCAGGTAAGGCATTGTCCCCTTCTGCCCCGAGGTAGATGAAGGTGACCTGAGTATATGTACCAAAAATCAGCACAAAATTTGAAGACTGTGCAAATGATGGACTTTGCAATTGTGGCGGGTTTATAAACGTCAACGGGAGTCACAGTGACAAAACGTTCATGCGCCTATTTACTTCAACGGGAGTCGGCGGGTTAATACTGTAATCATTGGTTATTATACCAGTTCTCTGTGTATGATTTACTAGGTATGATACTGCAAAACAGTCAAGTCAGTACATTGCATAAAACAAGTGGTCCTTTAGCATTCATTCTATAGTAAAAGTCTTGCTGCATGCTTAATTCTAAATACTTATAATTTAGTTATCAAAGAGATTAATACTTCATCTCGGAAATGCTGAAAAGAATGTACCGACTATACGTTATAAAAAAAAGCACAGTTTATGAAGCCGAAATAATGCAAAGCTGAAGTACCAATCTCAAGTACCAATGTTTCCAGGAAGACAGCAACAAAACTTGGTGTGGGCGTGCTCATACAATCTTTATCTGATTCCAGTAAATATTTTGCAGCCAAACATCTTCATGTTAGTATTATGTATGGACATACAAGTCTGATAGTTTTGATTAAAGCCATATTGAGGCATGACTGGGAGTGGGAGTATTCAGTTTTAAGCTACGAAGAATATTTGTCCCAAGTTTTAGACCATAAGTTTAATTAGTGACTCATTTGAACGTTATCATACTGAAGCTTCATTTCCTCATATTATTGAGTAAATATAGTAATAAATTTACACTTATGAACGATATGACAAGAGAAACACGTACAAAACAGTAGTTATGTTGACCGCGTTTTTATTTTTCAAATTATCATGTGAAGACTGGCCTCTTTTGGGAGTTTGTAAATGCTCTTAATAGAGAGAGAGAGAGAGAGAGAGAGAGAGAGAGAGAGAGAGAGACTCATTAAGAAGACCTTGTAGCTAGTTCTTTCTTTCATCTGGCTCTCGACACAGACATATCATTCCATTCCCTAAAGCCCAGCATTTCTTCTCATTCCAGCAGGTGGCATACATACACTTTCCATTCACGTCATCTCTAACATATCAAAAGAAGGCTATTTCCTAGCATCCTTCTAGCGTCATCACTTAGGTATTATTACTCACCTTCTCTGTTGTTATATGCTAGTGATATGTTCAGAACTTATTGTGATATTAACAGGCTCAGATTCCTGTGACTAAATTCCCCTAGTGCAAGAGGGGAAAAAAAAGTGGAGCTACAGTGTGTCAACAAAGGTAGGGTAAATGTTACGAGTATTAACACCCTTAGGCCATTACACTCACTCTCAGCTTAAGAAAGTCGTTTGGTGTTAGGAAGAAAATTATACAGAACTTGCCCTGGCAATACAGGTATGCAGGTTAATAAGGAGCATCCTGTATATGATGTTTTAGAGGAGACTTTAGGGAAAGTAACACTCTGATAATGAAATCAAAATCCTCACTATGCTCCCAGCAAAAACCGAGACCCAAACCACGACCAAAAAAGGTTGAGGTAAAATGCTTATAGGCTCCAAGAGGGTCATTAAGGCCGATAATAAATATTTGGTAACTCCCAACCTTCCCCTAAAACACAATCAGCAACCATCACCATTTTATTACTGGATGATGAAAAAAGAGACTATAAACTGCACCCAGCGGTCTGACCAGCTGGAGAACTGAACTCGGGTTCTTCCAGTGGCATGATGAATATGTCACGCAATGCACCACTGACTTTTCACTGTTCACAGCCTACTCCTCTATCCATTCCAGTCAGGTTACGACTGGTAATTCTGTCTCCAGGAGATTCAACACTAATGATTTCATGTAGCCCAAATGACCGTTTCTTATCCAGGTTGATAGTCGTATAAATATATGAATGCCTTGTGGTCTAGCGGAGGCTCTCCATTGGAAAGTGGCCCATTGCTATGAATGGAATGTTGTTTTAAAATAGGCATTATAATATATATTCTCATTGCCCATTCTTATATAAATATTAATTTAAGTTAATACATGTAAAGCAAAGTGTAGCCATGAGTGGCGAACGTGATGGAATGCATGCTGACATCGTTAACCTATGCGATACCACCATGGTTTTGCTGACCTGGTTGTCTCGGGAGATACAGGAGAGGAGTGTGCCAGCTTTTTCAGGTAGTTGAGAAGTAGAGCTCCCAATGGATGTTACCTGTACCTAACATGTCCACAACAAAGCTGTTAAAATGCAGTGGATGTCCTGCTTGTCCTGTAGTGCATTCCTGGGCTCCCTGTGTGTGACCTGCCTTGTCCAGCTGTGTTGATACAGAGCCTCATGCTGCCTGCCTCTGCAGTTGCTATCGCCTCCTGCCCTTTGCCATGTGGAGATGGTGTGTGTGTCCTGCACCTTCCTAGTGAAATGAATTTCCATCCCTCCTTGCTCTGTTCTGCCCACGTGGGAGCCTGACGACGTCTCTCTACCCCCCCACCACGGGCTGTTGCTGCCTACTGAGGGCTAAGGGTCATATTTATAACGCATCTTGGACTTGAAGCCACTTGCCCAAGGACGATTGGCCACACCCAAACCTTCACGTCATAGCTACATCACGACCAGCAGGTGCATCGTTTCCCATGTCATTTCACATTACAACCTTCGTTGTCCAGTTTTCTCCAATCAACTCGTCCGTCCTACTCGGTGGGAGGAGTTTCAACTCTCACTTCACCATCATTCATGCCTGTGTGTGGATCAGTCTGATATCATTCAGTGTTACTGGTTAGATTTGTGATTCTTTACTGTTGCCTTGCGACTTTCAGTAGAGACTGTCACTTTTTCTAGAGATTGTGGTTAATATTAATTCATTTCTAATTTTATTCAGTGCTCTTGTTCGTTTACATTATTAGATATTTCATTTTTATTAATCTTATTCTCTTCTCTCTCTCCCTCCTTATTCACTCTTCATAAAATTGCCAGTTCTCTTTCAAATAGTGTTCACTGTGTATAATTCATTCTCATACTTTTGGCTGTAGCTGTGTATTTCTCTGCTCATGCTAAAGACTTTCGAGTTAACCCCTCCGCCCACGATGAGGCATTTGTCATCATTTGGGTGTGTCTGTGACTATACTCGATGACACGTTTGTCATCAGAAAAGCATAAAAACCTTTGTCAGAGAAAAAGTTTTTGGCCGATCGGTGTCATTTTTGGCGGCATCATAGTTCCCATACCTCTCGTCAAAAGTAATGACTTGGCAACCTCGAGGCCCAAGACGCGCAGCAGCACAGGCAGGATGATTAGTTCCGCATCAGCTGTTGAGGGAGAAGGTAGCACATGGCTGGGAATTTAAATCATACTCTATTTACCCCATCCCTGGACGCGCATCATGTTCTACTATACCAATAGCGCTTGTGTTTACTTTTTGGGCACTATTGTGATTAGATTTGGTGTTTGCAATAGGGAATTGGGATTTTGTGAATCGTTCCTGGCCGTTATCAGCCGCTGGCCCAATGAAGATTGTGCTAGGCCTATCCTGTTTTTCGGCGTGTCCCAACAACTACACTCTCTCTACCCTGCACCCAATGTGAGTATTCAACCACTGAATAATAGTGACAGTGAATCAGGTGAATATAGTGTGCAATAGCTAGTGAGGAAGGACATGGTGAAACGTTTAGCAGAGGGAGGCAGGAAACCGCTTAACAACACGGCATTGTCTTGAACGGAATATGTGCCAAGGTTGTTATTGTGCAATAGATAGAAGTATACTGCAACAAGTGTATGTGACGAAATATTGGCTAGGGCAGGAGTCACGTACTTCATACAGCCACGGCACGCCATTGTCAGGAGGGGATAAAATAAAGGAGGTTTATAGGGATTTGATTCTATCATATTATTGTATTTATTCTGTATGCTTTCTGTGTGAAATAAAGCATGAGTGTTACTGATATGTTTATCACATGCTTGTATGGATGAACATAAACACTGCACCACGTGCTCATCGGAAAATATCGTCTGCAATACCTTAGGTATCACAGATGTGACATACAGAGCACATTCAGGTACTGTTGTGGTGAAATATACTGTATGTCTCATAAAATGATGGATTTGATTATGCGTATTGTGAAATAAAATCGTAAACACTGCAGCATCTTCAGGTAAGGGAAACATCATGTGCTACACCTTATTGGACAGGTAAGGGCCACGTACTTGTACTTGTTGTGGTGAAATATACTGTTTATCCCATATATTGATAGATTTGGTTATGTTCTATGTGAAAGACAGTAAATGACTGACCCAATTGCTCGTAGGACAGAGTGCGTCTCGTACATCTGAGTTAGCACAAGGGTAGCAACATGCAATGCAAGGTTAGGAAAAAATGCATTTACATTTTATTGATGAAATATACTGTGTATCTCATACAGTGATATATTTTGTTATTTATTTATGTGAAAAGAAAGTGCAAGTAAACCATGTGTTCCTCTAGAAATCATTGTCTGCTACACCTTTCCGCCCAGGTATGGGCCACGTAATTGACCTACGTAGGATGTGCATTTACATTTTATTGGTGAAATATACTGTGTATCTCATATATTGATAGATTAGGCCACGTATTATATGGAAATAACGTGAAAGACTGAGCCACGTGCTCGTAATGAAGAGTGTGAGTCGTACTCCTGAACTAGCACAAGGTAGCGAAATGCAACACGAGATACGTAATTGTAGATGGTGTGATATACTGTGTATCTCATACAGTGATATGTTTTGTTATTAATTTTGTTTATGTGAAAAGAAAGTGAAAGTGAACCACGTGCTCCTCTAGAAATCATTGTCTGCTACACCTTACCGCCCAGGTATGGGCCACGTAATTGACCTACGTAGGATGTGCATTTACATTTTAATGGTGAAATATACTGTGTATCTCAAATACTGATAAATTAGGCTATGTATTATGTGGAAACAACATGAAGGACTGAGCCACGTGCTCGGAATGAAGAGCGTGAGTTGTACACCTGAGCTAGCACAAAGCTAGCGAAATGCAATGCGAGGTTAGGAGCACGTGCATTTACATTTTTTTTTTTTTTTTTTGAAATATACTATGTATCCAATGTATTGATGTATTTGGCTATATTTTATGTGAAAAGACAGTGAAGAAATGACTCACGTGTTCGTAATGTAACGCGTGTGTCGTACACCTGAGCTAGCACAAAGCTAGTGAAATGCAAAGCGAGGTTAGGAACACGTGCATTTACATTTTTTTTTGTGTGTGAAATATACTGTGTATCCCATGTATTGATGTATTTGGCTATATTTTATGTGAAAAGACAGTGAAGAAATGACCCACGTGCTTGTAATGAAGAGTGTGTGTCGTACACCTGAGCTAGCACAAAGCTAGCGCAATGCAACACGAGGTTAGGAACACGTGCATTTACATTTATTTATTTTTTAATGAAATATACTGTGTATCCCATGTATTGATATATTTGGCTGTGTTTTATGTGAAAAGACAGTGAAAAACTGACCCACTGCAGCGTGTTCTTTTAAGGGAAACACTGTCTGCTACACCTTAGTGCATAGGTATCGGCCTACAGAACATGTCCATTTGAATATAAGTGGTGAAATGTACTGTGTATCTCATAAAAATGATAGATTTGGTTATGTGTAATGTGCAAAGAAAATGAAAAAGGTAACCACGTGCTAGTGTCCCCTACCTGTGCGATAAGTCAGGTGTAGGAGACAATGTTTTTCAAGGACATACACGTGTATCATGAACCCCCGCGTTGTGCCAGTGTTGAGCCAAATTCTTGGCTGGCTGTGAATAAAATACCTTGACTTATACAAAATGATAGATTGGGTTATGTTTTATGTGTAAAGACAGTGAAAGACTGACCTACTGCAGCGTGTTCTCATAAGGGAAACACCGTCTGCCACACCTTATTGGACAGGTAATGGCCTGCGGAGCACGTCCATTTACGTTTTAGTGGTAAAATGTACTGTGTCTCTCATAATAATGATAGATTTGGTTATGTGTCATGTGCAAAGAAAATGAAAGAGGTAACCACGTGCTAGCAGCCCCTACCTGTGCACTAAGTCAGGTGTAGGAGACAATGTTTTTCAAGGACACACAAGTATATCATGAACCCTTGCATTGTGCCAGTGTTGAGCCAAGTTCTTGGCTGGCTGTGA
Organism: Coenobita brevimanus; assembly: GCF_032717465.1. Classification (NCBI taxonomy): domain Eukaryota; kingdom Metazoa; phylum Arthropoda; class Malacostraca; order Decapoda; family Coenobitidae; genus Coenobita; species Coenobita brevimanus. The sequence continues at coordinate 36,944,685 of NC_137021.1, read as the reverse complement.
ATAAAATATCTTGACTCCTTTATTTCAGCTCACACTCCTGCCACAGCATTGGACTGCCACAGGGTCCAGAGTCCCTGAGACAGCAATTTATTCTCAAATTGGCTTGCAACAACAGCAATCTTGAAGGATGAAATGCAGGTTGGCACCACACGAGTGGCATGAGATCCTCGATGACGTAGAGTTGGAGAGCAACATTGAGAGCGACCATTCTGGGGTGGAGGAGGTTGAGCTGCCACAATCCAGTCAGCAAGTGGAGCTGCCTTGCTGCCTTCCATCGCGGGAGACCACACCACCATCATCAGCCAGCTTCATCAGAGAACCCTCACTATCTGTAGGACCTGCCGGTTCCACCGCTCTGTTCGTCAGCTCCCAATCTCCAGGCTCCTCTGCTCCCCTTGGTGAGCCAGTGTCGTTAGAAGCTGGGCCATTGTTTGTTGTAATGGCCCCTCCACCAGCTTCTGCCGTGCAGGATGCTATGGTGACATCCTCACCGGCCAGGCTGAGGAGACTGGTGTCCCCAGAGCCCTCTGTCTCATCCTCGTCCTCGTCTGAGGCGTCCCTTCCCAGACGAGGGCGCTGTGGTCTGCTGCCTGGACACAGGGTACATCCAAGGGGTCGGAGGACAGGCCGAAGGGTGTCAACAGGCCGACCCACTGCCACTGCCGCCACCACTGCTGAAGAGGATCCTGTTTGGAGCAGTGACCCGTTCACACCGAACCACAGGCCATTCACTGGCTTCCCAGGAATCCAGGTGGATATTCCAATAACTCCCCTGCAGTTCTTCCAGCTCTTTTTAATGTGGGAGTTGTTGTCATACCTCACCGTGGAAACCAACCGGTATGCCACATTCTTGGGGACTCATCTGGATGCCTGGTTCTCCTGCACCGAAGAGGAGTTGGCCAGGTTCCTGGGGTTATACCTTTTCATGGGGGTCGTGCACATGCTGACCATCAGGCACTACTGGCGGAGCTCTGAGCTGCACGACTACCCTAGGGTCTGGCAGGCAATGTGTGGATGGTGCTTACCGATATCCTCAAGCACTTCCACGCCTTCAACTCTCTCACCATTCCCCGGGACAACCAAGATCGGCTTATCCACGTTCACACGGTCATGGAGTATCTCCTTCAGCAGTTCCAGTCAGTGTACCTACCTGAGGAGCAGGTCAGCCTGGATGAGGGCTCTCTGGAGTGGAAGGGCCGCCTGTCCTTCTGCGTGTACAATCTCCAGAAGCCCACCAAGTATGCCATCAAGATGTACATGATGACCGAGTCATCCTTGGGCTACATTTGGAATCTCAAGGTCTACACAGGGGTGCAGCATACCCTCGAGAACACCATGTTGGGCCTCATGGAACTGTTGAAGGACCAGGGCTGTAAGTTGTTCATGGACAACTGTTACAATTCTGTAGCCCTGTGCGAACGACTCTTCACCGCAGGATTTTACGTGTGTGGGACCCTACGGCTGCCTGGAGGAATGCCACGCCAGCTGCAGGCCATCACCAGGGCTAAGAGCCTGCCCAAGGGGGGCATGGTGTACAGGCACAAGGACAATATGCTAGTCCTGCTGTGGAGGGACAAGGACATTGTGAACATGGTGTCCACCTTCCACACTGCAGACACTATTCCGAAGAGAGTTCGAGGAAAGGTGCGGGGTAATGACAGGCGGACAACCTACGTGGAGAAGGTCATTCACAAGTCCATCGTTGTGGAGTACAACAGGTACATGAGTAGGGTGGATCATTTTGATCAGATGGTCCAGTACTACCCCATCCAATGCTGAACTGTCAAGTGGACAAAGAAGATCACATTCTACTTCGTCCAAATGGCACTGTTCAACGCGTTTGCCTTGTATAAGAAGTACAGACGTGCACAATTAGCTCTCCTTGAATTTGTGGAGCAGATCATCTACAATCTTCTACATTTCCATGAAGAGGACTGGCCCGCATCTAGACACACACTCCAGCATGCCCCAGACCTACCTACCGGGCAGCCAGCACCAGCAACACCTAGCAGGCATCACCACCAGTGCCAGGATGGGCCCAGCCACCACCAGCAGCAGCACAGCCTGCAGGACACCCCACACCAGCACCACCAGAAGCTGGGCCATCACAGGTGCCTCCATCACCACCAGCACCACCTGCAGGAGGCCCATCAGGGGTGCCAACACTGCCACCAGCTGCAGTTGCTGGTCTGTCGGGAGAACCTGTACCTGGGCCTGCAGCTCCCGCACAACAGGAAGACAGAGCACGAGGGTATCCAAGCAAGCGTCGCCGGGTGATTGACGACAACGTGAGGTTGGATCGCACTCTGGGCCACCACCAGGCGAGGATCCCCGACAAGATGAGGCTCAGGTGTACCTTGTGCTTCAAGTTGGGGGTGAGGAAGGACGCAAGGAACATGTGTCCTGTATGTGATGTGCTGCTTTGCATGGGTGATTGTTTCGACCAGTACCATACCAAGCGATACCTTCACTAAAGGAGCACACACACACACACACACACACACACACATGCACAGTACAAAACTCCTCACCTCCCAACAGATCTGGTTCTGCAGGAAGATCATCGCCACTGGAGAAGCACGTGATATTCTTTTTTTTATTTATCTACTTACCTCTGTTTATGTCAGTGTATTTACATATGCATATATATTGTTATTTACCTCAACACAAATGCCAGGAAAATAAGTACAGCTTCAGTTTCAGTTGCTAGCAACAGGTTTAGTGTTCATGTGTGGTTTCTGAGAGGACTAAAAACAAAATATAAGTAATTATATAAAATAGTTGTTGATATGAAGCCAAAGAAAGTGTACCTATCAAGCATAAAAATGTAAGCGCACTATGGGAAAATATCATAAGCGAGCGCGGCTGACGGTGGGTCAGCACGCAGCAAAATACACCATAGTTTTTTGCATTTTTCTCGAAAACTATGAGACCTAGGATCACGGTTCTTTACTGAGATGAAAGGGAATGCAACTGTGCATAGGATAATGAAATAAAAACATAACGATGCCGAGAAAAGTTCTTTGCAAAGGCTCCCCGAATAAAAATGTTGTTGTCTGCCGAAAATGGGTTTTACTATTTCACTTATTACCTAAAGACCATGCCTCGTATCAAGCTGGGACCTGACCCATTCGAAAGCTAATAAAATTCTCTTTTGATTGATTGTATAACATGTAGAGATTGAATAGTAAACATTCGACTTATGATGCTGGGAAGTGAAATCTATGATCCCGAATGTTTATTCCGAGGGCCCTAACATACATATAGTGTGGTTTTTGGTGTGTGTGTGTGTTTTTTTTTTTTGCTTATCGTGTAGAACAAACATCGACGAATAGGAATATGTGGGTTTTGTGACAAAATAAATATGTTTGGGTGGTGAAAATAAGCCGAGAATACACATTTTTGGAGAGCGCAGTGACGGGAGGAGTGGGGAGAGAAGCCCATGCATCATATCCTAGAAAACTTAATACCTTATCCGCACATGAAAGGGTTAAGTATGAATTATTTTCCAAAATATGAAGTCTCCCCAACTCGGCAGTCAGCTAGGGATAATGAAGATGATGATGACAGTGGGACAATGGAATAACCCTACCTCATAGCAGTAATGTTTATATGAATCCTAGCTCAGACACTACTCCTACTACTACTACTACTACCACAACCACTACTACTACTGCTACTATTCCAACTTCTACTTCTATTCTTACTTCACCTTCTGTCAGTGCTCTTCCTGTCTTATGTCACCCAGATAATTATAAACCAGATACTCCTACTCCTTATCCCTAAATGACCCTCTAGATTTTCTGTCTTCTCATTTTCCTAATAATTTCTGTTCAGTACCTTGCCAGTACTCAACCTACGACACTATCGCTACCTCTGTCTACTGTCTTTACCCTTTTGTCTCATTCTCCACCCAGCATAGTGTCTACTCCCACACCTTCGCCTTCCCAACCACTTACACAAAGAACGATGACAGGTATGGCATCCCCTTCACAATCTATCGTTCTGGTCGATCAGAAACGTCCAACATTCACCAGGAATGACAACACAGTTTCTATTTATGATTTCCTGCACAAGGTCAAAACGGATATTGATTGCTGGCAGATTACTACCAACTCATTGAAAATCTCCCATATCAAAAGCCACCTTGACAAGGATAAGACACCTGTGGATGCTGGCTTGCAGTTGGGTTACTATGATGGGTGCACAACAACTGACAATTTCTGTAAGGAGCTGGTGGACTTCTACTGTTGTCATATGAAAGGAGGCCCTCTCATTGTCTTTTCCACGATCATCAAAAACATGCAGGATGATATGAACGTTCCAGCAGAACTTGCTACTCTGTGGGAAGTGTCGGCCACTGCCAATGCTTCCTCAGATTTATCAATTGGCTTGACAAATGCCAAATTGAGACTGCTTTAGAGATTGGATTCCAGCCAGATGGTAATTGTGTAGGCTGTCGAAGCTAAGAAGATGGGCACGGTGGTCACTCGTCAGGTGATGGATGACACTGACAAAACTTTTTGAGCAGTGCAATCCTCTTCTGACTTGGCAGAGCTTCCTCATTTACACTCATCTGTCAAGGGTGCCTCTGCTAATGCTCACTCTTATTTGTGACGCAGATTGCCTACACCTGCTTGGAGTCATCACCCATCCAGTGGGTATGACTCTTCGACCACGCATCAGGGCGAGATGTCCATTGTTGTGTGCTGGTATTGTGGAGTCTGGACATCGTGGGTCAAACTGTTATCACAAGCAAGGACAAGCCCGTGGGGACAGACAGAGATGTTCACCTTCATGATCTGGCTGTGGATATTGTAGGTATCATAAGGATTCCACAGGTCATACTTCCCGTGAGTGTCATGTCCTTGCTCACCGGCGCTCAGGGGAAAGTAAGTGTGTCATTCAGACCCCTAATTCGTAGCAGTTACCAAGCACTGTGAACTGTCCCTCTACTATGTTCATGAAGTAGATTCTTCAGGGGTAGTTGTGTGTGGGAGGTGTGGTCAGGTGGACATCTCTTCATTTAATTCACATTCTGTCATCAGCTCGGTGACTGAAGAGGTGCTAGCAAATATTAATTATCACAGCTCTAAACATATTTGGTTCCTTGAGCCCTCCAATCTTTGTTTTTTGTGGGTGTAGGTTAGTCAGATTTAGCCATCAAGGACAAAATTCAAATTCAGATTTCCCTACATGATTCAGTAGATGCATTCAGTGCTGCATTGTATGTCATTCCTAGGCTCAGCTGTCCTGCTGATGTCTTACTAGGCATTAAGACCATGATGGATGAAAATTTCAGTGTGTTACTGGCAAGCAGGGACATTGCAATTCAGGACTGGTTTGTGCCAGGCATCTCAAACCCAATTCCTTTACAGTCATGAGTTGATACCATTTCTGTTTCTCCTGTCGACTCATCCTCCTCTGACATACCTGATTCCCTGTGTTCTTCAGATTTTCGTCCTGGTAATGAAGCTGAACATCCCAGTAAGCCATCCTATATCACTGAGGCGTCTCCAGACTCGTCTTCATTACGTACCTCAATGTCAATGGAAGAAATCATGCAGTCCTCGATGACCAACAGTGTTGTGGTAAAACAGTGCATGGTTTTACCCCCTAATGTATATACTAAAGTTTACTTGGGGATTTTTGGGTCGCCTGGCAGCGTTACTATCATTTCTTAGCCAGAAACCTGTGGTGTTAATGGCCTGACTTAAGAGTCTGCTATGTGCTCAGTGTTACACTAGGGCTTATGTTATTTGTATTTAGCTAATACTGTACTACTAATGTGCCCCTTAAGTTGCGTGCTGGGACTCAGATTGGTGATTTTTTGGTATATCCAGTGGCGGTATGTGTGTGCCATGATTTTCCACTCAGTCACAGGTGTGTGTTCAGTTGTCCACTCTACTGAAAATACAGTGCCAGCTAACCTTGAATCTCTTGTGAAATATGGCAACTGACCTCAGTAAAGAAGTCGGTTACTTGATCATCTGCCCGGCAAGATTATGGGCAAAACTATTTTGGTCAAACACTTTATTACATTGCAGCCTGGTGCTCACCCAGTCTACGTTCCTGCATATCCTTTGCCTCATGGTCATAGTAAGGAGGCTGATCATTTTATTCAGGGGATATTGAACACCAATGTGATCGAACACTCTGACAGTCCGTGAAACAATCCTTATATCTTGTCCCAAAGAACAGTGGTGAGTTATGCCCTGTCATAGACTATTGCCGTGTAATTACCTTAACTGTTCCTGACAGATTCCCTGTTCCTATTTTACTGATTTGTTAGAATCACTTGGTGAAAATAACTGTCTTCTCCTCCCTTGATCTGCAAAGTGGCTATTGGCAAGTGGAAATGGAGGAATCGTCTCATCCAATTACTGCTTTCAGCAGTTTAAGAAATGCCCCACCGGTGTTCATGCAGTTAATTCACACTGTCTTCACAGATATGATAGGTCAATCAATCTTTGTTTGTTTGTTTGTTTTTTATGTGAGGAAGAAGGCTTACCTTGACAATGTCATTATTGCTAGTCGCTCTGTCCTGGAACAGTTGGAGAAGTTTGAACAAGTATTCACTTGGCTTCAGTGGGCTGGACTGAAGATCAATTGTCAAATGGTCATTTCCTATGCAAGAAACTAAAGTTCCTCAGACATGTCGTCAATGCTCGTGGTACTCACACGTCAGACAAAAAGGTAACTGCTGTAACCAAACTCTCTACCCCCAACAACACTTAGGCAGTGCATAGCTTCCTAGGTCTTAGTGTTTATAACCATCGTTTCATCAAGGGGTATGCCCAAATAGGAACACCGTTATTTAAACTGTTGAAGAAGAATGAGCCTTTTGTATGGACTGATGAACAGGCTAATATGTTTAACACCCTGAAAACTGCTCTTGCACAGGTTCCTGTCTTGGATTCCCAAATTATTCTAAACCATTCTTAGTGTGCACGAAGGCTTCTGGTGGAGGCCTCGCTGCCTCGGTGAGGTTTTGATGCAAGTTGAATCCGAAGGCAGGAAGCGTGTCACTGCCTATGAGAGTAGAGTACTAAATTGCTCGGAGAAGAATTATAGTGTAACTCATTGGGAAGTACTTGCCATGGTCTGGTCTCTAAAAACATTTGTAGAGATGTGGCTTGAAGTCCTACTGGACTACCCCCTGGGGGAGGGAACAGTTTAAAGATTTGAATTTCATGTCAGACTTTACTGATCTACCAGAAGACCCACCAACATGTTGTAAAAATACCCCCACTAATACCAATACACCAGTCCCGTATGAGACAGCCCTAGCATGTATTCAATATGGACAGTGGGTGTTAGCACCAAAGTGGTGACATGCAGAGGTGTATGGTATGTAGGAGGATACTGGGCCCTGGAAGCAGGCTGTGAAGCCTATGCCCAGAATTGGACATATAGAAAAAAAAATTCCGTGACATCATGTATGGTTATCCTGCTCATATCCAGACAGACCACCTTCCTCTCTGTGGCCTTTTTCGAGGACGTAATCTGACTGGTTGTCTTGCACATTGGGCAGTTATTGTCAATGATTATAACCCAACGTTTCTATATGTTCCTCGAAAGTCAAATGTTGTAGCCGATGCTCTATCTTATTATGTTACTGCAGTTCTGACAAGTAGCAATTTTAGTTCAGCATTCGTTTACAATGTTCTTCACGGGCAGCAGTGTGTTGACCCTCCATGGTCTAAGGTCATGTACAGCCTCCAGCAAAAATCGAGTGACCGGCTTGATGAGCAGGTTGGTATATGTGGCACTGCCGCACCCCCAGTTTCAGCCCCTCCCCCCCTCCCCTCCCTCGTTCCCATTCATTCGTCTACCCTCCACTCTCCCCACATCCAAAGGCCTACTCGCATTCTCTCAACCACTCTTCCATCATCCATTTGTCTTGGGAAATGATGGTTTTATTATGATGACAAATAAAAACACATTACACAGTATTTTACTTCATAGTATAGTTATACACCACGATCTGAATGCAGGGTAATATAAAATAGTAATATATTCGTATGACAGTGAGATCTGTAATCATAACATTTATCATTTTGATGGTTGTATCTAGTCAGTGTGTAACATTAAACAGTTGGAAGCTATATGCCACTTATCGCCACTCACTACAGCAAGAGACCTGCCATCACCTGATAACAATATCAGGATTATAACCTTGCCTTATATACTTACAACTGCAATAGGGTGTACGTTGTGTTTCACACGTTTATAACATGACGTATTCAAAAAAGATAACCAAAAACTACATTGGCTGAATGGATCATCTGCACAGTAACCAAACAAACTTGTCTCGATGGCAGCATACGCTAATCAACATTATCATGCCATATAACAGAATTCAGTTTACTCGTTTTCAGCAAGAACATTTTCAAAAAGGGTTCGACGAGTTACAGTTCACATTGGTCAGTGTTACTTATAGCAACGTAATAGACGTAGTGGTCAGGTTAACCTTATGATTATTTGTTCTTCAACTTGTGTCCCATGTCCGTTACTACTTTCCTCTATCTCTGTGTGGCCGTGGTTTTTCTTATTAACTATCGTCAGCTGAAATGTCAATTGCCTCGGAGAGGGAAGGATGTAAAAATGGACAAACGGTTTTGGTTTTGGAAATATTTAACCTCCCCCATCCCGATGTTTTCTGGGCAGTGGTACACCCCAGTCCTGACATTTTTGGACCTTTTTTTTTTTTTTGGCTCAGACATCTGTTTTTGGTGAGAAACATCGAAAATTTATAGAGAAATCGCTCACCTGAGGTTTAAAATACTCGATCCAGGTAGGAGTACCTCCTTACCATACAGGGTTTTCTATCAGGCTGGCTGCAAAGCAAACGAGTTCTATGGGAGGATAACTATTCCAAACCACTCATAAACTGTATTTATTTATTTATTTGGCACGAATTTATATGTAGTACAAGAGTATATTGGTTTTCAAACGATAATATAGGCATTGTAAGCATTGTTTCACTCACTAACTCATCACCATTCCTGACCTTTTTTTGCCACATTACCTGATCATCATTTCTGACTGTTTCTTCCTCTAATGCTATGTAAACTTTGTCCTCCACATTGTCATCGATTGGGGAATCACTCTGGCCCTGAATATCTTTATTGGCCAGGTCACTGGTAACAGGTGAATTGCCGAGACAATGGCGTGCGGGGGGCGGGGGGAGGTTATGCGATGTAAGGCATTGTTCCTGCTTGGCATCTTGTAGAGGAATAGAGGAAGGTGTCTCGTGTATACGTGCCAAAAATCACTCGCGAAAATTGAAAATTGTGCAAATTAGGGACCTTGCAATGTTGCCACATTAATTTACGTCTCCGGGATATGAGTGCACATCATGTGAGGACGTGAATTCACGTCTCCGGGACGGGACGGGTAAGGAATACTCACTGACTACTGGTATAATTAACAACACATTTTCAAACGATATGAAACAATGGGGTCAGACATTGGATTGATGATACTGGAATGTTGTGGGTAACTGGGGGAGAGATAAGGTAACCCTGTCAACATCGAATAGGACCACCCACCACCTGCTATCGTCCTGTTCCAGGTACCCTACGATAACATGTGGTATAGTGACAACAGTGAATGTTTTACTAGAGATCTGGTGTTCTAGCCTGACTTACCCTGCGGAATTAAAGGCTACGTTCAAACTAATGTATTATAATCCGCTATTGCACTGCATATCTGACTGAATAACATTTAGAAGATAAGGTCTTACTGTGTACTGATCATTAAATGCTTATTTGCCGTATCGTTACACTTTAAATATTACTATTATATGGCGCAGTGGACAATATTGTAATGCACACTTCATGGTGATAAGAAAAACGTGTTTATGAGCATTTTTAAAACAAACACACATACACACACACACACACACACACACACTATCCACGCCGGGAAGAGCCGTCGACCCCGGGCTCATTTCCCTCTCCCCATGCCCCCACCACAACGTGTGACCGCCAGCTACCCCCCCCCCTACACACACCACTGACCACTACAAACATATACTTATAGCTTCTGACTGTTTAATGTTACACACTGACTGGATACAACCATCAAAATGATAAATTTTGTATCATTACAGACCTCACTGTCATACGAATACATTACTAATTTACATTACCCTGCGTTCAGATCGTGGTGAATAAATAACTATACTATGGAGTAAAATACTGTGTAATGTGTTTTTATTCGTTATCATAACAAAACCGTTATTTCCCGTGACAAATGGATGATGGAAGTGGTTGAGACAATGCGAGTTGGCCCTTGGATGTGGGGAGGGTGGAGGGTAGACGAATGAATGAGAACGAGGGAGGGGAGGGGGGAGGGGCTGAAACTGGGGGTGCAGCAGTGCCACATATTACAACCTGCTTGTCGAGCCGGTCGCTCAACTTTTGCTGGAGACTGTACTTCCTTGAATCTGGCGATGATTCTTCCCTGCCAAAGTTACCGGTTCCTGTGCCTGATCTTTTCTGATTTTGCAGTGACTTGAATCATCATGAGACTAGCTACCTAGTTATTCCAACGGATTTATTTCCTTCTGTCCTCCCTTCTATTCATGACACCCCTCCTATGTCGCACCTGGGTAAGGATAGATGCTCACGACAAGCAGGTCTTTTGTATCACTGGCCTACAGTGTGCAAAGATACTGAGGCTCATTGTGATGCATGTCTCTCTTGTGATCAAATAAGGGGTTCTTCGGGCCAGCCTGTCCCCAGATCTTGATACCCTATACCATCTTGGCCTTGGCAAATTGTCTTGCTTGATCTTCTGAAACCACCTCTTATGGAATCAGACTTCGTCTATTTATTTGTGACAGTTGATAATTTCTCGCTATTGGTTCCATTGCACGACAAATTAGCTAGCTTCACTGCCTGTGCATTTGTTAATTCTCCCATTTGTCTTTTCACAACTCCAGGGGTCAATCTTACTGATAACAAGTCAGAGGTCAACAATTCTGCGCTGGGAGAAATTTGCCATCACTATAGAATAAGTAAATGTAATATTGTTGCTCATCATCCAGCTTCTAATGGCCTTGTGGAAAGGCAAAATCATAATATCTTTGAATGTTTATGTCACTTGGTGGGAGATTAGAACTTTACCTGGGACAACTGGATTCCGCAGGTTGCTGCTTCAATTAATGGATCATTGCATAAGTCAATTGGTGAAACTCCATTTTTTTGTCATCTATGGTTATGACAAGAGGTTACCCTATTCTCTCCTACAATCTAAGCTTTATCCTGTCTACAAACATGATGATTTTGTCAAAGTTCATCTTTCAGATTTTCAGAAAATTCCTTTGGTAGGTTCATGATAATTTGGCCTTCTCAAATTCGGAAATGGTTAGTGAACAACACTCAGATACCTCTGGTGTTACTATCCAAGTGGGTGACCAAGTTTTTTGCTATGACCCACGAGCGTGCATCGAAACTTGACAGTAAATTCCTGGATGCATTCACCTACCAGCGATACCAACTGGATGCATGCGTGCGTATGTTTTAAATGTACCCCGAGGAGTCACTGAGATATGCTCCATCATCTCTCATTCCTTATTCTACTCCTGGTAGTTCTTTTGACACTCCTTCAGACTCTTCTTCTCATTTTGAGGCACTTCAACCTTCCTCTTTTTTTATGACTATCGTTCAAAATGATCTTTGTGCACAAATCTCCAGTTTCTTGTTTATCCCCACAACCATATTCTCTTCATGATCATCTCCTTGATCTGGGCATAAATTTAGATTCATATTATAGGTAAGATGTCGTGGTAGTACTGGCTGGCAGTGCTTACCCACGCTGGCTTTGGCTCAGGCACGGACGATGTCACTGTAAGACTGGGGGCCCTGGCCAGCCCAGGTGGCAAGGTGATGGCCTTTGGTTCCCTCTTCCTCGCGTTAAAAAAAAAAAAAAGTCTCCCTCAGTTACAACCTGGAGCCACTGGCCTTGGTAGCCATCTCCCTTCCCCAGTTTGCATGCCTTTTTGATGATATTCAGTCGCTTTGGTCAACTGTTGCTGGGAAACATAACACTGATGCCTTCTGGTCTCCTCTCTATTTGTCAGTTCGTTGGAAACTTGACAATATACAAACAATGTTTCTTCATCTGAACGGTACTTTTTCTGTTCAGACACCTGAGGGTCGTTCTCGTGTTAAATGTGACCTTCTCGATCCCAGTGGTGAAATCTTGGGTGGTTTGATGTGGCTATTTCTCGGGACCCCACTGCCTTCCAACTTAGCTTCAATAATTTGGTAATGGTCCAGACTCTCAAAATAGGGTTCTCCTGACTCATCACTCTGTGTTGCAAAAAATACTGCACATCTCAATGATATTACATCCACTCTTAATAATTTTCCGTACATTTTACAGGAACAGACTTCGAAAATTAATGTTGTAATTGAATTGCTTTATGTCATGTTGCAGCTTGATAATTTACATCTTTCCTTAGACTCTCTTATATCCGAGGTCACCACTTTCGTTCGTCTCCTAGCTGATGCCGTGGGTGGGCATTACACTGGATTTGCTATTTGTGATCTTCGTTCCATGCTGTATGGGCTCATTTTTGTTTTGAGTAATCTATGGTTGTTCCACTGTCTGCCTTAGAACTATATTATCCTGTACATGAGGCTGTCTTCCTTTGTACTGCTATTATCGTTCACATTCCACTTTGTTCTTCTGTTATGTTGACCTTTTTTGCATTGTTCCATTTCCCTTCTCATTTAATAACTACATGTTTCTAGCTTCTGTTATCTGAATGCTTCCTTTTATCTCACCAACATGTTTCTGTTGCATTTGTGTCCTCTGATGATCACAGGTAGAGTTCTTCTCTTCTGCCTACTTTTCATCTTTACACTGCCTATCTCTTTTTTATTCTTCCTAGTAGTGCTGCCCCTTGTGAATCTGCCATGGTTCACAATCTTCCCATGCAGCCTGTTTCCTTCTTTGTTCCAGCACCTACACTTCTAGTACATCATGCCGTTGTCGGTCATGTCCAGCATTTCTTTTTCAGTGTACCAACACCTATCCGTGTCATCTGTCCCGATGTTCCTGTTCGTTCAGTTCATGCAAGTGGTTTGTATAGAGCACCTGACTATTGTGCTATTAAGTCTGGTTTCTGTATATCTACCCTACTCGTTATCATTATGCTATTCATTCTCACACTTATTAAATTTTTCTTCCTGTTAATGTGTCTTTTGACCTCTCATCTGATAACTTATCCATCACATCTGAGAAATTATGTATGTTGGACTTCCTTAATGAGAGTGATTTTGTTCTCCGTCAGTTGTCTGTGGCTCATGGTCGTTCTTGGGTTCATCCAGTCTCTGTGTTTCCTCCTGTGCTCATTTCTTTTGCAGGATTCCTAGTTGCTCTTTGTGTGTTTAATCTTTGTGTTTGGCGAATGGCGAAGAGGTTTCATGAACTATGGATTGTGGTGGGAGGAGTGCCCCCGCTGCTGGATGCTGAAACTGGTCGCGCCCAGTGACATGTGATGCTACTATGTACTGTCTATGTCAAATCTTTAAGATTTTTCGTCCATTGTAATCCTTCCTATTAGTTCCTTTTTTGTATTGCTTTAATTCCATTATGTTTTCTTTAGATTATGATTATTACTGATGTTTTGTACTTTTTCTATGGACGACTTTTAGCCCTTGTATTGGTCGGCCTTTTTACCATGGTCACGTGTTTGTATTATAAATATTGTACTTCTTTCCATCGTTTAAGTTAACTATTTCTGTTGCTTCATAATATATCTTATTATTCCGATATTATTATCCATTATTCTACTTTGATAAGCGGCCTAGCTACATTGTTTTTCTATCACATCCTTATTGCTTTCCTCAGATGTTTTTCCGTACTGGATGTAGCAGACTCCTTATCTATGTATTTCCCCATTGTGCCAGGGGACACAATTCTATTGGCTGGGGAATTGTTATAAATGATTTGTTATAAACTAGGCATTTTATATATATATATATATATATATATATATATATATATATATATATATATATATATATATATATATATATATTTGCTTTCCTCATTCTTATGCAAATGTTATGTATTGTTTTATCCTTGTCCCACACTGCCACATGCTTCAACAGCAGTAGTTCAGTATAGGAAGGACGTCACCCAGTAAATCATTCTTCATACAATCAGGCTGTCAATGTATACAAGATCAGTTCAGGCGTTGTTAATAACATAAGTTACTCTCACTCATTGTCGTTACCAGGAAACTACACGGTATGCTTACCAACTACACTTCACTGATTTCATCATTACCTGAGCTACACTAATTTCACAAGACCACAAGTAGAACTGAATTGACTGAAACTCCTCTGTTCTCTCCCCCGTCCTTTTACAACCTTGTTTGATACTCAAATGTTTTACTACGTACTCATAGCAACAACAGTTTTCTGTTCCAGAACTTTCAAACATTACTTAGCACTCTAAATGATTTAGCATGTATCTATATACCTAGGCTGCTTCCCCCAAGGAAAGCGAGGTAGCCGAGACAGGACGACACACTCCCCATTTACTCATCCATTCAAACACATTCATTCGCATCTTAGCCCCAAAGGGGAGAACGGACAGATTCTCACCGCACCAGACCGCACAAGGGTCAACTGTGCAATGCAATCAGTGACATCCACAGCAGGGCCCGACAGCAGAACTGGTTTACCCCTGCCACGTCATAACAGACCCATCCCCTTACCCGCACCTGACCTGACTAGCTGATCAGACCAAATGCGGGAGAATATCCCCTCAGGGCTGCGTCATCACTTGTTCATTCACAATTTTTCTCCATTTATTTCTGTCACACAGAGTCACTCTTCCTTGCTCAACAGACATCCCTCTCACATCCAGCGCTCTCTTCACACTGTCCATCCATCCTATTCGTGGTCTTCCTCTCAGCCTTACACCTCTCACATCAGATCTAGTTATCTTTTTCACCAATCGCTCATTATCCATTCTCTCCATAAGCACAAACCATCGCAACACCCTCTGCTCAACTCTACCAGCCATCTCCTGAACAACTCCAGTTCTCCTTCGCACTTCGTCATTTCGCACACGATCCATATGCATCACTCCACACATACTCCTCAGACACCTCATCTCCATTACATTCAAACTTTTCCTCTCTGCTACACCCATATTCCATGTTTCAGCCCCATATAACGCAGTCGGTACCACAACACCCTCATACAGCCTTCTCTTTACATCCATTCTAAGCGAACGACATTTAAACACTTTTTTCATTCCTCCCAGCACCTTTCCTACTTCATTTATTCTAAATTTCACTTCTGCATCTATTCTTCCATCCACAGCAACATGTGACCCTAGATATTTAAAACAATCTACCTGCTCGAGCAACTCACCAATCAAAATTATATTCATCTCTCTACCATCTATCAACCTCGTACACTTCATCACTTTACTCTTATTCTCATTTACTTTCAATTTCCTCCTTTCACACACCCTTCCAAACTCCTCTACCAACTGTCTCAATCTCTCCTCTGAATCAGTCACCAGTGCAGTATCATCTGCAAACAGCAGCCGCTTCAGATTCCACTCTCCACCATCAACATTCACCAGACTCAGACCTCCACCTAAAACTCTTGCATTCACCTCCCTTACAACACCATCCATGTAAATATTAAACAACCAAGGCGACATCACACATCCCTGTCGCAGCACCACTCTCACGGGAAACCAATCACTCACAGCATTTCCCACTCTTACACACGCTCTTCTATTTACATAAAAACTTTTCACCCCTTTTAGTAACCTACCATCAAGTCCATACAATCTTAAAACAGTCCACAAAGCCTCCCTATCAATTCTATCATACGCTTTCTCTAAATCCATAAATGCTCAAAACACATCCTTGCCTTCTGCTAAATACTTTTCACACACTTGTCTCACAGCAAACACCTGATCAACGCATCCCCTCCCTCTCCTAAAGCCACACTGCTCATCACCAATCACTCTCTCTGTACCCTGTCTAACTCTCATAATTAACACTCTACCATACACCTTACCTACAACACTCAACAGACTTATACCCCTAAAGCTAGTACATTCATACTTATCACCCTTGCCTTTATACAACGGGACCACAGAAGCACTTGCCCAGTCAATTGGCACCATACCGTTCTCAAAGCACACATTCAACAATCTTACTAACCAGTCAACAATAGTCACTCCACCACCCTTCAGGCATTCCTCAGCACACCCATCCATACCTGCAGCTTTCCCTATTTTCATCTCCTTTACTGCCTTCTCCACTTCCTCCTTCGTGATCAAAGAATCATTCAACTCTCCCAACACATTTATTCCTTGCACCCTTCCATCCGCCACAATCTCAGCCACCCTTTCCTCCTCTACATTTAACGGTCTTTCAAAATACTCTGCCCATCTCTTCCTTACTGCATCCATCTCAATTAACATCCTTCCATCCTCTGCTTTTACTCGTTCTTCCTTCCCAGACTCTCCCTTTCGCACCCTTTTCACCTCCTTCCAAAACATTTTCTTATTCTGTTGAAAATTCTCTGTCAGCCGCCTACCCCACCTCTCATCTGCTGCCACTTTAGCATCACGCACAGCCCTTCTCACTCTATTCCTCTTTTCCTTATACCTTTCATATGGCATCTCATCCTTCCTCTGCAGCCACACTTCATATGCACGTCTCTTCTCAACCACAGCCATACTTACTTCCTCGCACCACCATTCACTTCCTTTTCTTACACCACCACCCACACGTCTCACACCACACACCTCTTCTGCATGCCCCACCACAGCATTCTTAAACAACTGCCATTCCTCCTCCACGCTGCCATTTTCCCGATCTTTCACTGCGTTCCACTCATCTTTCAATTTCTCCTGATACTCTATCTTTTTCTCTTTTATCCAACTCACTCACTTTCAAAACCTCCCTGCCACACCTAACCCTCCTAGCTCTCACCCATCTCTTACCTACTCTTAACTTTCCCTTCACCAGGTAGTGGTCAGACATACCTCCACCCTCCCCTCTCAGAACTCTCACATCCAACAATCTTCCTATTACATTCCTAGACACAACCACATACTCCATCAATGCTCTGTCAACAACCCTTCCACCCTCCTGTCTCACCCATGTATACTTATAAATATCTTTCTTCTCAAACAGCGTATTCCCAATCACCATCTCTCGCTCAACACACATCGCTATCATTCGTTCCCCATTTTCATTTCTTCCAGGCACACCATGCATACCAACTACGCCTTCAACTGCTACATTTTCCACTCTAGCATTCAGATCTCCCATCATTACCACATTCACATTTGCTCCAAAACTCTGCAGACACTCATCAACATCATTCCAGAAAGACTCCCTCTCTTGTTCATCCCTTTCACTACCAGGCCCATATGCACTCACAAACACCCACAACTCACGTTCAAATTTCGCTTTCACCCACATCAGTCTCAATGACACCTCCTTCCATTCAATCACACATTTCTGTACTTCCGGACTCACTAACAAGACCACACCTTCTCTTGCCCTTCCTCTATCAACACCTGACAATCTTCCATTCACACTTCCAAACATAGATTCCCCCTTCCCTTTCATCTTCGTTTCACTCAGAGCTAAAACATCCAACTTTCTTCTCACAAACATTCTCCCAATCTCCTCCCTTTTAGCCTCAATCGTACTTCATCCACGCACATTCATAGACCCAATCTTCAGGGTACGGGGATAACTCCATCCCCCATCCCTTTCTCTGGCCTGTCTCTTTTTAGGAACTAAAAAACAGAGGAGGGGGTCCCTAGTCCCCTCACCCCGCCCCTTTTAGTCGCCTTTTACGACACGCAGGGAATACGGTGGCAGTATTCTTCCTAATACAACCTGGCCGCAGAGTAGTAATACCACCCCATAGTGCGGCCAGGTTGTTTCCCCCCCGCCACAAAAATAATGCATAACTTTACCAAATACCTCTGATCACAACAGCAAGCTATCTGGCAACTCTGACAGGTAACTAAAAAGGTGTAAAACATTGGGAATTTGCCACTACCCTTCCTGCTTAGCAACACTACCCCGTCCCAAATTCTTTTGTCATCCCGACAAAATTAGACAATATTTAAAGATATAATCCATAATCCAAACTAAATATTTAGTTATACAAAAAATAGTCCTCCAACTTATCCGGTCTTCTCCTGTGTTGCTTCTGACGACGTTCCTGCACCTCCACGCAGTCCACCCCTCCTGGAATGACTTGGTTCTCCTCCTGATACAATTCTTCCCTAGGGAAACTGTCATAATCCTCTTGTGCTTCAGCTGCTTGGTCCTCCTCGACATCATCACTTACAGACGTGGATGATTCCTAGGGGATGTCCCAACTGTACTGCTGTGGACATAATAGGTTATGACACAATACTATATGTAACTACAGTAAATAACTATATAGGTATAGGTAACAATATGTAAAACAGGTAGTTATGGCTGAGTTCCCCAGGAAGAGAACTGCACATCCCCTTGCCTAGAATATTCAAGAATGTCAAACACTCCTGATCATGTGCCGGAAACATGACTGACACACAAACAGACACACACATACTTATGCCCACACACTTTAGCCAGAAGCCAGAGGGTGATATAAGTCCGATAACACATGTAGGAAAGACAGAACACCAGAGAGAACAAGAGAGAACCAGAGCGAAAACCAGAGCGAGACGGCCAGGAGAGAAAGGGTGGAGAGAAGGCCCAGTAACATAAAGGTCAGCTAGGAGGCTTTGCCGTCATGCTACGTTATGGGGTATCTCATTGTTCAATATAAACTCTCACAATAAACTACATCGACCCCAATCTGCCTATTTCATCATTCCACTTAAAATGAGAGGAGGATAATGGAACAGAGAAGACCTACAGTGACATCTACAATGCCTCACCATTACTCTCTCTCCTGGTGCCACTCCCATCGACAGTACAACCAGATAACATTCTCTGTTTAATCAAACCTCTCAGCTATCTCTGTTTACATTGGTGGCTAGCAGTAACAACGAACCGACTACGATCAAACCAAGTCTTACGAGCTAATGCAACAATAAACTACACCCATCGATATAAGTTTACATGTTCATCGATATACACAGCAGACTACTCTCCTGAACCGCTGCAACGGTAAACAACAGCAGTAAACAAACCGACTACGCTCAATTTGGCAACTGTACGCAATTACAAGTAACAAGAAACAAACAAAAAATAAGCAAAACAGAGAGCGAGAGCTGGCGGAGCATCAACGCAACTTAACTTCGCCCTTAACTGCTCCTAACCATCCCAACCACAACTCCAAGCTTTACAAGAAACAATAGCAACAATAAACTACGTCTGTCAACAACTCTACAAGCCTACAAGTTAAGTCACAACAAGTAAGGAAAATCAAACACTACAAGATAAGAAGAAGCAAACAAGGAAAATGAGAAAGGTGGCAGTGCATCTATTCTGTGCCAATAGTGTTGACCCAGCATGATGATGTAGGATTAACACATTTTTCCCTCCTTGAACCTCCACCAACCTCCACCACGACCTCCACCTTCTCCAACACTACCTCCACCACAACTGCCAGAGTGAGGCAGTGGCTCAGCAGTGTCATCATTTGCTAAGAATATTATAACTCATCAATCAGGCCAGGTGCTTGAAAACATTAGCCTGCCATCCTGCACCTGTCTGCCTGCCTTCCAGCCTGTCTGCCTACCCCGCAGTGATGACACCGACTGCTGATACAGTCATACCAGGACCCTGACCTACCTCAATCAAACCCTCCCAACACCCTTCAGCCAACATCACTCTCATCACCACTACCACAATTAATATCAATGAGTTGAACATTTACTCTCTTAGTTTAATACTGCTACTTCATTTATATTCAACCTTATGTATATACACATTGATAGACAATATATATCCTTTCATCAACATATAATACATACATATGAAAATCAAGTAAAACCAGAGAATTAGAATATAAGTACACACATACCCCTCGTATTACAGTTACAAGGAAAATCAAGTGAAAATGCCTAACACAAATGGAGTTAGCAACAGTATGCTACACTCATTCACACACAATAGTGTAATGCTAGGTGTTTTAAGGGCCGGCTTCTCGTCCCATAAACGCCTAGTGTGTAGCGGGGCTCTCTTTCTAGACTGAAGTTTAGACAAATAGGAGAGAGGTAGGACACAAAAACTCAAGGCAACAATCTTACACGTGTATTACTAAGTTGGACAGGGGAACGAGTAGATGTCACTGCTACAGATACATTGGACAATTCTTACTCTTATGTCTAGATATGGGTTATCAGTATCGCACAGGATACTGCTCGGATCTAAGTGAATAGCACTTGAGGCAGAGTATTATTAATTTTAGGAAGACTGGGTTTTCTATACTCATGGAGTCACTAAGATTGTTCCTTGGTGGTAAGTGTTTCTTTGGCACGGGGGTCTGGATATGGTCTTCATGTTAGGAGGTATTTTCTGGTGGTAGCGTATTCACTCTGATAGACCCGACTGTCACTGGGTAGCAGTATTTGCGGATACACTGTCACTGTTACTCCACCACTTTGGTATTACCACTGACTTCCATTAGAGGGTTAATTCACTGTTCTGCCGCTATGTTACTAGGTCACAAACACTGTACTATCACTGTGACTCGTTTCTGATCCGGGCATCATGGCGGTCAGGTAAAAGGGCGGAGGAGGTGTCACAGCCTTATTACTGTCAGGGCTGGGTTCCACCGGGGGCCTGTACATCCACAGGCCACGGGATCACACGCAGGGGCGTCCTCTCTCATCCGGGGCTGTGGGAGGTGAAGGGCCCCACGCTCTCGGGGTTGGGGGCAGGAGTACGGCCCTCAGGGCTGGGGCTACAGGCTGTCTCCTGATGAAGGCAGGAGCGGCTACAGGCCATCTCCTGATTTCCCTTAGAGCGGCTACAGGCCATCTCCTGATTTCCCTTAGAGCGGCTACAGGCCATCTCCTGATTTCCCTTAGAGCGGCTACAGGCCATCTCCTGATTTCCCTTAGAGCGGCTACAGGCCATCTCCTGATTTCCCTTAGAGCGGCTACAGGCCATCTCCTGATTTCCCTTAGAGCGGCTACAGGCCATCTCCTGATTTCCCTTAGAGCGGCTACAGGCCATCTCCTGATTTCCCTTAGAGCGGCTACAGGCCATCTCCTCCAGGAGGGTTGAGTGGCTACAGGCCGTCTCGAGGAAGACAGCTTCGGAGCGGCTACAGGCCGTCTCCTTCGGGAGGGTTGGCCGGCTACAGGCCATCTCGAGGAAGACAGCTTCGGAGTGGCTACAGGCCATCTCCTGATGAAGACGGGAGCGGCTACAGGCTGTCACCTTATTGCCCTCAGAGCGGCTACAGGCCATCTTATTGCCCTCAGAGTGACTACAGGCCATCTCCTTCAAGTGGGTTGAGTGGCTACAGGCCGTCTTGAGAAAGATACCTTCAGAGCGGCTACAGGCCGTCTCCTGGCGAAGGTGGGAGCAGCTACAGGCCGTCTCCTGGCGAAGGTGGGAGCGGCTACAGGCCATCTCCTTATTGCCCTCAGAGCAGCTACAGGCCATCTCCTTATTGAGGGTTGAGCGGCTACAGGCCGTCTCAGGGGTGCTGGCAGGAGCTGGAGAAACAGCTCCACCCCAAAGCTAGTTGGGGAAGGCTCGCCCGGAAGGTAGTCTTGTATTCTTGCTATGGTGGCGGCGGGTGAGCTCCGGGTCATAGGGGCACGCAGCCCGGGCGGACTTATGCCATTGTCACCCCGAGTCCCGGTGCTTAGTCATTACTCCTCTATGGGCTCCTGGGGGGGTGTTGGGTCACCCCCTGTGGCACTGTAGTGCATTTTACCACCGTCTGCTGGGAAAAAGTCACGTCCCTGTGACTGGAGGTGGTAAACTTTGGTGTCGTAGGTGTTGTAGACTGGCTGTAGGTGTTGGAGGAGGGCGTGCCAGGCTGCGGTGGCAGAGTTCTCATCTTTTTGTTCGTCGCAGGTGAGGAAGAGGGTGGATGAGTCGGTGGAGGAGCGGAGGAGTCGTAGGAGGTGGTTAGATCCTCGGACTTGTTGTTTCCATCCAAAGGACAGCGCCTATACGGCTCGCCGAATCTTCATGGTGCTGGTTGTTGTCCTCGGTGCAGGGATGTGTCGAATGCTGGAGATGGACGGTGAGTGTGGGGTTTTATGCCGGGGTAATGCGGTGTGGTGTCTCTGGGGAGTGTAGGTGGCCAGGATTTGTGCCTGGTGTATCATGAGTGTGAGATGATTTAGGGGTGGGGTAGGGGTGTGAATTTACAGCGAGGTGGGTGGGGTGGGAGAGTGGGTGTATCGGGCGGGTGGGCGGGAGAAGCGACTGGAGCGTGTGATGGTTGTTTTTAACCCCATAACCGCGGGGCGTCACTTTCGTGACGCTTGGGAGCAAGGGATCATACCGCGGGGCGTCACTTTTGTGATTCTGTGTTATTTTGAATTCTTCCGGGCTTTCAAGTGGTGGCTTGTATCATCTATCAGTACTGCCAATGCCCAACACTAGTCAGCACTCCTAATCTCATCTGTACTCCCATCCATTGTTGACAATTTAGCCATTTCTCCCCGTTCTTGACTCCCCTCCATTACCCTCTCCTCTCGCCTGTCTGGCCGTGCCACACTAAGTAAATCTTCCCTGGAATTTTCCACTGATTTCTTCCATTGAAATAAGCCTTATGCCCTATTTTTATACCAAATAATATATACAAAAAAGAAATAAGGTAAGTGATAGTGCCATACACCTGGAATTGGCTAATTATCACCTGACAACACCTCACGTGCAGTCATTCACTAATTTTCGCTGCTTATTTCCCCTTGAAGTATGCCGCATAATCTATTCTCGTAATAAAGATATATATAAGAAAGGAAGGGAGAAGCCTAAGTGATATTTACATTCACCTGGAACTACCTAATTTATTATGTATTGTCTAGATTTCCTGCCAGTCATTTCATAGCATATGTATTAGCAGCTGTCACACTATGACATTGGCAGCATTGCACTCCCCCTAGGCAGGCCACCACATTGTATTCAGTTTACTGTCGTCTTTCAAGGTGAAAGCACGTCGGATTCGCGCCTGTCCAATTCTGCCGCTTTTTAGCCCCATGCAAAGGGCCCTGTGACCTCTACCCCCTACTAAACCTCGTGTGGAAAGGGGTAAAGGGCTAAGTGACTGCTGTGGAACGTGAACTGGCTAATTTGTCAATGAAAATGATAGACAGTGACTACGATCTTTCTGGTGAGTAAAACAGTGCAAGTGGAAATGTAAATAATGTTTAAATAATGTGTGAACAGCAAGTGAAAGCAATGAATGTAAATATAAGTGAACAGTGGAAAATAGTTTTATAAATTACTACAAGTGGCAGTGCATAACACAGTGTAAATAAAATAGAAATGTAAATAATGTAAATAATATAGAGAATGTAAATAGAAATGTAAATGAGTACTAATATAAGAATACGAGTATATATACTAGGAGTAATGAAAGTGAAAGTTTCACTCTAGCATGTATGAATACTGTGAGTTATGAAAGTGAAAGTGAAAGTGACAGATTCACTCTCAACGCTAGTATACAGGACGAGAAAGTGAATGCTACGTATTTTACTGAAAGAGAAATTGAATGCCTTCAGTGACAATAAACTACTAATACTGAAGGAAACTTATGGATAAAGACTGTAGATATATGTAAGTGTTATATAGTAATAGAAATATAAAATGTGAGTGTTTTTATGAATAATAAATGACAGAACACCAGCGGTGAACGATCGCAAGTGGGAAGGTCATACGCACTTGTAATTTTCATTGCTTTCACAGTGTTTTCTTTTTTTGGAGTATGGATTCCAAACTATTTGAGAATCATAGAATGTGTTTCTAGTGATAATATCAGGCTGTGGTAATCATATTACGGGTTGTCGGGAAGTGTAAAGTGGAGACTTCGTTACCCAACTTCAGAGGTCTCCACAAGTCCTACGGTACTCGACGAAGGCTCAACAAACATCCCAAGAGAAAGCTGAATGTATGTGCCATAAGCATATGTAATTTTAATATTCTAGGACTAATAACTGATTTTTGGCAATTATTTTTAGAGAGTCTGTCAG
This sequence comes from Coenobita brevimanus, assembly GCF_032717465.1. NCBI lineage: Eukaryota > Metazoa > Arthropoda > Malacostraca > Decapoda > Coenobitidae > Coenobita > Coenobita brevimanus. Next base: position 36,920,502 of record NC_137021.1, on the reverse strand, counting down.
GGGTGTGGGCGGCAAAGTGCAGGGAGTGGGGTGTAGGGTGAATGGGTGGTGGCATCGTGGGGGCGCGGGCGGCGCAGGTGGAGTTGGGGGCATGTGCGGGTAGTGGGCTGGGAGTTGCGGGGGTGGTGGTGGGTGACGACTGGGGTGAGGGTGTGGTGAGCAGAGGGGGTGCGAGGGTGTGGGCAGGACACGCCGCGCTGGGCATGGGAGAGGAGGCGGCAGGTGGTGAGGAGGTGGAGGAGCTGCGGGAAGTTGGTGGTGTCAGTGAGTTGTCAGGTGAGGCATGTGGCGGCGTGACGGGAGGTGAGATGGAGGTGGTGGAGGAGAGGGAGGGAGAGTGAGGTGGCAGGGGGGAGATGTAGCAATCATAGGAGTCAGGGAGAGGGTTGGCAGTGCTGGTTGGCGGTGGGGAAGGCAGAGTTGGGATTGGGAAGGGGGTGGTGTATCATGCGGGTGGGGGTGGAAGGTGGCCAGAGCGGATGAGGGCAGGTTTTAGGGTGGGAGTGAGTGGTGAATTGAGTGCCTCGCCCTTTGGTGCTGTGGCTGCATGTGGCATGGCGGTGGAAGTGGTGCGCCAGGGTGGGGTAGTTTTGAGCAGCACTCCGATGGTTGGAGTGGGCGAGGCGGTGGGGCTTGAGGTGGGTGGTGTGTGGGGGTGTGAGGGTGCTCTGGCACTGGAGGCCGGTAGCAGTGATGAGATGGCAGCTGGTGTGGCTTGAGGTGTGGGTGGTGAGAAGGGAGTGGGGTCTTTTGGCGCCATCCCAGTGTTTGGTGGTGGGGTGGTTTGGGCGGTAGCAGGGTTCTGTGCTCACGGTGTGGGGTGGGCGGTGGGTGCGAAGCCAGGGGATGATGCTGGTGTGGGGGTGGTGGTGGGCGGTTGCAGTGCTGAAACCGTTGTCGCTTGGTTGGAGTCGGTTGTATTGGCGGTGGTGGTGGGGTGGCAGGGGCTGAGGAGTGGTGTGTGGTGGGTGGTGTGTGTCGTCGGAGGGGAGGAAAGGCGGAGTGAGGTGTGGGCAGTGAAGGAGCTGGTGGTGGGGTGGAGGTGCGGCCTCGCGGTGTTGTCTAGATGTTCGGTGATGGGGCGGTGTAGGTGGTAGGAGGGGGCTGAGCTTGTGATGGAGTGGTGGGTGGTGAGGTGCAGGGTGTGGTGGGCAGCGAGGCATATGGTGAGGTTATTGGGGATGAGCTGGGCGTCTGTGGGATGGTGAGGTTGAGGATGGGTCAGGGGAGGTGCACGAAAAAGAGGAGGTGCGTGAGTGTGGATCAGAGAAAGAGGAGAGTAAAAGAGAAGAGATAGAGGGAGGAGAGTGAAAGGAAACATGCTGTTTCCCCCTGTCATAGACTGGGGGGGATGTGAGGTGACCCCAGCTAGGATAGGAGGGGTGCAGGGATGGTGGTGGGTGCCTTCTCTGCTTTTTCTTTTTGTTTCTGTTTCCTCTAAGCTCAGGGCAGTCGATGTGTGGTGGGGCAGCTTGTAGGCACCCTCGGGTCGTTCTGCTGCGCCAGGCAGCTTTGAGCTGCTTGCGGTTGTCATGAATGGGGCATCCGTGCCTGCAAGCAGAAAATTCCCATAGGTCAATCGTGATGATGCCCATGGGAAACTGATCGATTGCCAATGTGTTTAGGGGTGGAGTGGATTGCTAGAAGGCGCCTCGTTACTTGGGTATATTTCTCCAGGTCTCCCATAGGGTCATGTATGATAAAATGTTCCTTGATGAAACTGGGGAGGATCCTGCTAAGTGTGTGAAACATGAGTTGTTCCCGGGTTGCGTCATCTGCCTCCGGGTAGGCAGCAGAGACCAGGCGTCTAGCCTGGATTAAAGTATTGTCTAAGTTGCCATCAAAAGTTAAACTATTTAGTTGGGATAGTGCCATCACTTTATATAGTGATGGGGTGATGGCTTGGATCACGAGTTTCGTGAAATTCTGCCACGTGAGCCCCGGGATGATCTTAGGTGCTATATTAGATGCCACTTTGCCCAGTAGCAGGAGTGTGACCGCAATGTTCTGCTTGTCATCCTCGAAACCGATATCTAGCAAAGGTATTAAGAATTGCCAGGTATGTGTGAACATCATACTGTTCGGGGTCGAACTTAGGTTTGGTTACCATTTTTCGAGTATTTCGTGATTACCTCTCTCGTATTCCCGAGTCAAGAACCACCGCTGTCCACCAGTGTAATGCTAGGTGTTTTAACCCGCCGCATGCCAGTGCCGTTTTAAAAGCGTCTGACATAATGCTGCGGCCAGTGTCACTGCCATTTTAAAATGGTCAAAAATAAAAAACTTCACTGTGACTGCATTTTTCAAAATTCGCCGGTAAAAATTGGCAGGCATGTAAGGTAACTGTTCCTCCACCATCCCCCAGGCTGTCAAGGCCATACACTCACTAGCTCCCCCCTTCACGCTCACTCTGCCTCACTCTGCCTGTGTGCCTCACCCAATGCTGTACATAGTGATGGCATTTTGTAAATATTTTCATGTAAGTGTAAGTTGTAAGTATCTTCTTGTAAGTGTAAGGACTATATAGTGAAGTCAAGTTGTAAATACCTTCTTCTAAGTGCCAGGACTGTACATAATGAGGTCAGGTTGTACCTATCTTCAAGTAAGATAATGCATTCACAGTGAGAAAGACACGCAAATTGTGATAGATGCTGAAGTAATAAGTGATCAGAAAAGTGTACTGAACATTGCTATATCTTCCCAGCATAAATACTCGAGTATACCTTACATAGAAAACGGCTTTCTCTCACGTACGTGGTGAGCGTGAGAGTGCGGCTATACCTGTACAAGAGTACACAGGACTTAATAAAACTCTTTTTCGAGCCTTGGTGAGCCTTTTTATGGGAAAATTCATTGTTTCCACATCAAAATTTATCATTTTAGCCAAAAAAAAAAGGCCGAAAATGGCCGGCACTGGGGTGACCCAGAGGGCTAAAAATAGCCAGCACGCGGCGGGTTAAGGGCCAGCTTCCCGTCCCAGAGTTTGTAGAGGGGCTCTCTTTCTAGACCGCAGCATAGACAAATGGAAGAGAGGTAGGACATAAAAACTCAGTGCAACAACCTTACATGTGTATTACTGAGTTGGACAGGGGAAACGAGTAGATGTCACTGCTACAGATACACTGGCCAATTATAACTCTTATGTCAAGATATGGGTTATCAGTATCGTGCAGGATACTGCTCGGATCACAGTGAATAGCACCTGAGGCAGAGTATTATTAATCTTAGGAAGTCTGGGTTTTCTATATTCGTGGAGTCACGAAGACTGTTCCTTGTTGGTAAGTGTTTCTTTGGCACTGGGGTCTGGATATGGTCTTCGTGTTAGGAGGTATTTACTGGTGGTAGCGTATTCACTCTGATCTCCCTGGGTGACCGTATTTGCGGTTACACTGTTACTGTTACTCACTCCACCACTTTGGTATTATCACTGAATTCCATTAAGGGTTAATTCACTCTTTTGCCTCTATGTTACTAGGTCACAAACACTGTACTATCACTGTCACTCCTTTCTGATCCGGGCATTGTGGTGGTCAGGTAAAAGGGCTGCGGAGGTGTCACAGCCTTACTACTGACGGGGCTGGGTTCCACCCGGGGCCTCTACATCCAGAGGCCATGGGATCACACACAGGGGCATCCTTTCTTTTCCGGGGCTGTGGGTTGCAAAGGGCCCCACGCTCTCGGGGCTGGGGACGGGAGTACAGCCCTCAGGGCTGGTGCCAAATAACTGCATGAACCTTTCGCTCCAGCTCCTGACGGAGGATGAAGATCTCAGGCGTTGGGGTACGGGGAGTTCCCGCCTGGGAGTCCTGGGGGCAATCTGGGGTTCCCGAGGGCTGAGTCCCCGGTGCTTGGCGGCGCCATCAGGAAGGGGCTGCGGCACCGGTCTGTGTCGGGGTCCATCAGGTGGGCCCTCTCCAGAGCCAGTTGCAGGGAGCAGAGGCCGGGGGAGACTACGGGGCCTCTCCAGTACTCCTCGAGGCCCAGAACTCCCTCTGGGTCGTGGATCGGGGAACAGGCGTCAGCTTCTGATGAAGAAGCGGCTACAGGCCGTCTTCTGCTGTAGGACCCAGCTACTGGCCGTGGCCTTCTGAGGGAGCGGCTACCAGCCGTCGCCAAGGCCCGGCTACTGGCCGTGGCCTGGGGGAAATAGCAGCTACCAACAGACCCAAGGGAGCGGCTACAGGCTGTCTAATTATTGCCCTCAGACCGGCTACAGGCCATCTCCTTATTGCCCTCGTAGCTGCTACAGGCCGTTTCCTTATTGCCCTCACAGCGGCTACAGGCCATCTCCTTCAGACCGTCTCAAGAAAGACACCTTCAGAGCGGCTACAGGCCATCTCCTGGCAAAGGCGGGAGCAGTTACAGGCTGTCTTTTTATTGCCCTCAGAGCGGCTACAGGCCATCTTCTTATTGAGGTTTGAGTGGCTACAAGCCGTCTCAGGGGTGTTGGCAGGAATTTGAGAAACAGCTCCACCCCAAAGCTGGTTGGGTAAGGCTCTCCCGGAAGGTAGTCTGGTATTCGTGGTATTTTGGCAGCAGGTGAGCTCCAGGTCATACGGATGCACGGCCCGGGCAAACTTATGCCGTTGTTGCCCTGAGTCCCGGTGTGTTGTCGTTGCTCCTCTATGGGCTCCTTGAGGGGGTGTTGGGTCGCCCCCTGTGGCACTATACTGTATTTTAACCCTCTCGTGCACGGAAAGTTTCAGTAAGTTTTCCAGCGCACGATTATTTTCTGCGCAGCTGCCCGGCCCGGCTGCCTGCACGCGGCAAATAACACGTATTCTCTCCTTATTTTTGCCACTCAAACATCAATATACTGCCATGAAACCTATGTCATCTTATTCGTCGATGTTTGTTCTAGCTGATAAGCACCACACAAAAACAGGAAAACATGAATAAAACATTAGGCGGCCGTGAATAAACATTTCGCTACGTCACGTTCACTTCCCAACATCACCATTCGAATGTTTTCCATCGTACAGGAAAATGTTATTAGAAGTTTTGATAGAGAATTTCATCAGCTTTCTAATGAGATAAATCCGGTGTTGATATGATTTGTAGATTTCGAAAAAATAGCCAAAAACTGGAAGCCAATTTTGAAAAAAATCAAGGAGCTCTGAAACTGATTTTTTCTCTTACATGTTATGTTTTTATTGCATAATATAATACAGAATTTCACCAGCTTTCTAATGATCTAATACTGGTTTCGATACGCCTCTTAGCTCTCGAGTAAATCGCCAAAAACGACTGGGAACTCAAGTCCGTACGTCACTTTCGTGATGTGCACATAGCAATAGCAATATTCCCGCCTATGTAACAACGAATTCTTATCATAGATATGACATTGTTATGTCTGGTACATACGTAGAATTTACTGCTCTTTATCATGGTTCTTATAGAAAATCGATACGTCCAGTAGTTTTCGAGCAATTGGCCGACAAAGTGAGATTACTCCTCCGAGCACTTTCGACTTTACCAAAACAGTCTGTTCCCCCAACTTTTCCAACAGAAAATGCTCCCAGAGGCTTATATTCTGCAAATGAACATACGTAGAATTTACTGCTCTTTATCATGGTTCTTAAGGAAAATCGATACGTCCAATAGTTTTGGAGTAACTGGACAACAAACGTTGATTACTCTTCCTCACCCGCACAGGAGATAAAAAACATTCTTTCCCTGCCTCACCCATGGCTACATATTTTCGCTCGTTACGTTTTATTATTTTCTTTTTTTACTCAAAGTATACACGTAAAATATCATAAGGTTTTTGATAGTGCTGTCAGAAACTCAACATGACCACTAGTCTTTTTGCTAGGTTCTGATACTGGAGCTGAACTTTCTTCCATCTCATATGTGTGTATGTAAAAAACATTACTTATTTGTGTAAAAAATACTGAACTATAAAAATAAGTCAATATACAGATCAACAAAATACGGATAACTCACTTCCTCCAGAGGTGTTGAGATGCTGGCAGTAACTTGAAGATGAGGAGTTATGTAGTGTGTGAGCATGTGCGTGTGTGGGTGAGCATGTGCATGTGTGGGTGAGTGTGTGTGTGAGGGTGAATGTGGGTGTGGGTGAGTGTGTTTGCATGTGTGTGTGTGTGTCTGTGGCTGTGGGGTATTTTCTTCTCTCCTTGCGATACATTTGCCTAAAACACGTGTGATGCACACAATAGATTTCTCCACGAACATTTGCTGCGCTACATATGTATGTATATGTGGCTGTGGCATATTTCTTGTCTCTGACACTTGCGCTTTGTTTTAGCTAAGTCAGTCAATGCATGAAATATTTCTCTGTGAACACTCGCTGCGACTCTATTGTACTGGCACACACCACACTCCTTCACAAACACCCGTAGCATGTTTGACGTATATTTCACACAATTCCATATGCATTTTCACTATCAGAATCACAATAATTCCATCCCTAAACACCTCTAATTCTTCCTACCCGACTATAAAAACTGTACGTGATGCCTGCCCCATTCCACACTATGGTTCCACAATTTCACAACCCAGCCACAATATCTTTCACACAAAATACAGTTTAGGCATTGGCTTCATTATATACGTATTTATAATCACGCCATAGGGCCTTGGGAAGGGCAAGAGGTGAAACACCGCAACAGTGAACACGCATATCGCCTCTAAGCCTAATGATTGATAATGGACAAAATTCCTTTTTGTGACATATATCTATGTTCCAT